>NW_022900934.1:16802729-16810154 GCF_012274545.1 Fukomys damarensis
ATTTTTAAAAATCATGCTTTCTTCTAGTCATAGAGTATCATGGGGTATGCCTGGAGATTGGTACCTGGGAGCTCAGAGCAGGAGAGAGGGCAGGACACTGTGTGGCAGACAAAGGTCATGGGGGACCATGTGGAGAAGCTAGTCTAAAGAGAGGCTCTTATTTCCAGGAGGCACTTGGTACCCTCTGTTTCCTGGTCAGTGCAACTGGGTACTCTGGCAGAGTACACAGTCATGGTCTGGTAGGATGTCAGAAGTCAACGGATCCTAGGAATGAGTTTAACATATTGTCTCTGTTATACTTGAAGAAACTCTGGACCTAGAGACTACATGACTTGCCCTGGGGTCACACATCACTGAGTGATGAAATAGCTAGGATTACTAGGGGGATCAATGACAGTCATCACAATCAGCACTGCTGATCTATCCAAGATCTGTAGGCAAACTCAGATGCAGTTTTGTTTAAATATTTTGTTGTTTAAAAGAGATTATGCAAGCTGAATACAAATAACATGGTTACCTTTTCCATTTCTGATGCATATATTGTTTAAATATTAATTTAACAAATACTTATTTGGCAACTTTGTGCCAGGCATTGTTCCAAGTCTTTACACATATTAGTTCCCCCAATCCTCCTAAAAACCTTAAGAGATGAAAAATATTAGTATTCTTGGTTTATAGGTAGAGAAGTTGAGACATATAAAGGTTAAATAACTTCACCAAAGTGATATAGCTAAATAAAAGGATAGCAGAGTTTAGAAGCTGGCTCCAGAGTCCATCATTTAACCATTACTACATGTTATGTGTCAGTGGGCAAAGAACATCCCACCCAAAGTGAATAGCCCTGAGGACTCCTGATGTCACTGAAATTGCTCATTTACAGATGAGAAACTCAGATCCCAGCAAAGGCACAGAGGCATCTGATCAGGTCCCACGACATCATCACTTCTGTGAGCCCAGTGCTTTACCCCTGCACTGTGCTGCCTTGGAAGTCCAAACACGTCTCTGGTCTAGAAGATACCCAGCAGCAAGTTCATTATTATTCCTTGAAGTCCCTTGGCTGACTTCCACCTGCGTTGCTGTTGTTGCTGTATTTAGTATAATGGACCACATTAACTAACCTGTGTTGCTGTACAGTCTTACAGAGAAAGAACCAAATGAACAGATCAGACACTTCTTCCCTGGACCTTGGGGGCTGTCCAAACCATCAGAGAGGCATTTTCTTATTTATAATAAATTCACTGTTCAAAGAGCTTTAAAATTTTTCTTTTTCTATTAGGAATATTGTTTCTATCTGTTGAGTCCATGAGTGTTTGACATTGGATGACTTTATAAAACATTCTACTAATTGGATTTGTTAAAGCAAATAAATCAAACACTAATTGGAACGTGCCCTGCCATTATTTTTGCTTACTGAATTAGATATAATGGTGTGAAGGCCTTCTTATCATATTTGTGCACTTATTTAAACACCCCCCTGGCACACACTTTTGCAAATTCAATTAGATATTCAGAAAAGAAACTCAATTTATGCAAGGCTAGTTTACATTCATTCTGGGGGGCAAGACTCGACTACCTGCGATAGGTGGCTCACGATTAATAAGCCCTGCTTAGACATTGCCCTGCCTTCAGAGCGTCTGTCAGCACAGGGGTGGAATCTCAGTGATTCTGGGGTTGCGGTCAGTGTACTCCAACTTCATGGGTTTGCAAACTTTGTGTTGCCACAGATCCCAGCTCTCAGTTTAACTCTCTCTGCTATTGCCATCTTGATTTCTTCACAGCTGTAAACCAGGAGATTGAATCGCATGCAGCTTCACCCTGCACCCCACACACTTTGTAGCTGAACCTATCGTGGGGGTTGTCTTGGTTCTCAGGTCTTCTGGTCAAGGAGGACGTCCTTGATGGGAGTGTTGGCTCTGCCTTCGATCTTGTGCTGAGTATGTTCTCTGTTCTAGCCTTGGTTTTTTCATCTGTAAAGTAGGAGTGCTACTTCTTACCCGTGAAGAACACATGCTATAATGGAGTGAGGTGCTTGGGTTGGAGTTCCACACTTTGTACCTTATGCTAGGCCCGAGTATATGACATCAGAATAATGGGAGACATGCTGCTCTCCTTTTACTTTCCAGAGAAAGAACCAGTCTGCAAGAAGTGGGAGGGTGGTGGCAAAACCACATGACATCAGGCATTCAAATGGTGATCCATGATACAGTACTTCTGTTAAAATTCAGAGAAGGTGTTAACATTGAAATTTTTATGTCCTTGGAGCAGAAGTCAGCAAACTATAGCCTGCAGGCCAAATCTATGCCTTGACTTGTTTTATACATCCCACAACTAAAGGATGGTTGCTACATTTTAAATGGTTATCGAAAGAATACTATTCTGTGACATGTGAAAAAAGCATGAAATTGTAAGCACAGCATGAATAAATTAAATTTTATGAGAATATGACCGTGCCCATTCTTTTCATATTGGTTGTGGTAGCTTGCTGTGTCCCAGGGACGAAGGCCACATGGTTGCTGTGAAAGGCAGAACTCTGACCTGCCCCCAAGATTCTGGCTTCTTTTGTGTCCTGTATACTCCATGTCCCAGCATGACACTGGATTTATAATGAATTTTACTCCCTTCATCAGGTTACAATAGTGACAAAAGTGAAAGAACCTTTCAGATGTAACTAAGGGGCAACATCAGTTGACTTTACTTAATTAAAAGCTTGGACCTGATTGAAACAGATGAGTCCTTTGTAGGGACTGGGCTTAACAGGAAGGAAAAGGTTTGAAACACAGCAGGGCTCATGGAGCTCCGTGGCCAGGAGCTGTGGGTGGCATTAAGGTCAAGCACGGGTCATAGCCAACAAGAGCATCAACATGTGGAGTTTAATTCTGCCTGAACCATGTGAACCCTATAGAGGATGCCAAGATTCGGAATGAATGCCGCTCAGCCTCACTGGGACTGCAGCCTTGATAAGCAAGTCCAGCTTGGCAGTACTTGAACTTGTGCCTTACAAAAACTGCAGATAATAGATAGGTGTTTTAAACATCTAAGTCTGTGGTAGTTTATTATGCAGTAATTGAAAAGCACAGCACCATTTTACAGACAGAATTGTGTCCCTCCAAAATTGATATGTTGAACATTAACCCCTATCCATGTGCTCTGAGGCAGTGCCTGTGACAGGGTCATATGGAGTCACGGGGGTGAGGCCTTAGGTGCACAGGGCCTGAAAGACACCGAGGTCATTTTCTGTTTGCCTTGACGCACTGAAGATAGGCCATGGAGCACTCAGTGCAAAGCCAGGAAGAAAGTCCTCACCAGAAACTGACCTGCCGGACTTTGGTGTGGAAAGCCTGACCTTCAAAACGCTGAGAGAATCAGTATGTGCTTTAAATGACTCCGTTTGTGGGGTTTTGCTATAACAGCTCCATCATACTAATACGTCCCATAAAGCTGAAAATATTTACCGTCTGACACTTTACAGAAAAGTTTTACACTGCCACCCCTCAGTTAAAAGATAACAAAGGCTATTTTCATCACCCGACCTTTCCTGTGCCTTCTCGCCATTTATTCCTGCTACATCTGTGGTCTGAATGGCTCCATCACACAAGCTTGCTACATATCAGGGAGGCCTGTGTGAGCCCCTAACTATTCCCTCCGCCAGGATACCTTACTGCCTGACTTCCAGCCCCCGACTCCCTTTCCCCTCCCCACTACACCAATGTCTCCTCTGTGCATTGAAGGCAGAGGAGCTGCTCCCAAGCTTCGACTTCCAAGACTGCAGACTGACATGCTAGGCCCAGGCAGTGATTTGGAGGTGGGGGATGGAGATGGCTCAGTAATATTCTTACGGGGCTGAGGAAGGGCTGTATTGCCACCCATTCCCCTCAAACAGCTCCTTTTGAGGTGAGATTTCCTTCGGAGTTCATCCCCATGACAATGTAGCATAATGGGTAGGTGTGTAAATGGTCTAGGTTCAGAGCCAAGCTTTACCACTTGTTTTTTCTGTGATCTCAGGCAGATCTTTGTCGCCTTCTATGCTTTAGTTTCTTTCTTTCTAAAGTGGGGGCTAAGGATCATCTCTATCTGTTTGAGTGATAATGATTATGATAAATGAATGAGTTACTATTGATAAATTTTTCACACAGTGTCTGGCACAGAGTTCAGGGCCTGACGTCATTATTACCTCACAGACCCAGTAGGGATTTATATCTGCTCAATAGCCCTCTGAGTCTCTCTCAGTAACTCTCTTTGTCCTTGCATCATGATGCTCGCCTGGAATCCCTACTCTAGCCCTGCTCATGTGACTCCCAAGCAGCCTCAATTCTCATTCTGCATCTGTTGCTAATAATGCTCTTATTTCTGCTTTCACTGATTCTTGGCCTGTCCCTTGTCTCAGTTCAGTCTTCTTTCTTACCTGGTGGTCTCATAGGTTCTTAGTCCATTCCTCACCATCCCTTTTCTCTATGGATTCAGAATCTCCATCTTTGAAGGGTCAGGATCCATCCTCTTAAAAGGTCCATCCTGACCTCTGAGCCTGAATCGCTACCTTGGTGCAAGGCCTCCACTGGGTTTGCCTCTCCCTTAGAAGAGACTTATTGATGGACAAGCTACTTATGTCAGCAGAGGGACTGTTTCGGTGTATCCTTGCCCACTGCAGATTACCACCTTGGTTTCTGGTTATGTTTATCAGAATTATGCACCTTATCAGAAGCAGTTCCCATCAAATAAAGAAAATAAAAGTAAAATGTTGCTTTTTTATGTTTAATGTTTCCTATCTTCACTTAGCTTCACTGCTGTCTACTAAAGGCACAACTTTCTATTCCAGAGGCAGCAGGGTAAGGCTCAGATTCTACGAACAGGCAGAGTACTGTGTTCTGAAAGGGCTAGGAATGGAGCAAGTGGGGGCGGACCCTGGGCTTTGATCCCACACGTTTTAGGGCTAATGGCTCCTCTGCTTCACGTGGGTGCACTGACTTATCAGAGCCTGTGATGCTGCATGTGTGAGATGGTTATGCTAAAAATGGCAGGGCCTGTGGGGAGGGCTGAAGATGGTGTAGACGAGGCCCACACAATTCAGCTGTCTGGAAAAGGAGGTGGTACTATTATTGTTGGAGGTGTTACTATTATTGTTGCTGTATATGATATCATACTGTTTTAAGGTGATCAGATGACAAATTTCCACTTTAAAAAAGTGGAAAGAGCAAAGCTTTTCTCTTAGAAGAGGAACTGGTCAACAGTAGCCACTGGGCACAATCTGGCCTGCCACCATTGCTATAAGTTAATTTTTATTGGAACATGGCCACATCCATTTGTGTATTGTTTATGGTTGCTTTCCCATTACAATGACAGATCTGAGTAGTTGTGATAGAGACTATGTGTCCCCAAGCAGAAGATATTTATTGTGTGGTTCTTTATAGAAAATGCTTGCTGACCCCTGTTTTAGCAAGTGGTGTTGGGAAATTACCTGTATTCATATACATACAGATTTACGTATACATCTACATAGCTCAAATACAGTGCTTGGCACACAGCAGAAGCCCAGCGAATCATTAGTTCCTCTTCTGAACTTAATTCTGCTCAAGAATACATAGGATCATATCTGAGAAGTGCAGAAGCAGACACATTTATATTTTTATTGAATTCTATTTCTCATTTTCAAAAGAAGAGCTCATGTTTTAAAAAATTCTGATTGGCACTATAAACTTTATTTATGCTTTAATGTATCCTAAAGTATGTATCCTGCACTATTTTTGCTTCCCTTACAGATGCTGATATGCTATACATTACCAAATCCAAATGGATTTTCAAAATCCAATTTCCTTGCTACAGTTTTCCATTTCTCTATTGACTTTTTATGCTTGACTCACATCAGAGCATCTGGGGCCTTTACCATATTTTGACCTCAACCTGCCCAGTGAAATAGCTCTTCTGTGTGGCGACAGGGTTCTTTGACAGTAGGTACTCTTCCCTGACTTGCTGCAATTATGTAGGTCTTCAAATCAGGCTGTGACCCCTAAAGCCTAGTTTCTGGGGTGGAGGTAGATATTTTGTCCCCTTCCCCACAACAAATGTGGTTGTATTGACATCAGTTAAATGAGTCCACCCACTTTTCATACCTGACTGGGGTTGGCATCCAAAATGAGTTTCTTTTGGGAATCCTTTCAACCATAAGATATCCCTAAGGCATCTTCCACAAACACCTGCAGTAAATGCTAAACATTTTTTCTCGGGTGTTATATTCCCTAGGAATTGTACCAAGATAGACAGATGCAATTTTTGAAAGAGAAACAGGAGCTACAATGAAATCCAGGGTCATGGCTTTGAATGTCTCATGCACTGGGTGCAGGGAAAGCTTGACTTTCCTTTCTTATCCTCCTCTTGGTAGTTCCTAGTGGCCATGGCACAGTAGCAGGAGCTTAAACTGGCAGCGTGACTTCTATCTCTGTGACCCTTGAGAGTCTCTGGTTTCTTCTGACTCTCTAGAATACATAAGCCTTAAAACTAGTAAGTTTCTTGTGATCATCTTGTTCCTGCATACCAGAAAAAAGAAGGCTTAGAGTTGAGGAAGGCATATGGGCTTGAAGGTTGTATCCAGCTGCCAATGTCAATTGCTGTCCGGGTGTACAATTTTGATCTCATCAGTGCTGTTTCTCAGTTTATTGGTTAAAAGGAAGAAAAATCCAGAAATGATTGCTTTAAATTGCTTAGTAAACCAGGTGTGGTGGTGCACGCCTATAATCCCAGTACTCTGGGGGGCTGCAGCCAGAAGATCACATGTTCAAGCTGAGCCTGAGTGAGTGACTTAGTGAAACTCTGTCTCAAAATAAAAATACATAAAGGAATGGAGATGTAACTCAGTGTGAAGGCTTTGGATTCAATGCCCAGTACTTCAAGAATTGCTTATTTTGTATATTTCTATCTCCTGAATATTTTAAAATACTTACTTCTGAGTCAAGTCAGGCCAACAAGGAGGAGGTGTATAGATCACATGGCATTGGCCCCAAAAAGTTGCTTTCTGGAAGGTGTGTGCTTGGATGATGTTAACAATCTCATGAAATTGGCTATACACTCTTGGTGTGAAGGTTGGTTCAGATATGGGTGTTGTTTTGTTATGGGATGTGATGTTTCTGTTAAGATTCTTTCTGTAGAAGAGTTCTTGTTTGATCTAAGCTCCTGGATTTGTTGTCATTTTCCCGAGCAATTGGACTTTTATTGCATGAACATAGTGTCCAGTACCTGGCCAGTTTTTCCATTTAATATTGAGTGTCAGGAAGCTCAGATCCAAACATGTAACCCTCTCTTTGGAAGGCTGGTATGTGGGAAATCTTAGTGTGGATTTGCAACTCCCTTGTTCTGTCCTGGTTTTCTTTCTTTTATTTCCCTATTGGATTTTTTTTTTTTTTTTTTTTTTTTCGGGGGGTGTTTTTTGTGTTTTCT
>NW_022900934.1:16810165-16867680 GCF_012274545.1 Fukomys damarensis
TTTGGGTTTTTTTTTTTTTTTTTTTTTTGTACCGGGGATTGAATTTGGGTCCTTGCGCTTGGGAGGCAGGTGGTGGCACCACTGAGCTAAATCCCTGGCCCTGCCCTATTTAATTTTACTGCCTTGCCTTACCTCCTGATTCTATTTTGAGGCTATTTAGGCTGTACCACTGACCAATTAGACATATCCCTTGAATTGTAGTCTATGTTCTCATTTTATCCAAAACATGGTGGGGCATTTAACTTTACCTGGCCTTACCCTTACTTCCTGCTTTGCTGGGAGTCCAGGAGCCCCACAGAAAAGTCATGATCCGTAAGTTCTGCAAAAATTTGGGTTTGGGGGGGCTGTACAGAGAGACCTGTTTCTAGAGACTCTTCTTTAGGAGGGACATTGATGGTCTCATAAGGGATGACGAATTTCAGCAGAATGTCATGGGACTGGATGCAGGGACTGAATATCTCATAGAAGTAGTGGCTCAAAACAGAATGAAAGGCTGCTTTTGGTTTCACTCTGAGTGCTCCTCCACAGCTTTGACGATGTTCACTGCAAGAAGCACAAGGTCCCGAGTTTGATCCCCGGTGCCCCCACCTCCACAAGAAGTCTGGGACCCCAGTGTCAAAGGTCAGACTCCTAAAAAGGAAAAACATTTTCAAACTGTGTGCTGATTGATTTGATTGGAGTTCAGCAGTTGGTGAAAGCCAGGTGATTTAGGAAATGGCTGTGAAGAGGAGATGTGTCCCTAATCCTCAGAGGGTCAAGACCAGTCAGCAGTCAGTGCAGAAATAGCTGTCTACCTATGATTGCTCAGAAGGAAGGAAAGGAGCAACTGGCCAGCAGACTAAGGCCAATTGTCAGGGTGACCTTGCTTGTGATTCATGATGTGGGATGCCCAAAAGTTTACCTGTGAACTCTCCCCATTCTTGTCTAGAAGAAGGCAGAGAACCTGTGTAATTAATCCATTAACTAAAATTACTTCTTGTTTGAGCAACAAAACCTCTGCATGAAAGCATCTGTGTTTGTGTGTTTGTCTTTCCCTGTGCTCAGCAAACTTTGTGTGGATAAGGATCACATTGGTTGTGTTGGTCAGCTTTGCATCACTGTGACACAGTACCTGACATTATTTAGAAAGGAGGAAAAGTTCATTTTGGCTTATGGTTTCAGAGGTTCAGTTCCATGGACAGGTGGTTTACTTGCTTGGGTCTAGGATGAGGCAGAACTTCGTGGAGCAAGGGTGTGGTGAAGCAAAACTGTTCATGGCATCTGGGAAGCAGAGTGAAAGAGAAGGAGAAAGGACCCAAGAGGAAAGAGTTGAGTACCAGATTAGTTCCTCATTGCCCACTCTTATGACCTCCCTCATCCAAGTAGGCCCTGCCACCTAATAAGCCCAATGAGCTATGAACTCATCAATAGAATAATCCATCAATGAAATTAGAGCCCTCCTGGTCCAGTCCCTTCCCAAAAGTGAAGCCGTCAGCTGACAACAGAGCCTCCAGCACATGGCCTTTGGAGGACATTTCAGATGCAAATCACATTTGTCAGTCCTGTATCACTGAACAGAGCCCATTTAAAAAAGGCCATTATTAAAAATGTTTCTGGAATAAACAAGGGCATGGATTCAAATTGAGAGGACCAATTACCTTCAGAGCCTTTTGTCTTCCTGGTCCTCTCTTTTTATCTTAAAATAGAAAGATTTGTACTTGGTTTGGGGGAGTAACTTTCTCTTTGATCTATTAGAAAGAGCATGCAATATCTGTAGTTAGTTTGCCATGGATTCAATCTTGGCTCCAACACTTTTCTTCTGTGTGGCTTGAACAGTTCATTTAGTTCCTTTCGCACCAATTACCTATGTTTAAAGTAGGGATAAAATGTACCTCACATTTGTGAGAACTAAGTGAAAGCTAATCAGACAACATAAGCAATCAGTGTCTGATATATTGTTTTGCTGGAGTAGATACCTGGGAAAGCATGCTTCTAAGTTATTTTTAAAAATCATTGTATTGAGGTATGACACTTCTTGTATTAGTCAGGATGTGCAAAGCTCGGCTGTGTTAACAACTAAAGCCTAAGAAATCAATGGTATAAGAAAAAAAGGTTTAAATTTTGCTCTCCAGAAGTTAAGTACTGATATATCTAAGAGATTAAAAACTATTGAAAGTGTACACAACAGAATAAAAGAATGCAAAGATAGAATTTCAGATAGAGAAGATAGGATCTTAGACATTGATCATGAAAAGAGAGGTCTCTTAAAAACAGTAAGGGATCATGAGAAACAAATCCAACACCTCCTAGATGATGCAAAGAAGAATAACATAAGACTGTTAGGAATCCATGAAGTAGCAGGAGAAAATGCAAACGACTTAAAAAAGCTGTTCACAGAATTAATGACAGAAAACTTCCCAAACATAGGGGAAGAATTTGACATACAGATAAGTGTGAGGCATATAGGACTCCAACTAGCCATGATCAAAAAAAAATCTACACCTAGACAAAGAATAATCAAGATCCAAGATTAACCCAACAGAAGAACAAAATACTACAAGCAGTAAGAGAAAAGAAACAAATCACATGCAAAGGAAAGCCCATCAGAATCTGACTTTTCAACACAAACCCTCAGGTCAAGGAGAGCCTGGAGTGAGGTATTTCAAGTCCTAAAAGAAAACAACCTCCAACCTAGACCGATGTATCCTGCAAAACTCTCTTTCAAAATGGATGGGGAAATAAGATACTTCCATGACAAAGAACACCTGAGAAACTTCATGAATACCAAACCAGCACTACAAGGAATTCTAAAATATATCCTAGGAAAAGACAATGAAGATCACAACACCGTGAGGCCCAACAGAGCAAATCAAATATTCAAGGCAAAAAACTAAAAGGAGAGGGCAAAAAATTAAGAATTTAAGAACTGATATTACTGGTCAGGCAAGTCTCTGGGTGGCTCTCTTTCTTAAGGATTTAGACTTCTTCCCTGGATACCACTTCTCTGCCACAGCATTGAAAGTCCTCACAGGGGAAAGTAAAAGGATTGCCTTTAAGAGATTATGTTGATGGGCTAGTCCTGTATATGGTTGGTATTGCTTTATCATTTTATTACAGGTTCCCAGCATTTGCCACATGGTCATCTGTGGATGCAGGGAGGCCTGGAAACTTTGTTCTGTGTATGCAAGAGCAACAAATGAAGCCTCTTGACATGCAGAGCCGTGTCTTGGCCATGGTTTCCTTCTCTCATTTAAATTCATAGTCTGAAGGGATCTCAATCAGCTGTTCCCAGGAACACTTGGCACATAGCCTTTACTCTACAGCAGACATTCTGTGTGTGATGGGGGATTGTATGGGTGTTTAATGGAGGCCGACGATGGTATGATGAAATCTCTGAACATCAAGGAGACAGGAAAGGAACAGTGGAAAAGATAGACAATGTATGAAATGGGTCTGGGAAACCAGACAGTATGCTGGTGTGAGATTATTTTTGCTATTCCCTCATGCCTATGGGCTCCCACTGGAATACCCATCCCTGTTCTGCTCTCTCCTCATGGAGATGCTGCCATTCTTCTGATTAATTCTCCTCCTCTTATTTTCCCAATCTCTCCAGAATATAGCAGGTTCCTCTTTCCTTGGTCACATAAGTATCTCTTAGTTGAACCCTCTGTTCTACATCTAACATCCCTTCTACTGTCACCCTGAGGGAATTTACCACTCAAAGCTCTTGTCAGAATCAGATGGGCATAAGTTATTGTCAAATGGTGGATGGCTTGAACTTTAGGTTAGAGGGAAAACTTTAAACACTATCAACATTGACTGTATTATCTTCTAGGAGTATGATTATCTGATTTCTCACTGATTAACTTCTTACTCAATAAAAACTGATTTTTTAGACTGCGTTTGTATAGAGAAGGAAGTAGGTATGGCGAGTGTATTCTGTACCAATTATTTTTTTCATGTGAATCCATTTAATGATATTTCTGTAATGTAGATATTTTCTCTTTTGTTACAGAGAGAGAAACAGACACACAGGTGTTAAGCATGTGACCCCAGCTCACTCAGCTTTGTAAAGTTAAAGGATGGGTCCAGTTGTACTAGGCTCTGAAGCAAGTGCTCTTTCTGCTGCATCCCAGAAATCCTCTATGTTGCAGGAAGCAATTACAGAGGCATGCCCTGGCATTCATTTTTCCTGCTTAGAATGAGACGTTGCTGTTTACTTTCTCAGGAAGGGAGATTGAAATCAATGTAACTAGCCTTATTAACTTTTTAAATAGGGGGGCCTGCAGATGCCAGTGTCTTTCCTGAGAGCACCAAAGCTAATATAAAAATCCAATTTGCTTGCCTTTTTTTTTCAGTCTTCTCTAGAGTGTAAAATTCAAAGCTGTAAATGAAGAGCCAATGAAACAGGGGTAATGAACCAAGACTCAGACATGGGGATGTATTTACTCATCTCTCTTTTGTCTGCAGGAGGCTGTTCCTTTGATGAGCACTACAGCAACTGTGGTTATAGTGTGGCTCTGGGGACCAATGGGTTCACGTGGGAGCAGATTAACACGTGGGAGAAACCAATGCTGGACCCAGCAGTGCCCACAGGTACGTGATCCATTAGGTTTGGGGCTATAATGGCAATAACTACCTTTTGCAATGACTCATGGGGGAAGAACTTTCCTAAGTTTGACCTGTCTGAAAGGGCAATAGATAACTGAAGGTAGTGAGTTCTCTGTCCTCAGAGTGAACTCTTGAGAATATAGTGAGAGTACATGTCACCAGGATTTGGGGACCTTTAGGGTTTCCTTTAACTTTTGAGATTCTAAGCTCTAGCTATACACAAGGCATCACTAGGTTTTGATTTGAAGTTTGATAGTAGTGGGATTTTAGGAGAAGAAAGAGATACATGAGAATGTGAAGTATCCTCTTTACTCCAGGCCACATAGACACAGGTTGGGAACTCCTAAAATCAGAATATTATTTATGGTGCTAGTACCCCAATAATTTGAATACCAAGCTTTCCTTTCACCCATGGGTTTGAAGGCCCAATGTAATTCTTGTTGGATACTTGCATGCGGCAAGCTCTGAGAGTTACAGCTGATGTACTTTGGGGTAAGTACGTCATACTCAGAATACCTTTTGAGTAGGGCATACATGGATGAGATGAATCTCTAAAAGGCTTACCTGGTGTTATGAACCAGAAAGAACTGCAGCTCTTAGAAAGTTAAGATTACCCTCTGGTAGAGTTGGGGAGACAATGGTTGTTGGAGAAGATAGCCATTCTCTACAGGTCTTCCTTGACCAGAGGCTCTTGTAACCCATGTACCGTCTTGGTTTTCTGCCAGTCCTTCCTGACACATTTTCCTTTGTAAGCTTACTCTGACCTTTAAATGCTGAAGTTCTTCGAGTTTGCTTGATACTCTTTCCACAGATGGCCTCCCTACTCCCATAGCTCCAGCTACTGTCTGTACACTGGTAATTCCAATGCTTCCAGCCTTCACATTTCTCAGGAACTTTAGGCCTACATAGCCCACTACCTGGCTATCATGTGTTCTAGGCAACTTCTCCAGAAGGATTTTTTTTTTTTTTAGATTTGACTAAGCTGGAGACATAGAAGACAGTCAGAAGTGTTTAGAGAAGGAGTGGCCTTATAGACTGAGTTTGACTCCAAAGCAGGAGGCCATTGGGTCGCTCTGTCTATTCCTATTAAGGACATACATTGTATCTGTTTCTCTAGAGAGTTGACAGAAGACTTAGGTATAATAAAGCTGTGATGCAGTACAAAATTAAACATTTCAGAGGGTTTCTATTGCTCTGAGAATACCAGAGACCTTTTGCAACCTCTAGGCCCAATGGCTGATCTTATCTCAACCTCCTCCTGCATCCATTTCCACTTCCCCTGTATTCAGGTTCCTCTGGCTCTTGTCAGTTTCTAGAACATTTTGACTTCCCTGCCTCAGGAAATCATATAACATTGGGTCTGTCATGGAACTCTTTCCTCCCCCTTATTGTCCAGTACTTCCTCTTCCTCCCTCATTCTGGACCAGCTGTCCTTGTAATGATTCCAGTTGCAGAGTGCATTTATTTCCAGTGACATGCATCATAGCTGGTGTTATTTGTTCTTTGTGTGTTTTGCCCCTAGATGAGATGTTCTTTGTCACTAGAAACCATGACAGTATCATTCATAGCTTTATCTTCAGTGCCTAATGCAGTGTGTCATGCAGTGTATACTAAATGACATCTTGTTAGAAGGATGCATGGATGGATGGGCAAATAGTCTTAATCAAGTGGTTTTATAATGAAGAAATGAATGGTAAACATTATCAAAGGCCTTGGGGCTCTGTACTAACTGATCACACTAACTGATCACATATTTTTTCCTTTTGCTACTGTCCTTCCCATCTTACAGATTAGAAAACTGAGATTTCAAGCAGCTGAGGGAGACTGCTGTTTTCCCCCATGCCATTGTCTCTCCCCCAAGACATCATGCTTACTTCTAATCTTAAATTTTTCAGTCCCTCATTACAGCAGAGTGTCATTTCAGAAATATTGGATTGTGCTGATACAATCTTCTGAGCTTTTCTAAATAAGGCATTTGATAATGATCACTGAAATTATTCTGTTATGATGTGCCTGTGGATTTTAGTGGCTCTGCATGCTGCTTGAGCAGAGCGGCATGAAAGTAAATTTGGATTAGGCAAAACTGTTTGTTCTTATCATGGGCAAAGGCCAAAATCTTATTTCTTCTGTACATCCAGAAGTTTATATCTTTTCCGAAATCTAGTTTGAATCTATTTGTTCAGATAGTCCACAGCCTTTCGTAGATTCCCTTTGTGTGGCAAGCTGTGGGTTATACTTGGTCTGAGTGAATCTAACCATATCATTTTGACATTTAACCCCTTCAGGGATCTGGCATATAGATACAATCTGAATTCTTCACCGTGGCCTGTAAGGTCTGAACCCTTTTCTTTTCTCTCCAGACACCTTGGCTGTTTTTGGTTTGTTGGATAGTTCAGAATCTTTCCTGGTACAAGAATTTTGCACATGTTGTTCCCTCTCACTGGGATTTTCTCCACCTTTCACTTGGATGATTCCTTTAGGTCTTAACTCACACACCTTCCTGAAAAGATCCTTTCTCATCTGTTGATCCAAAAACCATCTCTGTTCTACCTGTAGTATCCTGTTTTTTGACTTCAAAGCCCTGGCTACAGACATATTTACAGATGAGCTTATTTCAGTCTTACACTATACCTGAGCAACCCTGGATCCTCAGTCTTTCTGCCTCAGTTTCCTTATTTTAACTTGGGGACCAGTGTGAGTGTTTAATGGAAGATACATGTGTATGTGAACTATCTGCTTAAGGCAGAGCTCAGTCAGTGTTGGGTAACCTGGGTTCTTCCCCGATCCCTACAGTGTCTTGTGGCAGAAGGTCTAAGTCCATCCTAGAACCTGCCCCTCCTTCAGGCTTACCTGTACCCAGTGTTGCTTTTCAAGGGAGCTGCCCAGCAGGAGGTCATCCATGCCCCCAACAGGCCAGAGAGACTTTCCTCTTCCTAGGATGCATCGCTGCCCGGAGGGCTTGGCTGCCTCTAGCTCAGCCCCGTAACTTGAAGGCTGCACCCCACAGTCTTCCTCTTCTTTCCCTACAAGAAAAGACCTCAGCCTTCAGACCTGGTTTCCCCCATGCCATCTTTACTGGGGCTGTCACAGGGGATTGAGGGCTACCATACCCACAGATTCTGTCTTCAGGGCTATGTTGTGTCTGTGGTGCCCATGGAGCTAACAGCTGCTAGCCTTTTCCCCCATGGCAGTCCTGACTTGTGGCCCAGAGCCGTGTAGAAGGATCTGGTGAGACTGATGGAAAATGCAGTGCTCTTCGTGTCCTTTTAAAAGTACAGTGGTTCGGAGGTTCCTTCTAAAGCTGTGCAGTATTGTTTTAAGGATCGGGAATAAAGTACAGTCAAATCTCAGGCAGTACCCCTAGGTACATAAGAAATGGTGAGTTTGCTTCTCTCTTTTATATCACCTTGACTTTGATCCTGAACCCCTAGGAAGTTGATGTGTTAAATTTAGGCACTACCAGAGCATCTCCTTTCCTAGGGTTCTGTGAATGTGCGAGGGATGGAAATTAGATTTTGTGATCTCCTCCCTACATTTCCTGTGGTCCCTTTATCATTCTGTTCCTTTCTAAGGCTGGGAGCACTTATTACATGGATCCATCCAGCCCCAGGGATCCACCTAACATCCCTTCTGGGAACCCTCTTCCAACTGTCACTGAGCATGATGGGACCAGCAGACATTGTCCTGTGTCCTTCCCAGGGTAGGAACTTTTTCAGCCCCTCCTTACCCCTTACCCCTTAAAAGCAATCCTTATCTGTAACTCAAGGCACACTCGCTGTAATAAGTTTATGTTTTAGTGACACAATGGAAAATAAAAGGAAATCTTTAAGTAGCTTCTTCTATTTGCTTCTCCTGCATGCTTTGCTAGAGCAGAGAAATACAGAACCAAGTGGAAAGAGTCAAGAACCAGAGAAAACTCAGAGAATGTCCACACATTCACATATGGCAGCTGGACCATTTCAGCCCATCAGCCTGTAGTGGGAGCACGAATCTTTTCCAAGATGACTCTAAGCCTTCCTTGTACTCCTGGGTCCTTGGCCATGTGTCCCTGCTTTGCTCTCATTGGTGATGTTTATAGAGAGAGGATTGGTGTCTGTCAAGGACTGAATTGTATCCTCTCAAAGGGCAAGTTGAAGTCCTAAGCCCTGGTTGCTGTGAATGTGACATCATCAAGTTAAGGCCATGCTGGTCATACTGGACCCTACTCCAGTGTGACTGGTGGATCAGAGGCATCCTGAAACTCAGGAGAGGAGTCTGTGAAGTCAGAGGCAGAGACTGGAGTGATGCAGCTACAAGGTAAACAAGGCTATAGGTTCTTAGCAGATACTAGAAACTCCATTGGGCAAGGAGAGATTCTTCCATGGACCTCAAGAAGGGACACAGCTCTGTGCAACCTTACTTGTGGACTTCTAGCCTCTAGAACCATGAACAGATGCAATTTTGTTGTCTTAAGCCACCAGGTTTGTGGTGATCTGTTACAGCAGCCCTAGTGAACAAAAATCTCAGACAACCCCACTTCTGAACTCTGGCCCTACCAACTGCTCAGGACACAGACCACTGGAGAACAGACCGAGGATTGCTGGAAGTATTAGAAACTTTGCTTCTTTTTTGGGAAGCTGACATTTAGTGCCAAGTGTAACCAAGAATTGGAGCCCATATTTTCCCTACAACACTATCTAATGCTCCACCACCTATCCCACGAATTCAGAGACATTGTCACCCCTTTATTTTGGAGAAAACTTGAGTCCTAGAGCAGTGACTGGTCCAAGGCTGTGTGAGTTGTGCATGGCAGAGGAAGTAAGCTTGAAATCCCAGCTAGTGAAATTATATACATGGTGCTGTCATCAACTAAGTATGTTTTTAAATGATTTCTATTTGCATTCATGATTTATGATGCCAAAAATAATACATATTCATTGAAGAGAATATGCACAATAGAGCTAGCTTCATAAACAAAATGAAAGTCATACATGCATACACACTTACATAAATATGTTTTTCTATTTAATGCTTTTTTAGCATTTTCCTCATATCAGCATGTTTTTTAAAAGCTTCAGGGTTTTCTGTTCCAATGACTATTCCACTACTTATTTAACCACCACCCCACACTATTGTATATTTAAGGTCCTCGTAGTTACTCCTGAATCACATTGCAGGGAGTTTCTGTGCACACACCTCTGTGCGCATCTCCAGTAGGAGTTGTGAAATTTGCTTTCGTAAGTATATGTATTCCCTGTGGACCCCAAATCAGAATGGTTTCTGTGATTTTTGAGATTTGGATGGAGAATATCATTTACATTTTAAACAGGCAATCCTGGAAATCTGGCCTTGAGTTGATAGTTAGGAAAATGCCTTGTGAACCCCGAAGCACAAAACACAAACCAGGAACTGGTGGTGACCTGTTATAGTTCTTGGCTTAGGTACTGGATGGAGACCTTCTGAACTTATTAGGACTTGTGTCTAAAATAGTATCTACCACAATGGTCCATGTGCTGGCCAGTGTAGGTGGGAATCAGCTATCAAAAGCAGGATGGGCCCTCCAGTGCTGACTGGATTCCTAGAAAGTTGGTTCATGGTCTGTATACTAAGCTACCTCCTGTTCCTCTGGGACAAGGGCAACATTTTATTTGTATCTGTAACCAGCGTTCCAGGACTTAGTAGGTGATTATAAATGTTAAGTGAATTGCTATTATTAATAATTGAATTTTCTCATGATATGACCCTTGGGTGTATCTTCAGCCTCCTCCTTCTCTCCCCTTACCTCTTCTGTCTGGGTTTGAGTTTGGGGGTCCCACCACCAAGTCTGTTTGGAGATGCTACCATTAAGACAAGCCCTGATGGGATGCAGGGCTTCCAGGAAAGTGAAGATGCTAGACACTCTTTTCGTGGCACCTGGATGTGGCTGGACAGGTGACCTGGATGCAGCCATTTGGGCCTATCTACCCACAACTTCTCTGGGAAGAAAAAGACAGTGATCAAAATCTCATGAATTGGGCTTCTCAGTGGCAGTGGTGGTCAGACCACAAGTTTTCCCTAAATGGCATTGCTGGACTCCCTACTTACTGGTCATCCACAACTGCTTTACTGTCTGCTTGTTTATTAAACCTGATCCTAAGTCTTTCCCTTCATGATGAACTTCCCAATATTTTTCCAGGACATTCCTAGTTTTGAGGAAGTTAATTTTCATGTTTTAACCACAAACCTTGTAGTTAACACCATTATGCTTTTGTTTTACTTGCTGATCCCTTTGGCTAGAGCATGACTCCTGTCTCTCTTCTTCCTTTACTGAAACCCTACACAGAGGCCACCTTCTCCAGGAAACCTTTCTGACTATCCACAGTACTTACCTATGCACTGTGCATTGTTCCCAAGATTTTTTTTTCTTGCCATGTTATCTTTGATTTCCCGCTAGGGCTGTGAACAACTGTAGGACATGAATTGACTTCCTTATGCCTTACTTACATGGCAGAGACTCCATTATTGGTGAGTGTACTGGTGTTAGAGAAGTCCAGGAAAAATGACTTCAGGAGAGCCTTGGAGAGGCAGCCTACTGCTGCTTTAGCATTCTTGTAGCACTCTAGGCACCTGCAATTTTCATAGATTGAGTATGAACTCAGCTTGAAGAGGCTGAATCCAGGAATCCCTTGGAAACTTAAGGCACCCCAAACTGACCTATTGTTCCTTTGATGTAATGCTAAAGTGAAAGTAATCTAGACATATGGGCCTTTAAGTTTCCTTGATCCCTCCTGATATTATTATTGATTGGTTAAATGCTATAACTTATGCTTCTATTTAGCCGCTGTTATATTTTTTCTTCTGTACTGATAGAGTGTACATTAATTCTTAAAAAATGCTGAGTTTGTACTTACATACTAACTCTCTACACTCCCACCTCTGCTTGCCCACATATCACTGTTAAAAGATTGATGTGTTTTGAAAAAGAGGGAAAAGGAGAAGAAAAGATAGGGAATAGGAGGGTTGGGGAAGGGGAAGAAGGAGGGAGACAGAGAAAATTTGTTACAATAATAATAATACTAGAGAAACGATATTTTTGTAGGGCTTTCTTTATGGCAGGAAGTATCCTCCCATTTAAACTCTCTTGACTTATTAACCCTCATAACAGTCCTTGATGGAGTTTTAACTTACTCTAAATTGCAGTTGGCATATTGCAGAGCCAGGATTTGGCCTGGGGAAGTCTGGGTCCAGTCTGTCCTTACAAGAATACAGGCAATGCATGGGATTGGAGACCCTAACAGTTTTGTCACTGGTCTCTTCACACCACAATCAGATCTAGTTTTCACCTTCCAAGGCTACACAGTGTTCTGCTGCGTAGATGTACAATGGTTTATTTAACAACACTCAATAAATGGCAGTGAGAGAAGATTAAAGCTAAAATGTATGTCCAAATAATGGGAAAATCTCTGTCTCCAAATAGCTCTTCTAAAATTACTCACCCAGTGTTTCATATTATAAGATGGTCTCTCATGCACTTAGAACTACAAGATTAATTGGGAAAACTGCATTAGCCTGTGATGACCCCAATCAATGCTAGTTTGGGATGTTTACAGGGATCACAGAATTGGTATGAAAAAAAAGGCCAGGAAATTGAACACAGGTTTAGTAATTATTCTGGAAGAGATAACTGTGTAATGACAAGTGATTGTAGTTGTTACAAACAAGTGTCCTAAATATGGCTTTGAAAAGCAAAAAAGAATCTTCCAGTGATCAGAATATATATTGCTAGATAAATGGGAAAACACGTCTATTCTAAAGCACACATGTATTCTTGTGTTGATGTTCATTTTGGTGACATCACACCTGAATTCAGAAAGTATTGTATTGTGAATGGGGTATGCTATAGTTTGGATTTTAAGTGTTCCTCAAAGGGCTGGCAGAGGCTCTGTCCTAGCACAAAGCTACCGGAAGTAGTAGACCCTTTAAGAGGTGCTCTGGAAAGGGAGTCTTGGAATTCCCACACTCTTGGCTCTGGGGCAGGAATAAGGGGCTGAGGGGTACTGGAGGAGCTTGTAGGGAGAGGAAATTGTGGGGAGGCTGGGTTCCTCTGGGAACATGAATCCCTTCTTTTTCCCCTGCAGAGGCTGGTGCCCTAGGACAGCCATACTTTGGGATTCTATTGCTTGAATCCTGCAGCTCCCTCTTTCATCTGTTCACTTTACCATCCTCTCAGTGTCATTTTTTTTTTTTTGCCTTGGGAAACACCAAATCCCCAAATTCCCTTGTGCTTTCAACCCTGACCTAAGCCACATTTTTCCATCTTTACCATCACACAGGGTATAAAGTTATTCTTCTGTGGCACAATTTATTCCTGACTGCAACTAGGGAACTCACAATGTCTTCACAATACAAGAGCAAGGAGAGTCTTGGGTGGATGTGGGAGTGGCTGGCCCAGAGTAGAGGGGGCTGATGAACCAGAGAGCCACTCTGAGCATGGATCCAACCTCTGAAAATAAATCCCATTTTTCTTTACTGAGTGGTAGCAATAATTACAAGAAAGACTGCACTTAACATCTGTGCTGGCTGAAATGATTATCTGATTTTAATCATTTCAAGCAAAGCATCCACCTAGTTTTTAGGTTTTACACGAAGTTTTCAGACTTTATAGTATTGAATACAATAACAGAAAGATTACTTGCCTGAATTGAAAACTGCTTTCCTACATTCAAAATGAAATGCCAATAACTTTTGTTCTTGATTTGCTATCTAGTTGACTTTCAGGAAGGATACCAGAAACACACACCCGAATGAAGTTAAAGGACACTGGCCAGAGAGAGTTGCATGGAGGGATTTGAGCAGAGCTATTGCATTTCTTTGGCTTGGGTTTTTAAAAATCTATAAAACAAAGCCAGTGCAATTGGTACTTATATCATGAAATGGCATAACATAAGGGAAAACAAAAAAGCAAATTTTTTGCTGCATGGGCTTATGATAAGGTCTTTGTCACCTCCAAGTGTCTTTTTCTGCTCTGTCTCAGAGTTGGAACTTACCATGGGGCTTCTGTGTCCACCAAAGACTCTTGTATTGATTAGGGTTCTCTAGAGCTACAGAATTTGCAAGGGAACTAATTATTTAGGCTTACAGGGTCAGAGGGCTATCTGCATGCTGGAGAGTCAAAGGATGTAGTAGCTACTCAGTCGAAGAAGATGAAAGCCACAGAATGAGAGATCAGGGTGTGGGGTCAGTCCAATACCAAAGGTCTAGCAGCTCCCTGGAGAGTGACTGGTATGAGGCCATGTTGAAAGGCTAGAGAATTTGGTGTGATGTTCCCCAGTGATGGTAACAGTGAAAGATGTGCCCGCTTAAGCAGAACGGAGCTTTTCAAAATGTGGACCAACTTCCTTGTTTCCCATTTATCCCATCCAGGCTTCAATATTTGATGGCACTACTAACAATCATGGTGGATCTCTCTCAATTCAAGTTTGCTGGCCTGCATGCAGTCATCTCTGGAAACACCTAGACTTGTGCTTTACTAATCTCCGTGACCTTTCTTAATCCAGTTGAGTTGAACTCCCACAGTTAACCATCACACCTTGTCAGGCCTATACTCTGTGTGTTGAAAATGTGCTGTGTTGCTAGTTGGTAACTGTGGGTGGTAATGTCCTCTGCAGCGCTCAGGTCCCTTATACTGAGTGGATACTAGAGATCCCTGTTCATGTGCTTCCTTGAGGCTCAGGAGCAGGCCCTAGAGTGGCCAAGCCTGATCATTTTAGACCTGGCCTGGGCCTGAGAGATCACAGGTAGGCCCTCTCTTGAAAATGTTAAGAGTGGATAGAGGGGAACCAGAGATTGGGTGGGAGGAGGCTACTGAATCTGTAGCAGATGGATAGGGGACAGAGGGTCCCCTGCAGAGTAAAGTACCTAGTCAGGTTGTTGGGGGAATTTCCTGAACACCCATCAGCACTTGCTTCTTTAGATTCTAAAGTGACTCCCTAATATGAAGGACTGTGGCTGGACCCTAAGGTTTAATCTGGATGGGGAAATGTCACACTATCTGGTAACAATCGCCTGTATTCAAGGTCTGGTTGGTTCACTTAGATCTATTAAGACAAGATTAGATCATATGTTTCTTGCAATCCCCCTATGTGGTAATTAAGGTGTTGTAATTACTTCTTCCTAAAACTTCAGAAGACAAGAGGAGTGTCTCTCTACCATTGACGTGCTTACTATTTTAAGCTTATTTAGAGAGTGAGTTTTAAATGCATCAGCTTTTACAGCTAGGTCCTGCAGATGAATTGCAAAAATCTCTTATGAGTTTATGAGAATCTGTGATCTACAGTCTGCTTAGCACCATGGACTTGGGTTTCTGGTTTCAAGGGGAGAAAACATTTGTAGAGGCATGTCCAAAATACCTGAGAACAAAAACCTAACAAAGGAAAGATTTATTTTGGTTTACAGACAGTCTCAGAGGTGTCAGCTCATGGGCTCCTTCTCTATTGCTGGGGGCCTGTGATGAGGCAGAATATCCCGGATGTAGGAGAACAAAACTACTCCTCTCATTGCAGCCAGAAAGCAGGGAGAGAGAGAGAGAGAGAACAAGAGTGACAATAGAGCCAGAAAGAGCCTAGGGACAAAGCTATGTCTCCAGTAATCTGCCTCATTCAAATAGGTCTCACATCCCCATAAGCCTATTAAGCTATGAACTCATCAATGGTATAATACTTTGATGAGATTGGAGTCCTTGTGATCCCATCACTTTTTTTTTTTTTTTTTGATACCAGGGATCGAACTCAGGACCTTGCAGTTGCGAGGCAGGCAGCGGAACTACTGAGCTAAATCCCCAACCCCCCATCACGTTTCAAAAGCCCATCAGCTGGCAACTGAGCATTGAACACAATGAGCATTTTGTGGAACATTTTTAAATAACAACCATAACAAGAGAATCAATCATCTCTAGCTGCAAGGCTGGACTATATTTCCTTGCTCTCATTTATATATACAGACAAAGCTGTACCTACACGAACCCTTCAACAGGGGTTTGTAACCCTTTCCTAATTCTCTACTGAAAGCCTAAACATTTTGCAGTATAGGCTCAAGGAAGTAGACCTCCTTAGTGGTCCCACATGTTCTGGGCTCTTTGAGTTTATCAAATAGTAAAACCATGACTTTTCCACCAAAAGAACTGTAAGAACTCATGCTTTGTCAGCATTAGGGTACCACCATGTAACACAATTGGGAAGATAGTTTCCTGTCATGTGGCATCCAGATTTAAGCCCCAGCTTTGCTGTTCATCCATCTGTTAGTATATACAGCTGAAAACTTTTCTGGACCTCAGTATCTTCCATGAAATTAGAATGGAAGTACACGTCTTCTTCATGTGATTACATTAAGAAGCAGTCAAGATAGTGGAGGTGAACGTATTTTGAGAGCTCACTGTCTCTGTACGTATTTGTTGTTGCCACTATTATCATGACTTTGAAAAACGGCTGGCCCAGACTTTCTGTGTCAAAGAAATATAGTGCTCTTAGCCACGACCACCCCATACTTACCCACCCAGTTCCTGGGAGGGCAGATCAGAACTGTTGTGGCTGCAAACCCAGCCGATATGGGCTGTAATATAGTAAATTATCACTTCTTTTGCAGTCTTGACGAGAAAAATAAATGCAATTACACTCATGAATGTTGAGAAATGAAGCAAAGCAATGTGGATCGGCACATTTGAGGTGCTTTTCCAAATGAAAAGCTGTGCACAATGAATACTAATGGGCTCCCTCCCTCCTGCGCTCTGGCATATGGTGAGACGTCATCTTTCTGAATTAAAGGAGCAGCTGTGCCAAGTGCTGGCCACGGGAAAGGCAGCTCTGAACACCCCGCAAAGCAGGAGACATTCCAGGTGGACCACAACTCCTCTCTCAGCTGAGGACCCACAATAGGCTTTAGCTTCTTAACCCAGGTACCCGAGTAGTCTTGGTGAGGCCTTTGTGGTTCAGGAAACTGGCATCTATCCTGTTGTTCCTCTGTCCTTCCGTGTGGCAAACACTCACGGAGCACCTACTAAATGCCAGGCACAATACTGTCAACAGCAGAGATGAATCTTGAGCATCCTGCTTCCCTTAGCCATGGAAATCCTGGTCACCCAGGTGTGACTGACCTCAGCTACTAGCCTCGTGTTGTCAGCACAGAGACCACCATCCACGTATAGCTTTTGAGCACTCGAATGTGTTCAGGTCACATGACATGTGCTCACAGTGTAAAGTTCACACCAAATCTCGAATACTTAGCCCAGAAGAAAAAAAGTTTCAGATATCAGTTTTCAGATTGTTTAAACGTGAGAAGATAATTCTTCAGTTACACCTCTAGCTCGCTGTTTGTGAGTTCTACCAACTGTGTATTTGTGAGTTCTACCAGTTGTGTATTCAACTGACTGTGGATACCTGGGAAAAAATTGCATCTGTACTGAAAATGCACAAACTGCTTTTTTTTTCTTGTCATCATTCCTTATGTAACAAGTACTTGTATTAGGTATTATAAGTAATTTAGAGATGATTTAAAAGGTACAGGAAGTTGTGTGTAGGTTATATGCAAATAGTACACTATTTTATATAAGGGATGTAAACATCTGAGGGTTTTGGTAACTGCAGGGATTTTTGGATATTGAGGAATGACTGTATTGGGCTAAGTAAAATATATTAAATTAATTTTACTCATTTCTTTTTACCTTTTTAAATATCGATGATAGTGAATTTAAAATTGCAAATGTGGCTTGCACTATATTTTCCTGACTGCTGATCTAATCCCTGCGTATTCTCTGCTCTCCTCCCCTTTGCTGGCAAGGACCTGTCAGTTTTTAAACCACACCAGATTCTTTCCTGCCTCCAGGACTTGGCACTTGCTCCAGGCTCTTTCCCAGATCTTTTTCAACAAATATCACCTCTGTGAGATTTATTCTCTTGGTCATCACTTAAATATTTGTGTCTCCTGTTCTTCATATCAAACACTTTCTTCCTATTATAGTACTTGTGTATTTTATTTACTTGTTTGAGTACCTGCTTCTCTTAAGAGAATGGAAGACTGGGGAACTTGTCTGGCTTGTTTTATTTTGTTTCCAATTCTAATCTCAATGTCTTCCACAGCAACTAGTACATAGTAAGTACTCAAATTTTTCTTAAATTAATGCATGAATGATTTAGTATCACATTAGTATGACAAAGGAGAAAATATTTTAGTTATTTTTAAGTGTTGAAAAGACATTTTAAAATACTCAGTAGAATCCTGCTTTATCAATTAGTTAAGGAAAGTCCAGGGGACAGATAAATGATTTACAGATACATGGAGGTAAGATCAAGGTTAAGGGAAATCACAGAATAGTGAAATATACAGGGCCTAAAATAGTGAAAACCATTATATCTCCTTGGCCTTGCAGGCAAGGGCAGGGAATGGTGCTAAGGGGCTGCTGGTAGACTGTAGAGGATGATAGCTACTCTGGTTTTCTGCCAGGTTCTGCCACTGGCCAGACTTAGCCAGAACACATGGCTAAGAGAAGCTGGAAGATAAAGACCAAGTAGGTCAGCCTTTCAGGGCACAGAGCAGAGTAAAGACTGCATCTGGATCAGTGGGACAGAGTGGTGATGCTGGGGGAAATAGAGACTAATTACATCCTGAGAGACCTAGAAAGCCGTTATCTTAATATATCTATTCCAAATCAGCAATCCATATCCTGAAAATACAAGGATACTCATCATTAAAATTATTTAACATTTACTCAGGGATTTCTAGTAACTCATGGAAAATGCAATTATGGGAAAGATAAAGTTACTATTTATATTATTATCTACCAAAAACTTGAGAGAAATAAATGAAAAACTATTACAACCTGATGAAAGAGTCCACTAAGGTGACTAATTAGGGAATAAATATACAAAAATGAACAATTTCCTAAAACCTGGCAATAGCAATTAGGAAACATAATATAACAGGATTAATTCTAGAAAAGCAGGAAAAAATTAAAGACTGAGGAGTTAGCTCAAAAGGCAATATGTAGAAACTTTAGAAGGCAGCTATAAAGTAAAACTGGAGAAATACATAAGCAAACAGATATATCTCATTCCTAGATATGGAGATTTACTATTTATAAAGCTTGTGGATTTAATTTAAAATACAAAATACATATTACAATAGAAACTTATAAATTATGTTACAAACTGATTTTCAAGTTTACCTATAAAAATGAATAGGTAGAGATGATCAAGCTAATGTTGGCAGAGAATAATAGAGGAAGGTTTCTATTTCCAAGTTTTAGAAAGAGATTATGAAACTAACATAGTCCAAGTAGTGTACAATCCAAAAGAAGCAGATATATAAATACGGCAAATATTTCCCTAAAAGTGATGCATGTGTGGGTACATATACATATGTCTGCCATGAGGCTGTGTGTGTGTGTCTTGAGAGGTGTTCATTTCATACTATGGACCAAAATATATTTTAGATGAGTGCAATAAATTCCACTTAAGTGTAATATATTTGAAAGTGTTTAAGATGTGTAGTGCGTAAGTAAATATTTAAATAATCTTGCAGAGTAGGACAGTTTTTTGGATGATACCACTGAAGGTTAAAACAGTAAAAAAAAAGTTATATATTTGTCTCTAAAATCCATAAACAATATGAAAGCTCCGAATCAAACTGAGCTCTGATACTTTATGTATATGTATGTATATATAAAATAATCAGTGTAATTTATATGGAAAGAGCTTTTATAAATCGATAAGGAAATGACAAATGATCCTTTAGATATATATTCTGTATTAGTAAGACCTCTGAGAAGTACTGTTGGTATAAGTACAAATTAGCACAGTATTTGGGGAGGACACTTTAATGTTTGTCAAAAACATGAAGTATGCATCTCTGTTTAAAAGTGGTACTTTTGTTTATTTATGGTCAGAAAATTTATTCCAAGGAAATCATCAGAGATAATTGCAAAATGAACTATCTTAGTTGATCTTCCACAGTGTTACTCCACCCTTCGTCTGAAATGATGAATCAACTTGCTTCCCAGGGTGGCTGTGGTGGTCATTTAATGACTGCCCCAGGAAAGCATTGGAGCTATAAAATCCTGGGAAAATGGTGTGTATTCTTGATTAATTTGGGACTTTTATTTGCTTCCTTTCTGTCTCCATCCTGAGCCCTTTGGACACCACTGGGGTGTCTTCGCCTGTGATTTCAGCTCAGAGAGGAGCAAAGGAGAGAAAACTCTGACCCCCAGCTCAAGCTAAGCAGGGTTGCTCTTAAGGATGGGTGCTCAGCTTGTCTTGACAAGCATGTAGTTAGTGCTGACAGGGTACAGGACAAGATTTGGGTCAGGAATGAGGGTGACAAAGACTTCTGCTTGACCATGTTCTAGAGTGACAATTCTGAGTACTCTTCTCGACTAGGTCTTGACCCTGACTCCTGTCGAGGCATTGGCTTGTGTAGGAAAGTTTCAGCAAGAATCCTGCTAAGTTCTTTTAACAAGACCCACATTTTACCTTTGATATCTGTTTTAGATTCTTTGTACATACCAAAATGTCATAAACTAGAGTGCTTATAAATACAGAAATTTATTTTACACAATTCTGGAGGCTGGCAAATTCAAGACCAAGGCACCAGCAGGTCCCATGTGGTAGGAATAGCACCTTTCTTGCATATAATGCCTTCTAGCTATGTCCTCACATGGTAGACAAAGCAGTGTAGCTCTCTGGGGCCTCTTTGGTGAAGGTACTAATCATTCACGAAGATCCTGCCTTCATCACTTAATCACCTTCCAATGACCCCATCTTTTAAAACCCTGGAGGTTAGCATTTCAACATATGAATTTTAGAAGTACATAAATGTTTAGAACATAAACACTCTGTCTGGCATTCAGCAAGAATTTTGTGAAGTCAGTTTAACAAGAATCCTCCTGCCCTCATCTTCTCTTAGTGTTATCCCATCCATTCACTCTGCTTTGGGGCTATAAATCCCTAGCTGTCTTTACTTAATCTCTCTCTCCCCTCTTACAGTAGTCTTGAATAATGACTTCCTTGCCATATTACCATAGCAAGTAAATCCCAGTCTTCCCCATAGGAGCTTTGAGTCTAATAGGTGAACGGGTAGGCAGACATCTGTCAGCATTATGGAAAGGGAACACATTCAATTACTGACTCACCAGACATATTGAGGACTTAAAATATGTCAGGTATTGGGGTTGCATCTGAACCAGATATTCCAGCTCCTGCCCTTAGGAAGGTCGTAGTCAAATGAGACAAATGAATCAGAAAGGAAGGAAGGAAGGAAGAAGGGAGGGAGGGAGGGTGAGGGGAGGAGAGGAGGGAAGTAAAGGGAAGGGAAGGGAAGAGAGAAGAGAGAAGAGAAGAGAAGAGAAGAGAGAAACTACAAATAGAAAAAGTAGGGAAGGGCTAGGTTTCTTATCTCTGGAGTTATGTAGGGAATAGAGGTCCCAGGTAAGCAAGTGATCTTCCTGCAGGAGATGACATCTGAGTTACATCTCCAGTGAGTGTAACCATTGCCTGTGGGCTACATGACTCGACAATTTCAGAGCTCCCATAAAGCATATTTGTGAATAAACACATTTTTGGATGGCTCATGAGCCAGCCCATGATGCACACATGCGGGGAGGAAGGCAGCTGAGGTTTCCAGAGGCAGCCTCTGGCGGGGAGACAGGGACAGGGAGATTATCCTAATAGGATTTCACAAAGACCACTTAGCAGGCTCTGAGCTTGGGGGAGAAAATAGTTATGAGCTGAGGGTGGAGAAATAGCCAAAAATCTGGCAACTCTGCGAAAGCTTGGAGAGAAAAGCTGACAGGCAACAGACAGAACAAGATGATGCTTGCAAAAAGGTGTAAAAAATAGACAAGGGGGAAAAAGTTCTCTGAGTGATCTGTATGGAAATGGAAGAGCATTAATATGACTTGGGTCATGCATTAAGGTAATTCCAACTCTAAAAAGGAGGAGAGCCAAGACTTATCCATTACAGCACTTCACACTGTCAGGGATGTTTGGAAACAGATATGGGCAGTGGAAGGCCAGGGTTTGGATGAAATGAAAAGATGTGTGAATATAAAACACCACAGGCAGAAATTAGATAGCTAACCCGAACTCCTCTCTCACGATGGGGAAACTGAGGCTCAGAGAGATGAAGTGACTTCTCCAAAAACACACAGCATAGTAAGTGCCAGAACTAGAAGTACAATCTTGCACATTGCTGGTGGGAGTGCAAAAATGGTGTAGCCATTGCAAAAAAAAAATAAAACACACAGCATAGTAAGTGCCAGAACTAGAAGTACAATCTTGCACATTGCTGGTGGGAGTGCAAAAATGGTGTAGCCATTGCCAAAAAAAAAAAGAAAAGAAACAGTAGGCAGCTCCTCAAAAAATTAAACATCAAGTTACTATGTGGCACAGGAAGCTGCCCCTAGGCATTTCCCCTACATAATTGAACTAAGCAGTCAGATTTGGTCCTCACTGGGTCCTTTGACTACTACTCAGTGGTCATTCTGCTGTACCCAGCTGCTGTTCTCATCATCTATTTCCTCTCCTCTTTCTTTCCTTTTTCCTTCCCCCTTCTTTCATGTATATACATATGTCTCAAGTGGTAGCTTTGTCTCATTAAGTATATGATGGCCTTGGTTTCATTGTCACATTACTAAAGAAGACAGGATAAGAACCCTGCCAGCCCTAATAGCATGTCAATTTTGCACATAGTTTGCTAGCACATGTTCAGCGGCTGTGTTCAGATCTAGTTTCTGTGCTTCCTCAGTATGTAAACCTAGGAAGTTGTCTAGAAGATAATGCAGCCCCACTTCTGAAATAGCTATCATGTCCTCTTATCTTGGCGTGTTTTTTTTGTAGAGTTCATATTCTTAATTGTGCTGAGATTACAAAGTCGTTGTCTAGTTATGTCTCCTGGAGCATCTCCTCTTCCATGTTTTTTTCCTTTTAAGTAATCTTTGCATATTTTTATGGCTTATATCTAGATGCCCCCACAAAGCATCATGCAGTCATAGGTGGGAAGTTTCAAAGATAGCTGAATTAGGGTGTGTGAATGTGGGTTAAGTGCCTGATACTGGGATTAAGGGTGTGGTTAATGGAAGTCCCACTCTGGGTATGGATGGAACCAATCAGTAGATTTATAGCTTGGATGAAATGTAAAAGGACAGAAAGAAAGTAGGCTTCTTGCTGCCGCTGCCGCTTACTGCTTCACTGTCTCCTGCCTGCTTTGTTATGAACCATTTCTCCTCTGAAATGCCTCTCTGCCATCTCAGCCGCCTGGGAACCAGCTGATTATGGGCTGAAATCTCTATGAGTTGTGAACTAAATAAAACTTTCCTCTTTTGATTTTAGCTGCTGGGTATTTTGTCTGAGGAACAAGAAAAGTAACTAAGACACGTGTCAAACCAACTTTGAGGTACACAATATTAACTTTATGAATACCACTGTTTTGGAGCTTTTTGGTTTGTTTTGCAGTACTGGGGACTGAGCCTAGGGCCTGATGCATGCGATCCAAGTGCTGGTACTTTTTAGGTATACAGTACAGTTACATTCATCATTGGGATTTTGTACCTTTACATGACAGATGTTGGTTCTCATTTTTTCCCCATACCCCTGCCCTCCCTTCACTCCCTCCACCCTTCCCTATTTACAGAGACTTTGTTTCCATTTTTTCCTTTTCTCATAGTTTTTCTTTTCCATTATTTTATTTCCCCTACCCTTCCCACTTCCCCTACACCTTTTCTTCCTATTTCACATTATGGGTTATACAATTTGAATCTTATTTATACTTTTAGTTTTTCACACCAGAGAAACTATTTGTTATTTACACACGTGTCTTATTTATTTCACTTAAGAGTAAGGCCTTAATATGCATCCACTTTCCTATAAATGAGTCTAGTTTCTCATTCTTTATGTACCACTAGCCCTTTTTATTTTTTATTTTGAGATGGAGTCTCACTAAGTTGTTCAGGGTGACCTTGAATTTTCCTTCTTCCTGCTTTAGCTTCTCAACTACCTGAGAATTCAGGTGTGTGTCACTGTGACCAGGTATAAGTGCTATTTAAAAATTTTGTTTTCTCTTTACTTGACCACAGTGTATAGGGACTAATCGCATGATGGTGTTATTGATCCAAATTTCTTATGCTGAATTTTCTTTTGCTACTATCTCATTGTCTTTGGGCACACTTTCACTCCTCCATAGGAGGGAGCAGATTGCTGAGTCTGTCAAAAATCCATTGAGAGCTTTGTCTCTAGTCTCTGTCTTTAAATGTATTAGAAGTCTGACATTAGTTAGGTCCAGTTCCACTGAGTCAGCAGCTGGTCCTGGTTTAGTGGTTGAGGAGTGTTTTCTAAAGCTTCTATTTGTTCCCCTATTTCAAAGTGAATCAAGTGAATCAACCTCTTTAAGACAAGGTCTATTTCATAGGCCTTGTTTTTGCTTTTCTAGATCCTTTAATTTTCTTTTATTTGCCCATGTGAGTCTTCTTATGAGATAATTTCTTCCTGATAAGCAATTATGGGGAGAGATTTAGGGAATGATTTCAATCCACAGGGGTGAGGGGACACAAATTTCAGGTTAAATTTTCACTTCTATCCCATATTTTGGCAACACTTTTCCAATTTTTTTTTTCCTTCAAATTAAAAGCTGTCAGTGAGCTGCTCTGTTAATCCCACATTTTTTTTTTCCATCTCCACAGCTATTCCTTTTTTGGGGGGAGGTTGGGTATTGAACTTGGGTCCTTGTGCTTGTGAGGCAGGTGCTGGAACCACTGAGCTAAATCTCTGGCCAAAGTGCTGTTCCATTTGGAAGGGAAGATGGACATGGAATCGTCTCCTTTCATTTTTGTCCAGATGACATTTAATGTCTTTGACATGAAGTTGGAAGTGTTTTCTGTGCAGTTAAATTGATAGTGTATTCTTTGTTCTTTTGTTGCTTATTTCATTCAACTTTGGAGATGGAGGTTCTGTGAAATGGTACTCAAGCCACCATATTTTCTGGAAGACTTGGCATTCTTTCCACTATACCATGCTGTGTGATAAATATGCCCTTGCATGGCCAGTATGACATGCTCTTATTGGAAAAGGTTTTCAATGGTCGTATTCACTGAAATGGCCTATTTATATGTCAAGTACATTATTGGGAATGTGCTTCTGTAAGAATGAAACAACAAACAAAAGACCCAGTTCCTGACTGCCAAGAGACACCGCAGGGCCTCTCCTCCCCCAACCCTTCACCCTAACATGTTCATGTGAAGTTGCCACAAGGGTCTCAGTGGTGAGCACTTTTTAACTGAGCTACGGGATTAGGTTTTCAGAAGATAATGGCCTTGTTTTCATTTCAAGATCTTAATTTTGCTGAAGGTACTGCTGTTGTTGTTGGTCCTGGCATAATGGATCTAATTTAATTTAATTTGCTTCCTTGCAGAGAAGGTGATCCCTTGCCCAGCTGCTGCTCTGGGCAGAGAGGGAGCAAACAGGCTTGGAGATAAGCTCTGAACTTTAGCAGACCTCTCCAAGGTTTATGTTAATGAGCAATGCTTAGAGATTTCAGAAACATCTTCCCTGTGACTGCTTTAACTGTCATGCTTTTTCCTAGGAAGCAAGGCATTTTCATGGGTCTCTGAGGGGTTGTGAGAAACGAGGGGAGGTGGGATCACCTGGCTAGTCTGTTCGGCTGCTTCCAGGTGCCACGTGTGAGATGGGTGCAAGATACATGTTAGATGGTGGTGTTAGGCGGGGGCTCCCCATCCCTTCCCTCACTGTGTGCCTGGGCAAGTTTTGTAGTAACAATTCCAAGGGGTAGCAGGAGCAGGAGGGTTAGGCAAAATTTGGTTAAACCCTGGTTGTACCTCACTGGTTTCCTTTGTGAAGTTGTTCAACCTTGCTTCCTTAAGAAAGCCAGCATCTTTAAGCCATGGGGAATTGGGTAAGTACCTCAGGGACAGAGTATCCCAGTCCTGTCTGTATGATTAGCATCTAGTCCTTCAAGACTGTGGGCTCAATAAGAATTTGCTGAATGAATAGATGATTTAAAGAGAGTAAGCAAACATATATGGGAAGGAAGGCTAAATGTCATTGTCATGTCTCCAGACACAGACTTGCTCTGCAGAAAAATACTGCTTCACTGTAGGGGGATTAAAAATCATGTTGTGACAAGGGGCTGTGAACAGTGATGATACTGAAGATATCCCTGGTTCTGGTCTCCTAGTTTGATTTTATGAATTGGAAAGGATTTGTTGTCACTTATCTAAACATGCGTGTGATTGAGGTTGGTGAGGTAGAGTCACCTTGATTTTTACCTTGTCCTGCTCAGATTTGCTCAGCAACTGGATCACATTATCAGATCCGACTCAGCTTAGCTGTGTTTTAGGAATCTATCTTTTAACTAGTGGAGATTGAAGTCAGCCTGCTGGCTCAGTCCTGGCGTGCTGTCGCTCTGGGAAATGCAATCACATTCTCTTTCAGTGTACAACTGTTTTACTCAAGATTGTGTTGATTAGTTTTATGTGCCAACTTGAGTAAGGTAAGGGATGCCCAGACAGCTGGTATAACATTATTTTTATTCTAGGCATGTCTGTGAGGGTGACTTAGATTAGTATTTGAATCTGTAGACTCAGTAAAGAAATTTGCTAATACGGATAGGCATAAACCAAACATTTGGTCCCCCAATAGAATAGAGGCAAAGGAAGAAAGAATTTTCCTTTTCTTGAGCTGTAGCATCTATTTTCTCTTGGCCGTGGCAGTCAGAGCTCCTGGTTCTCAGGGCTTCAGACTCCGGGACTTTGGCTTCAGTCGTGGAACTACCCCATCAGCCATCTTCTCTGCTTATTCTCAGATCTCTGAGCATGGACTGAATTATATCATTGACTGGTTCTTTAGCTTACAGATAGCACATCATGGGCCTTCTAGGCCTCCACTGTTACATGAGCCAGTTCTCACAGGTTATACATCTGTCTGAGTGCCTATGTATGTACGTATATGTTATTTGTTCTATTTCTCTGGAGAAGCCTTGTTAGGACAGAAGCCTTTACATGAAGCTGGTTCAGCATCGTTTTCCTGGCTACAACTGTGGCACTGTACTGTGGTTCATTTATTTGACCGAAGGAATCAGGGCCAAGTTACACGATCCCAAAAACACTGTTCATGTTGAAGTTGTCTTGATATATCACATAAAAAGATGTTGGAGGCTTTAGTTTCTTTTCCTCTTATTCTATCTTCAGGCTCTTGTCCAGCACCTGGCTCTTAACAGTCACGATGTCCTACTGCCTTGACTTCAACATCTTTGCTGTGCAGCCTCCTCACTTTCCTTGACCTGTCAAATATTCTAAGAATCTGAATTAAACCGTCAGTTATCTTATTCTCTTGGTCACTAAGATTGCACTTGTTTCTTCTCTGTAGGGAGGCCCAGGATTTTCAGTGTGTTTCGGTAGCTCTATGGACTTCACAGTCTGTTCTTTTTGCTACCCATACACTGGAGAGATAGTACACATTCCATAGAAACCTTATGATTTATTTATTTATTTACTTGTTTGTTTGTTTATTTATTTATTTATTTGATACCGGGGATTGAACTCGAGTCCTTGGGCTTGTGAGGCAGGCCACTGAACCGCTGAGCTAAATCCCCGGCCCCAAAACCTTATGATTTAGAACACTCAAGGTACTAGAAGACATGAGGTCAGTCAGATCTGTGGGTATATGAAACGGAGAAAGCACCTAGGTCAGCTGGGAGGATAGAAACCCCAAGTAAAGGACAAACTTCCAGGATGAGCCAGTGGAGAAGAAATCCTCTAATCAATGAAAACATGCCATGGCCCTAAAAATCAAACCACATGGGCCTCTGAACAAATGTGATTAGTATTCTAAAAAATGTATCCAAGAACATCAAAGAAAAACACATTGTCATTAGCTAGAGGTTTCGGGGGCAAGATATGAAATCAATTTCAAAAAATGGTAAGCTTTTTATAGATGCAATTTTGAGTTGTAATATACAGAGAAAAGGAAACCTCAATCATAATAGGTCAGCTTATTTTTAGGAGTTCAGGTTGAAGATAATAATAAATGTAGGATCTTCAGGAAAACTTTAAAACATGGCAGTATATAAAAGAAGTATACATGGCAGTATACAAAAAAGATATTCAGAAAAATACCATGTTTCTGAATGGAAATATTACGTCAGTATCTCTATATCAATTCTCTTTTAAATTGATTACCCATGTATGTTTTTAGAACTTGAAAAAAGTTATTCTAAGTTTTGTATAGAAGCGTAAAGCCATAAGAAGAGCAAAAAGTAATTACTTAAGAAGAAAGATTTGCACAATAAAAAGCTATAAAATAAAGCTATAAAGAGATGTACAATAATTTAACAGTATAAACATTTTAGTTTTGTGGCTGGTGAAATAAAATAGACTTGAAACATAACAGAAAATAAAGTAATATAAATGATTTGAGTATATGTAAATATTTATTAAGTCAGAATGATGGATTTTAGATTGGTGGGGAGTAAACAAATTATAAATGTTACTAGAAAAATTGACTATTTAAGGGGCAAAGATGAATCAAGTCAGTCCATATATAACAGTAAGTTTCTAGAAGAGAAAACACATGTAGTTGAATTTTATATTGTATTTGAGTAGGAAGGATATTTCAAAGAATAAGATCAAAGGTGAAGATAATGATTGGTTGATTTTATATGCGAAAATGAATGTTAGAAATATGCAAATAAAAGGAACTATTTCTCTGTTCCTTTTTTAGCAGAGCTCTTAAAGTGTCCTCTGATACTCGTTTCCTCTAATTTCTCTTCTCTTACTCTCTGATGAAGTCACTCCAGGTGGATTCCACCACTCCATCAGAATTGTTCTGCTGAAGGTCTTCAGTGATTTCCACACACATGCATGTATGTGATATGCATGTATATAATATGTGCACATGTATGTATTATATGTATGTGTGTATGCATGTATGTATTGGGTACCAGGGATTGAACTCAGGACCTTGAGCTTACCAGTCAGGCATGGTGCCACTGAGGTGCATCCCCAGCTCCACATTTTTAAATATGGCTATTCTCTTCAGCCTAGTTTATTGTTCTCTTTTCCTTGCACTTTCTCATCATTTGGCTTCCAAATCACCACAGTCTCTTACTGACACCTTTACTATATTAATTTTTATTAATCCCCTTTGCTGGCTTCAGGTCCTCTTAGAGTGACAACTCCAGAACATTCTCTTTTTCTCTAGTTTAGATAGACTCTATTGATGATATCACCTAGGTGGTTAAAGTCCATTGCAGTTGATGACTCCTTTTTTTTTCAACCTGTAGAGCAGGCTTCTTTCTAATTCTAGCTTGGAATATCTAAGCTACCAACATGCTATGTTCATTTGGTTGATTAGTTTCTCCAGTGTAGCATATACATCATCAAACTCATAATACCCTCATCTTCTGTCTCCCCTGGTTCTCGTAGGTAAGGGAAGATACTAATCTCAACATCTATGAGTATAATGGAAATTAAATGCTATTTTCTTCTGTCATAAAAGTTGGAAAAATATGGCATGTAGTCTAAATTTGGCTGCTGGATTTTATAAAATCTATTCAAATAAAACCACACCCAATCATTTACATATCATTAATGACTACATTTGCATGATAATGGCAGAGCAAATAGTTGCACCTGTAGCAACCATTTGCTGACCCTGCTTTGTCACATCTAGAGCCAGAACTTGGGCTGAAGCCATGATACATAAACAGAAACCATCTTGTTTTCCACGACTGGGGTGACCATAGATATTGTTGTCCCAGTTGGGACCCTTAAGAGCTGAAGGAATGTTGAGCAGAGAGATATTATACAGATGCTTCTGATAGATCATTGAAAATTGGATTAAAACCTGAGTACGACAGTGATATTAAAGTTGAGTAAGATCAAAATTAATAAAGTTGATACTAGAAATCAATAACTGATAAAAGAACAGTACTTTAATGGTACTTCCCATAGAAAACAGTATGTCAGTTATTCTCAGTCCTAACTGGGACTGGACAGAGTGTTATTTATTATGCATTGTAATAGTAGAGACAAAGTTCAAGTACTTCTTGAGCTGTGCAGAGGACAGAGATGTGAGACAAGAACAAAATGTTCAACTCTAATGAGTGGAAATAGAGAACATCAGAAGAGTGGTAACGTGGATGTTTGAAATGGTGGAGAATGGTGGACAGGAAAGAACAGCTATAATTAAGTGCAGATCCAAGGAAGTGGCAGAAAAACAGCTTCTTGCAAGTTTGACTTAGCAATGAGCCAACTACTGAGGGCTCTAATGAGGACCGAAGAGGAAAGAGCTTGTGTGGAACGAGACCTGTGTAATCAGCGTGTTCTTTTCCATCTGGGAGCTTTCTGTGTGATGAGAAGACAGTCAGTCAGGAAATAGATTGGCTTTGGGCTGCTCTTATAGGACATTTAATCCTAAAACACTGCACCATCAGGAAAAATCTTTAAAGAGAGCTCTGGAACATTTTTGCAGAGAAACTCATGGGACTTGAAGAATCTTCCCTGTTCCTTCAAGAATGAGAACCAGGCCATGGACTATGGGCAAAACTGGCTTCATGAAATAATGAATACATGTGGTTATATGCCTTTGGAAGTGACATCACAGGGTTGTGGGTATGTGACAATTCAACAAAATGGACCTGACTTCCTATTGCTAAGGGATACTAAAAGGTTTGTACTGGAAAGACAAATTTGTAGCACTGGTTAATGGCAGCCAGCATCCTAAGGCCAACTCAATCCTTCCATTTTTAGTGGGCCCAGCTTTTGCCAAATGAGCCTTAGTTTATCTCATGTTAACAACTGCCTTTCAGGTTGGGCCTGATCTTCCTTACTCATTCCAGTTAGAGTCTTAGAATGATAGTGTTTGGATGCCTCTTAGGAATCAACTTACCCCGGTGCTTTTTAACCTGAAGAAGTGGTTGACCTTAAACCACTTAGTATTTCAAGACACATTTTTTGATGATGTGCCTAACTAAGCTATACAGGCTCAAAAAAACTCAAGTTCTTTAGTTAGGGTTGAAATGGGATCACCCAGTGAAGAAGACTGTGATCTCTGCTGCTCAGAAATCTGAAGGGGCAGTGGCTATGATTAGGAGAAAGTAGAGGAAAAAGGTCATGTTTACTTCACAAGTTAGGTTTATGCAATAAATAAGACTTTTCATGACACAGTGTCTGGGAAATAGTAGTCATAGGGAAGGTTAACAACCACTTGTCTTACTGATTGCAAAACCTGCATTCCTTCCATTTTACAGTTGATGAAACTTAAATATCGAAAGAAATGGGATAAAATGGCACGACTATATTGTAGGAAGTACAAACAGCAGGATTTGCCTACTCTGAGATTTCAAAGGGACACATGGGGAACACTAACTCAGGAACCTGGATGCCTGGAGCTGCTTGTCAGAGTGAAGTGCAGTCATTTAGGACCCACTCTTTGCAATGTGCTGTTCTAGGAGGCTGATTTACACATCTTTTTTTTTTTAAAAATTGAGTTTATTGGTACATTTTAGGTATACAGTACAGTTACATTCATTATTTGGATCTTGTACCTTTACATGACAGGTGGTTCAACATAGGAAGGTGATGGCTACGGTTAGGTGTACAGCAACATGTCCATGTATGGCACGCTTACTCCCTGGTCACTTTGTGTGTGCCATGCTGGTGTCATCTGTATGGCCCTCTGAATTCATTCTCTATCCTTCTGCACTGTGCTCATTACCCTGGAGGGCTGACCTTGTGACTCACCACTGTGTCCTTACTAGGTTAGGAAGTGGAGGGAAGGAGGAAAGTGTGTTCTGGATTCTTCTTCTCCTCATGCCTTTGCTTTGGGCCAGGCATGTTCCTTGATTGAAGATCACTGATCCTCTCAAGGAGACCTTCTCACTGCTAACTACTTCCTCTCCCAATCCCTGCTATCCCCAAAGCCATAGCTCTTTTAAAATGTCCTTGGTCATGCCTTACTTGTATGTTTCTGAATAGTCACATTATCAACTCTCCTTGATTCTCTTCATTTGAACATGCCTGTTGTGACCCTGATGGACACCTAGGCATGATCTAATTTGATCTTCTTTAAACCTGGAGAAGATTGAGACTGTTATCATTATCCTCATTTTTAAAATGAGAAAACTCAAACACAGAATGGTTCAGTTTTTTTGCTCAGAGCCACACTGTCTGTAAGGGGTAGAGACTGAGTTTGTAGCCAGCCTGTGCCCATTTCTCACCATGGTACCTAGGTCCATTGTTTCTTGTCCATGCATGCCTACACAGGAGAATAAAAACCACGTTATGTAATCTTTTGGATCCTGTTTCTGGTCAACATTCTCATGTTGAGAATACAGGACTCACCATTTGAGAGAGTAAGAATGATCCAGCTACATGGGGGCTTGGGGCCCCTAAGGGCCATGTCAAAAGACGCCCAGCGAGGCCATTCCCATGATACCTGGGCTTTTAACTGCTTTAGTTAAATTAAAAATTTATTTTTTTTTAGGCATAGCAGAATGCCTGTAGCCTTTACTACAGAATGGTGCATCTTACGCCCCCTAGAGGCGTAGGTAGGTGAGGCCATTACTGTGGTATGTGTGAAGTGGGAGGAGCCCAAGGGCCACAGACTTGGGGAGCACCTGGTGTGCACTGGACTAGTTCCATTACCTCCTGGAGAGACTCTTGCATCTGGGAAGCATTTGCCCCAGCCTGACATCTGCTTCTGTGATGCATTTTTCTGAGCTCTCCTCAGAGACGGCGGTCACCACAAGGTGTTTCATTAGGTGTCTTAATAAGCCTTGTAACTGCTGCCTGGACGTCTCTTCCCTGCAGAGCTGCTTTCTGAATGAGGCACAGAGGGTGGATGGATGGTTCAGACATAATTTGCATTGGCAGCATGAATATTATTTTTGCATTATAAAGCACGGTGGGTGACCTTATCAAAGCAAGAGAAGTGAGCAGGCAGCAGGAGACCAGGCATCCACAGTTTCAGGTGACACAGGGAAGCTAGCAGATGGTGGGAATGATGGTGGGAAGGTCTCAAGTCTCTCAGCCACCTACACCGTCCCTGGGGCTTAGTCTTCCCTGTAGACCCTTAAGAGTTCTGTCTTCAGATTCAGCAGGTGAAGCTGTCTCAGGACTGGGGCAAGCCAGATGATCCCGGAAGGCTCAGGATATCTCAGATAGCCTAAACTGCTGGAAGATGAGGGCAAGCAGGAACTGGGCAGACAGAGAATTAGACCTCCACCTGGACTGGGGCTCAGAGGTAAATCAAGAGATACTCCAAAGAGCACACAAAATCCTTCCTCCAGAACTCCTCTGCCTTAGCATAGATAGGCTTAAACTGAATGAATGAATGAATGAATGCCAGACCACTATTAACTCTGGTCATATTGGAGGTGCCCAAGGACAGCACACTTGGGTAAGAGGCAAGAGGCAGTGAGAAGAGAAGTGTTATTTCTATAGAGTCCATTGCCATGTAAAGGAGGATTCGGAGCGGTCAGCACGGATGTCCTCTAGGAGGCCTGGCCAGGGCCCCTCCACTGCAGGTAACCAAGTTGATGCTCTGACAAAGACTGTATCAGAATGCAAGAAAAAGAACCGTGGGTATTTGTGCAATCACTGGTCCTGGGGGCACTCTCTGTATGCAGCCAGAAAGATGACTTTTGTAGAAAGACTGAACCCCTTAATTCAAGTGGCAGCATAGACATTCTAGTGGCAGCAGCCTTGCCACATTTCTGCAGATGAGTTTATCAGTGTTCTCATTTTCCTTCTTTTGCCCGTGGAATCGTTCAGACTTGATACCTACCGTGAAGCTGTGCTATTTTTAAAATAAAAAACAATTGAAAGTTTAAAAATGCTATTACTGTATTTCAAGTACTATTTAGGCAAACATTTTCCCATTATTAATGTTACTACAGAACTTACTGAGAAGGATGTAAAATAATGAGTTTAGGGTACCCAGCACAGGGTCTGCTACACAGTTGGCATTCAGAGAAAGGCCATTCTCCTCTCTTATACGCACTTGCATAAAGATTGTCCCCTTGTCCCCAATAGGTAAACTTGACTGTTTTATTTTGATGATCAGTAGTTTTTTTTTTTTCCGTATCTTCTGTCATTCTGACAAATTCAGGTTATTAATCTTGTAGTTTTCTTGGCTAAGTTTCTAAGACTTTATACACAACAACACATTCACGTGTTTTTTTTTTTTTTTGCTGGCCTGTTATCAAATTTTCCTCCCAAGGAAGGAGATACACTTTTTGAGGACACTATAAGTGATGATATGTATCCAAGTCTTCACTCTTTACTTTACTCTGTTAAGAATGTGGCAAGCCGGGCGTGGTGGTGCATGCCTGTAATCTGAAGGCTGAGGCAGGAGGATTGCTGTGAGTTCAAGACCAGCCTGGGCTACATAGTAAGTTCCAGGTCAGTCTCAACTACATAGTGAGACCCTGTCTCAAAAAACCGAAAAAAAAAAAAAAAGGATGTTGCAACCGTAATTAAGCACAGAGGTAATTTTAGCCCAATTCCAAAACACCATATACTCATTTTTCTCCTGGGAAGGGAAGTGGCCCTCATGGGTATATCCTCTTTCTGTGTCCTTCAGGGGAGCAGTGTCTCCAACCTCTCCCCTCCCATTATACCAGCCACATCCTCTATATTCTCAACTTTGGACCTGGGCCACCAGAGGTGGTCACCATTGCCAGTTTTTCTTTTAATGACAATTTGAGATGCTACCATATGGCCATATGTACCTGAATTACCTGAAATTCTGGAGTTTCTGCTTCTATGTAGAAATAATTCTTTAGGTTGAGTTTTGACAGGTTGCTGCCTTGTAGCAGTTGCCCAGCAGAAGACATTTGAGGGATGACCAAGTCTATAGGCTTCGAGGCACAAAGTTCCTTGGGTTGCTGCTGAACCACACTGATCTTGTGAACGTGTCAGCACTCGGAGGCAGCGTGTTGTGCAAGATGTGCACTGCATAATTGCTTATTTACCTCCTGCCTGAGATTGCTTATCAGAAGATATCAATAGCTGCAGCCTATTTTCCAAATCTCTTTAGGGAACTGAGGTTTATCACACACAGGAAGAATACTTTAATTGTGGAATTTTTAAACTGGAAGTTTATTTGGATGGAAAATTCTTGCATGGCAGGTGGCAACTTTGAAATCCAGGATGAAGTGTAACAGCTTATCCAAAGTCATACTCGTCCTGACTAGATGGGCTTTCCTCATTGGGCTGACTTTCTGGTTTTATTGCTCAGCTGCCTTACTGAGGCTAACTAACACTGGGCTCTTTTTCTGTGTGCATCTTCTCACATTTGGGGATTGTTCTCTAGGCAGGCTGCATAAGAGTCCCTTCCAACATGATGAAGGAGACCTGTGAATCTAAGTCTGGCTGCCTTTCATGAGACTGGGCTGCTACTGGAGAACATGGTTCTGATTTTAAGAATTTTTCTAAGAGTGGTTCTTCCTGGAACAGTGATTTGTGGCAAATCTTAAGAGATGTGGAATTGAGCTGAAGTTAAAACAAAAATCACTGTGATGATTAGAATGGATGTGGTTTCTGTAACATGCTGAGACCTCAGTTTGGGGCTGATGAGGAAATGGGGAGGCAGGACATTGCTGAGGATATTTTGCCACTTATAATATGGAAGGTGGAAGACTTCAGGCCAAATTACAGTGTTTTAAGGAAAGTGTCAAATTTTGTCTTGGGCTGGATTGAAATGTTTCTTTTTTTTCCCCAAGATTCACAAGTATTTAATTGCTCTGAACTAGCCATTAGACAAGATACCTACATATATATATTATCTTTTATAATACTAGAAGTTCAGGCATGAGATTCAGGTCAATAGTCTCTTGAACATAATAAAAAAATCTGAACTTTGAGTGTGAAGAAATTGTTAACACTGAATTCAGTTGGCTGCCAAACCTGACCCAAACTGATGTGAAGTCTTTGTTTATCTCATATCGTGTAAATTTTCCTAGGTCTTATTTTGGAAATATAGTACTTGTGTTTGAATATAGAATATTGCCCAGATCCCACCAGGGATAGTGTAGATACCCTTGTTATCTTTTGAAAACCTGAACCATCTCGAATTCTGAAGTGACTATTAGGGAATGAGGGTGTGGATTATAAGCTGCATTTTAAAACTGAGGAAACAGAAACCTTTAGAGAGGTTCAGTTACTATCCCGAGGACACTCAGCTCATAAATGACACAATGAGTTCTAAATAAGTGTAGATTTCAAATAGCCTTTGACTCATTAATGGGGTGGCTCCTGACGGGCAGAGTCTCTGAGCTGTGATGCCATCTATCAGGAGGTAAGTGCCAGGCTAGTAAGTGGATGGGATTTCTTTGTGGGTAGCCTCTAGCTAGTAGTGGGAATTTTGAAGAGACAGGAGAGAGAAAGGAGGTGGGAGCTTGGAAGGCTGTCAAGAGTCTGGCTAAGCAGCCTAGAGTTGAGGACCCGGGGGTCAAGGGTCACCTGACCCAGGCAAAAGACTTGGCTCAAGTGGCATAGATACTCTTTGGCCTTTCAAGTAAAAGTGGTTTTGTGAGCAGGAAGGCCACTAGGATCCCCCAGATATATAGGGCAGAGCGCTGTGAGTGGCAACTCCTATTGTGAGCATGGAATTCAAGTGATGGGCAAGCGGAGTCCATGGCCCAGTGCAGGTTCTTCAGCCCACTGTCCTTGACTGAATTGTGTCCTCTTCCCACCCAGCAAATATATTGATGCTTTATACACCAAGCCAGCTGAGCACGACCTTATTTAGATATAAGGTCACTGCAAATGTGATGAGTTAAGATGAGTCATACTGGAGTACTCATATAGTCTCTACTTGTGAGAACATGGCCATAAGAAGATAGACACAGAGACACCAAGATACATCATGTAAAGGTACAAGATTCCAGTGTAACTGTATTGTTTACCTTAAATGTGCCAATAAACTTAATGAATAAAAAATGACAATGATAATAAATATAATGATTAAAAAAAAGAAGACAGACATGGAGAATGTCCCTGTGACGAAGGCAGAGATGAAACAGTGCTACTCTAAACCAAGTCACACAGGAGACTGCCAGCAAACCAGAAGAAGTTATCAAGAAGCAAAGAATGATTTTTCCCTCCAGGTTCCAGAAGGAGCATGGCTTGCCCACATTGGTCTGTAGATTAATGAGACCAAAAGGTTTTGCTGTTTTGAGTCATCCAGTTCATGACACTTCATCGTGGCAGCCAAGGGACATGAATATCACCATTAGGCAAAAGTGCTCATTCTTAGCTAGCAGGAGGACCCCTGGGGCTCCTATAGAAGCCCTCTTACCCTGGTTTTGTCAGCCTAATTTCATCAGAATGGCTGGGAGTGGCCCCAGCCTTCAGAGTTTTCAGTCTTCAACATGTGGTCAAGTGAATGAATCCAGTCTGGAGTGTTGCGCGTTGAGGCTCCTGGCAGGGGTCCAGTTCCCAGCAGTAACTGAAGCCAAGGGGGCCTCCTGGGGAATCTCTTGGGACCAGGTTACACACTCAGGGTGACTTGGTCATTCTTTTCCTTGACCCAAACCTTTCTCTCTCTGCTCTCAGTGAGTTGACTTGAGGGCAATCTCGGTTTTCCACAACTTGTTAATTATGCAGTCACGGTGAGCAATTTCTAGGAACTTGCTGTAACTCTCTAGCTACCTTCATAAAACTCTTGCTTTCTATAGGGGCCTTAAAAGTCCTGGGATTTTACCATCCTGACTCCAAAGACCATTCCTCATTATGCTTGAAAATTGTGCTTGACTTTTTAAAAACTTAAGGCTTATTTTCTCTTTCCTTCCTTTTCTTTCTTCTTTCGATTTACCTGAGTGCTAGATCACGCAAAGGATCTTTGTTTTTCTTAAGAGAATAAACATAGGGTAAGTGTGGCTGAACCTCATAGTGACACTGCACTGGCTTTTCACTCTGAAATTAGAGAGATTCAGGGCTTAGCATCTTACCTGTGGTGGGAAGGCTCATGGGATAAGGGAGGCTGTGTGGGACAGAAGTAGCTAACAGGCAACCAGAATCACCTCTCAGCAACTGAGCTTTCTTCTGCTGAACACATCCTTGAATTTTCTAGGCCTGAACTAGCACAGAAAGGAGTCAGACTTGGCCCTGTGTCTAGTTGCTCTCACACGGACACGTAAAATGTTCAGTGCTTTGCAACAATAGAGGGTAGATGGGTCCCATTTCCTGGGCCAGTCCTGGGGACAGAGGCGTGGAAGACCACCAGCCTGGTCAGTCCAACTCAAAGCCTGGTACACTGTGTAAGTGGAGAGGACCTTACCAGAGTTTCCCATAGGAAGGATGAGAGGGGCACAGATGCTGGGTAGGCAGCAGCAGCAGCCACCACACTGGGCATTGATGAAGAAATGGGAAGTTGGCGCCTACTTGTGCTGGAGCTGGAATTTTCTGCTGAGGAGGTGGATGCCCTAAGAAGCAGCATGCAGCCATCACTGGTTCAAAATGAGGAGAGGAACACAACGGATGTTTTCATCCCATCCCCTGTGCTGCTTACCTCTTTGACTGGATACTGGTCCAGGGATCCTAGCCCATGCATAATCCCCATCATTCTCATGATGTTGGTTGGGCCACAGGGTTTCGCAGTCATAGCCTAGGCCTAGGTCCTTCAATTTAGCACCTGTGCAATGCAGGGTCACCAGGTGATCCTTTGGTGATCGGTGTGGTTTACTGATCTTACAAGAGACATCACTACTTCTCTCCTAGCTTTGCAGACCCCAATCCACTCTGGCTACTCATTTTGCAATCTGTGGTTAAAATGGCACAGAATGTGGCAAGGTCTTACAGTGGTGTTCCTTTAAACAACAGCCTGGCTTTTTTGGTCTTGTTTTATCTAACTATTTAAATGAGGAATTTGTGTTCTGAAATTGCCATACAGATTGGAAAATGTATACATTTGCCCCTCTTACTTTCCTGGAAGGATAGAAGTACCATTTTTCTGGGTACAAACATGAACATCAAGCATCACCCCTGACTCCTCTCTTCTTGCATTCCCTGATCCTGTCTGGTTTTCCTCATAATTGCCCCTCAAATGTTTTCCCCCCTCACCTTTGGCACCAGGATGCCATCATCTTTCTTCTGGAAGTCACTTCTGATGGGTCTTTCTCCCTTTGACCTCTCTGCTATACTCATCAAATGGAGAGATCTTAAAGCCAAGCTTATTATATCATTTCTGTGCCTTAGAGTCTTCATGGCTCTTAGAATAAACCCAGAATTCTCAACATGGTAGAAGTTGGGGTCACTTGGACTCTCACCTCTTCTGTCCTCAAGTGGACATACTCACCTTCAAGTTCCAGGGATTTCTCAGTGTCTAGCAGCTGTGATTGCTTTGTTCTGCCTGTGACTTTTGCATATGCTGTCAGCAGGAAATAGTTTTTCTCCTCCTTCTGCCTAGCTCTCCTACCCTCCCCCCATCTCATTCTGTTCTTTAATTCTCAACTCTAATGTTACCTCCTTGGTAACTTAGTAACTTGTCAAGTGATATTATAGTCATTTTCCTTTGTGACAGACCACAATTTGCAGTTATACACTTATTCGAGTGGGCATGCATGGTTTATCATCCATCCCCACTTCTTGATGAATCATTTCCCTGCCTCTCATATTCTTGTACCTAACACATGCCTGTGAACTCAGTAGGAATTAAGTTCGTATTTACTGAGTGACTTAATGGCTAAGAATGAATATGTGACAAGCAGAGGCTTTATAATATCATATAACTTGCCCATCTCACACAGCTTGCATGTGACAGGGCTGGGACTAAAACTGAGTTCTGTCCCTCCTACATCCTGGTGGTGGCATTGGAGGGTTGTCCTTGTCACTTTTCTCAATGCTGAGACACACCCAACACCCACAGTTTACAGGAGGAGAGGTGTACTTTCGCTCACATTTTAGTAGTCTCAGTCCTTGCATGGTCAGCTGGCTCCAAGGCGGGACCACATGGTCATGTGGCTTGGGTGGAGAAGAGCTGCTCCTGTCATGGCAGCTGGGAAGCACCGCAGGGAAATAAAGTAGGAGGGAGATAAATTCTTCCTGGCCAGGACCCCAGTAATGAATCTTTTCTGATCAGGCTCACCTGTAAGTCAGTTGTGAGCGCCCATAATCTAATCACGCCTCAGAATCTCCACCTTTGAGCATATGAGGCTTTGAGGGAACACGTAGATATAAACTATAGCAAGGGTCTTCTGCCCCAAACTTGTTCTTGACAGAAAGAAGTTAATGTCACCTCCAGAATCATGGGTGTTCCCCTGTCACAGACAGAGTCTTATATGGACCGTGACATAGAGACTTTGCCCTGGAGCTGCCTGGCTCTGTTCTGTCCAAACCTCTCAGCTATTGTGGATTGTCTTGGGAGAATTTGTGGACTTACCAACAGGCATTTTTAGGAAGTAATTTTTTCAAAGTGGATATTGAGCCATTTAGGTCGTGGGAAGTCACCCAGCAAAGGTAGTAACTCTTGGCTCTCTGAGACAACGTGCTAGAATCAGGATACCTAAGAAGGAAACGTGTGTCTTCATGTTAAATGTGAAAGTGAGGATGAAGAATGTGGCCTCACAGATTATTCTGACATTTGATAGATATTAATTGAATGCCTATTTATTGCCAGGCACCATCATAGGATCTGAGAATTCAGCCGTGGATAACTGAGATACGGTCCCCAAATAAATACAAAATGTAGATTTAATTAGTGGAAAGTGATGCTAGGAAAATACATCACTTGCCTTGGCAAACGTGGGCTGTCTGAACAGTCTGCACAGCTGAAGACTCCAGCAGGCTGGAAGTAACCCTTTGTCACCCTCGGTGGCAAGGCATGGGTGGTGCTTTTGGTCACCCTGGAGAAGGAAGAGGAGCTCTTATGAAGAGTGGGCAGGGAGGGGTGTCACAGCAGGGTGGCAGGCCTTCCGCAGGCAGCTGAGGGTGGCAGGGACCAGGTAGCTGCTCTCCCAGCAAACCCTGCACATTCTGGAATGACATCGAAGACCCACCTCTGGAGCTGTGGGCAGTGTGAGGCAGCAGGGTGCTGGGAATTCTTGTAGGGGTCCTGGGGGTCTCTGGATATGGTCTCCCCTTCTGTCAGCACTAGAAACAAACTGGAGCTGAGCCCTGGCTGTATCCCTGCCCTTGAATGATTGAGATACTTGTGCCGTTGCATTGGGTCTCATTTCCCTTTGTGACATGGGTGGGGGAAGGGGAGAGGGCTGGTTACCATCCACTCAAAAGCAACGCCTACCATTAGGGGAACCATAGAGTACTGTAGTTAAGTCTGGCCTTGGATTGCCTGAAGGCAAGTCCCAATGCCAGCACTTATTTACTTAGTTACCCTGGACAAATTACTTTGTGCTATGAATTCCCTGTTTTAGTGATACTTAACTTCTAAGGATTAAATAAAAAGAACATAAAATATGTGGCACAGTGCCACAGAAATAGCAAGTGCCCAATAAACAGCAGCTGTCATGTTAGATATAAAGTAGGCTTTATTGTCCCTGTTTTATGGGTGAGAAATCTGCCACAAGGTGTCTCAATCAGTGGCAGGATGACTGGGGATTCAAACTTTAGGCCTTTGTATTCTGAAGCTCTTTTCATTGCATTGTGTTTGGTTCTGTTTCTGACTCACAGCCCTGGAAACCAGTCCATGCCCTGTGCCTGGATCTCAGAATGCAGGATTGACTTTCTCTAAAGATGTTGTCTTTCTTTTCATGTTCTGTTTGGCTCTGCATTGCCAAGCATGTAAGAAGTCACGAGGATCAGCCTTTAATCTGGGAGAGCTTTACAGGGAATAGAAACATCCAAGAGTTACCGCTTATTTAATAGCTGGAAGTGCACAGGCTGGGCAGAGGCCTGAAGGCTCAACAGCCATTTATGCTCTTCAGGGAACTTGTCGCGGGGCAGGCGTGCGATTAAGAGAAGATGCTGAACTGTCAGCAACATAGCTCTCTGGAGAGATGCCTGGCCCTGCACAGAAGCTGGCCAGAGCAGGGACTCTTGGGCTGCAGGAGGCTGAGGTGACCCATTTTTGGCTAATTCCCTTGTCACAGGCCTGTGAGGTGGACTCAGCTTCTGGAATCAGATTCTGGAGTTAGGGGCTGGGGATTTAGCTCAGCGGTTCATTCAGTGGCCTGCCTTGCAAGCGCAAGGACCCGAATGCAATACCTGGTACCAAAAAAGAAAAAAACAACCCAAAAACCAGATTCTGGAGTTAGGAAGATCTGGCTGCCCTGAAGCCCCCATCTTCCCATCCCACAGATGATAAAATTACACCAGGGGAATGGAGAGGTTTGCACAGTGCAGACCCCTCTCTCATGGCAGGGACTCTCACGGCCATCTCCCAGGGTGCCATCCTATGAAGGCCTTGCTCTGCGCGCTGAAATCCCCATTGTCTAGAATGAGAATTTCTTCTTAGTGCCAGGGGTTTTTCTTATTCTTCACCTTATCAAGGAGAATGGACAATCTTTTTGCTCTTAATATCATTTTATTATTGTTCACATCTTTCACGCTCTTTCTTCTCTGTCTCTATCTTGGACTCTCTTCAGCTAAGAACGATATTCTGGTCTAGAACAGAGTTTCACAAGCCATGTTTTCTCTAAGACTTAAGAGTGAAAAGCTGAGTGTCCCCACCCACACCTTGATCTCTATGTCTTGGAGTGACTGAGTTCACTTCTTTTTTTGTGTCCCTCATATGTTCACCACTGCATTTCTTTTCCTTTTCTTTTGAGACTGGCGTCTTGCTATGTTGCCCAGCCCAGCCCACAGTGTAGGCTCAAGTGATCTTTTTGTCTCAGCCTCCCCAGGAGCTAGGACTCTAGCTGTGCACCCAGTTCTAATTTCTAAATTACAGAGATAGTCTTATACTTCTTTATTGCATTTGCATATTGTCAATTGACTGCTCTTGGTGCTTCCTTAAACTCCCTCCCCACCACAGACATTCACATATCCCTCTGTTCTTCATCTATCTTAACTTTTAGGGTTGACTTGGCCTCATTTTAGCTTTATTAATATTATTAACATCCGGGTGATATAACAGATTGTGGTTGATTACATCTCTTTTCGCATTCCTCCCTGTCATAGAGTTAATCACTGCCTTATTTTATTGATGAATTAGTTTCCTTTTAACTGACCACTAAGTTTTCTCCCTCTCCCTGAGAAGTGTTAATGTCTTGTGATCGTGTTTAATATCATGAGGATATCTATTGGTTTTATTTTTTTTCTCTCCTTGGAGTCATATACCCACACACCTCTTAATTTCTTAGTTTAATCTGTCCTGTTTACTCTTAGACTCTGTCTCCTGTTTAAATCTTAGACTCAGAAGCTTCTCAGAGATCTACTCCTTTTTCAGGTTCTGTGAGTTCTTGTGCAATTTATTTCCTCATTCTAATTGAGCACAGCATCTTACATGGCACATAATGATTTGATTCTTCCCTTATGTTTGATTTATAGTTTGGCTTGGTATAGAATTCTAGTAGGATATAACTTCCCCTTTTTACTATTGATATGTAGTAATAGTCTTTCTTTTGTTGTACAGTTCTATAGATTTTGACCAGCACATACAATAAAACACCCATTATTCTAGTACTTACAGAAGAAACCCATCCTCCAAAAAGTGTAACTAATACTGATCCTTTGGAATTACCACCTCCCTTCCCAAATCCAACCAGTGGAACCCACTGGGTTGTTAGCTGCTCTCAGATTTTGCCTTGTTCAGAAGGCCATATAAATAGAATCATAGAGTTCAGAGCCTTTTGAACCATCTTTTTCCCCTTAGGATACATTCATATTGCATAAATCACTTGATATTCATGTTGAGGTGGAAATCATTCTTTTATCACCAAATGTTTTTCCCATTTCCAATTGCATGGATTTACTATCCTTTGTTCATCTGTTCTGTGCTTAAAAGACATTTGCATTGTTCCCAGTTTTTGGTGATCATGAGTAGAGGTTGTATAAACATTAGTGTACAGATTTTCATACCAATGTAAGGTTTTTATTTCTTTTGGGAAAATACTAGGAATGGAGGTACTGGATTGTGTGAAAATATGTATCGGGACTTTATATAATAAACTGCCAATTTTTTGTCTAAGATGGAAAACTTTAAGATGGGAAATTTTGCCTGCTAATTAGTACTGTGTGAAGTTTTGTTTTGTTCTATTTCTTCACCAGGTCTTGCTATTGTCTTTTTAAAAAAAGTTTCTAATAAACGTGTAATGGCATGCCATGGTTTTAATTTGAATTTCCCCGATGAGTAATATTGTTGAACATCTGCTTACAAGTTCTCTGTCTCCCTTTGTAATTTGTCTATTTCAATCTTTTGCCAATTTAAAGAAAATTATGATATTTCAATATTGAGCTTTGAATGTTCATTATTATATCAATTAGGGTTCACTAGAGGAACAGAAATATATCTATCTATATATATTTAGATGTATATAGGATTTACTAAATATATTCGATATAAAGGATTTACTGAGTAGGCTTACAGTGGCTGCCTGCAGAATATAGGGTGGGAGAATACAAAATGGTCTTTCATGTGCTAGAGAGCAGGAGGATTCAGTCGAAAGCTGAAGGCCTTGATCTCACTTCAGAGTTTGGTATGAGTGCGTGGTAGAGAGGTGAAGAGACTATATTGGAGGGCCAAGGAGTGATCACTGAGAGTCTAAGGGCACTGGAGGTAAAGTCACCTTAAGGACTGGCACACCCTGAACAGAGCAAAAGAGAAGACTTCACTCTTCTTTTCATTTTTATTCTGTTCAGGCCACCAGCCCGTTGCTTAGTGGGTCCTCTTCCTCAGTTTTTGGCCTATATGTTCATCATCCACGAACACACCCTGAACTGTGCTCCATTAGTCTGATAGGAGCTTCTTAATCCCTTCAAGTTGACATCACAATTAACTGTCAGAATAAAACATTCCGAATTTGAACATTTTGACAGACGTATGACTTTGAAATATTTTCTTCAACTTTATGGCTTGTCTTTTTACTCTGTTACTGGAAACATTCAGAAAGAAAAAGTTTTTAAGTTTGATCTTCAACTTAGTGGGCTTTTTCTTTTATGGGTGATGTTTTGGTGTCATATGTAGGAATTTCTACACCACATAGAGCTTCTCTTTTTTTATATAGTAGATTTTAGGTTTATGTTCCATTTTGGGCCAACTTTTATATATGAAGAGAAGCGTGGGTCAAGATTGGGTTTGTTTTCCTCTGATGTCCCGTTGTTCCAGTCCTACTGGTTGAATAGACTCTCCTTTCTCAATCGAGGTTATCTTTATACCTTTGTTACCCCTCAAAATTTTGCAGATACTGTGTGTTGTCTTCTGACTTCCATTCAAATTTATGAGAATTCTAGTGTTGTTCTGATTCTCTGTCTATTATATACACCACATTTATTTTTTCCTTTTTGTAAGTTTTAGTCTTCTTCTTAATTCCAGTGTTTTGAGATTTCATAATGCTTTGATACAGGTATTGTTTATTCATAGTACCTGGCTGCCTGGTTATCATTTTAATCTACAACTTCATTATCTTCTATCCTAGGGAATTTTCTTTGGTAATATACTCATTTCTTTGATAATATGCTGCCAGTTTTCTATTACATTTTTGTAAACAAGTTTTATTACTTGGCTCGGGTTCTTCTGAGGCCAATGCTTTAATTTTCTTATCTCTTTTCTCCCTTATTTTTTTTAACTTTATCTTCTAGGCCATTTACTGCATTTTCATTTATGTTTTTGTATTTTTATCATCCGAGAATTCTGTTTTGACTAGGTGAGTGCCCCTTTTTTGTGACTTCTTCTGGAGATTCCTTTTCTTTTTATGCTTTATGCTTACCTTTCTAAGTCTACTTTCTCCTCTTTCTGTTCTTATTTTTTTAGTACATGTTAGAATTTCCTTAAATTCTGCTGATTATTAGCTATTCCTTCATTTTAAAAGAAGGGCATTAAAATGTTGATCTTGTGTGTGGTTTGGGAGGCAGCTTGCTCACTGACAGATTTGGCAGTATAGAGATGAGCAGTCAACTAGCTTTGTCCTTGGTGATCTGTGTAATGTTCACATCTAAGGTCTTTTCTTCTTCATTTGGTCAGTTTGCACAAAGATGAGCAGGCTGGTGTCCTGAAGATACAGGGAGTATGTACAATGTTGGCTCCTAGGATGCTTGGCACCAAGAGGAGGACATTTTCTCTGCTCAGTGTGTTGCTTTCTGTGGATTGCCCCTAGGTTTTCATATTGACTAACCTACTCTCAGCAGGTCATAAAATCATAAAATTATTTGAGGTTAAGTCAGGTGTGGTGTTACACTCCAATGTAGAGCAGGACGTGGAAGCAATTCAAGGCTAGGCTGCCTGGACAGCTTAGTGAGAACCTGTCTCAAAATTTATAAAAGGGCTCAGGGTGTACCTTGGTGGTAAAATGCTCCAGGGTTCAATCCCTCATACACGAAACAAGACAATAAATCCAAGCTAGGTTCTCTCTGCTTGACCTGTTGCTATGACTAAAATCTTAAGTCATAAGTATAAAGAGGAGACTGTTGTTTGGCTGCAGAAACATGCAAGTAGTAATGTAGAAGTCTTAGTATTTTTTACCACATTTTTGGATAATCCTGATTTCTTACCTATCTGTCCTTATCTTTAGAGGGCTCTGGCAATTCCACTACCAGGATCTCTCTGGTGTCAGAAGTGTTTGGCTTGATTGGGTTTTGCTTCCTTACCTCACTGGCTTCATTTTTGACTACTCTAGTTAGTTGTGCAATTGCCATTTTTTTCTTCCAAAATGTATTGTTACACAGAAATTGTCATTCCCTTTTCCCTTTTCTATTTTCCCATTTTCTATATGTAGGGTTTAATCTTTGTAATTCTCATAGTTCACATTTTAGTGAGAGATGGGGAGAAGATGGAGTTTAATGCATATATGTAATCCATTATATTTAATGGAAAGCAGATCACTCCTTCATTTTTTCTCTAGATATAGGTTACTGACTATAGATATGTCTATAAAACATATACAGACATATATATGCATGTATACACATACATTTGCTATACATAAATATATATATATATAAAAACAGGAAATAAACTAAAACTACTGTTAGATAGCTTTTTTCCTCACCTAAAACTATCGTCACTATTTTTTTGTCATTGGTATCCTTTAATGAATGAACTTTTACATCAATTAAATTATAAGTTATTTAATCATGTTCTCACCTGGGGGCATTGAATTTGCTTTCAGTTCTTCACTATTATAAATATTTTACTGTGAGTTTTTTTGCATACCTTTGTTAGTATTTTTATTTCTTCTATATTGGGATTGTCTGCCTGGTGGTGTGGGCATTTTAACAAGATATATTACTCATGTTATAATATGTGATACAAACCATGATTATGTGATATAAATTGTTGAATTATCTCTCAGAAAATCTATGTCAACTTGTATTCCATGCATCGTGTTTATTTACTGAATTCTTGCTAACATTAGAAATTATTGCTTTTAGAATCTTTGCTAATTTGATAAGGGGCAATAACACCACATTATATTGATTTTGATTTTGTTAACAGCTGAACATATTTCAAATTTGTCTTTAAATTATCATGAACATTTTTATATTTTCTATATGTGTTTCTAAGATCTCTTTTGGAATAAGAACATTTCTCTTTACCTGCTACTTATACTCAAATATATTTTCCTAATTTGTGTTTGGTTTCAGAATTTTTAATGTCTCTGAAGAATAGTTTTAATTTTTATGTTGTCTCTGAAAAACTTTTATCTTCTTCACTTTTGGACTTCAAAAGTTATTTCTCTGTACCTGAAAGAGATATTCACCTATATTTTTATATCATAAATGATTTGATTATTTCACTCTTCTTTATGTTCAACTCTATTCTTTATATGTATGAATTATTAAAAATTAATATTTGGGTCATCACATGGATAGGAATCAAAATACATTGTTTTCCATTTGACCCAGCTATCCTTCTGCTGGGTGTCTTTCCAAAAGAATTAAAAGAATCATACCACAGTGATATATGCTCACCCATGTTTATAGTGGCACAGTTTGTAATAGCTAAAACTTGGAAACAGCCCAAATGCCCATCAGTTGGAGACTGGATAAAGAAGGTGTGGTTTTTCTATGAAATGGAGTACTACTCAGCCATTAAGAATGAGAAATTAGAGTCATTCGTAGGAAAGTGGATGCATATTGAGGTCATACTCTTAAGTGAAATAAATAAGTCACACATGTGTAAATACCAAACAGTTTCTCTTGTGTGAAAAACTTAAAGTGTAAATATGATCCAAATGGTATAATTGACAGTGTGAAATAGGAAGAAAAGGGCTAAAGGTGTAGGGGAAGTAGGAAGTGTAGGGGAAAGGAAATAAGGGAAAAGAAAAAAATATGAGAAAATGAAGAAATGGGAAAAAGTTTTTGTAAATAGGGAAGGGAGGAGGGGGTGAAGGGAGGGCAGGGTATGGGGAAAAAATGAGAGCCAAGACCTGTCACTTAAAGGTACAAGATCCCAATGATGAATGTAACTGTACTGCATACCCAAAAAGTACCAATAAACTTAATGAGAAAGAAAAGAAATTAATGCTATAAAAACAAACAAATTGTTGAGCATTATCTTTATGTCTCCATTTAGTTGAAGTTTAGAATTAGTCAACTTCTAGAAAACCTGAGTTTTATTTGCATTGAAAATATTGTACAAATTATTTTTTGTGAGCATTTGTATCTTGACTTTATTGAGTCATGAGATTCAGAATCATTGCATATATCTTCACTTTTTCAAGGACTCTTTTATATTCCTCAGTAAAGTTTTATAGGTTTCTTCATCTGGCCCTCATACATCTTTGCTTAAGTTGATTCCTAGGTATTTGCTACTATTGTGATTTAATATATTTCCTGTTAGTGTTTTCAAGTAGTTATTGCTTCTATATAAGAAAGCTGTTGTGTTATTCTTTTTTTGTTGTTGTTACTGGGGATCAAACTAGGGTCCTTGCACTTGCAAGGCAGGTAATGGAAACACTGAGCCATATCCCTAGCCCTTTATTTATTTTTTAATCGCTTACCTTACTGAACACTTTCTTCAGTGCTGAAGTTCTTTAAGTGGATGCTTGGAGGTTTCTAGGTATTCGAACATTGTCAGGCAAACATAGATCATCTTATTCCTTACTTTTTATCATATAAAAATTTCAATCTCTCTCATTTTTTCTTTTATTTCTTTTTCATTTCATTGCTTGGAATTTGCAAATCAGTGTTGAATAATATTGATATAATCTCATTTCTTTCCTGAATCAAATGGAAATGACACTAGTGTGTGATTCTTATATATTATGTTGTCTTTGGCTTCAGATGGACACTCTGATGTTCTTCTGCATCTAAAATAGTGACTTTTAAAAAGTCAGTGAATGTTGAAAAGATTTTACCAAAAGCCTCTTTAACAAAAATAGATTGTTTTCCTTACTTTCTTTCTGCTAAAGTGAATACCGAGAAGTGCATTTCAAATTTACATTTTATGGAATAAGTATGCTGTCCCTGATTATACATATATTTCTTTCTCCTAGTGGGACTAATTTAATTCAGGAAACATTTTTGTATACATATTTATTGGTGAGGTTCTTCTGTGGTTTTATGTTTCATTTCATTTTTTAAAAATTTTTAACTTCTGTTTAACTGAAAAACAAACAGGGTATAGGTGTTAAATTGCTCAGAAAGGCTCATGTTGAAAAGCCACCATATGCTGCTCAGCTTTTCTGACTCGTGGATCCCACCCACCTAGGCCTTGCACTTCTATTTTTGTTTCTTCTGGTGGTTGTCTCTACACGTGTAAATAATTTTCTTCAAGTGCCTTCTTTACTTATTAACTTCAAACTTGTCCCCTCGCTTTCTGCTGAAAGAAATGAGGACTTGCCCTTTTCATTCACCCTCTACCACTCATTATATTTTAATTTTACATTTTATGCTTTCTCCTGGTAATCTTTGCAAATTCAGATAGTTTTCTTAAACTTCTACTTCTTGTTCCAGAAACCATTATTAGTATCTCCTAGGTGAAACGAGAAGGCCACTGGGGCAATCTCCTTTCCCTACTGTCCTCCTTTATTTTTCATTACAGAGTCAACTTTTTCTTTTCTCTTTTGGGGCTGATTTGATAATTTCCTGAATTTTCTTTGTAATTCTTCTTGCCTTTTATGGTTAATTGTTTCATGCTCCTAATATTTGAACATGCATACATACCTCTTAAATTGTTATGACTATGTAGATTGTTTCATTGCAAAGCCAGTGTGCTAGGATCATTTTTCATTTTTTTCTTGATTCAGGTACCTGTTTTGTACCCCTTAAAAGAGATTCCTCTTCATGTCAAGGTAGGATGGATTCTCTGACTTGTTTATTCTCTACTATCTACTTTTATCATACTATCTAAGCTATTCTTCTCTCATAAGAGATGCCAATTGTTTCTAGAGCCACCTGTCCTACTGTTGAAATCATTGCAGGATACTTTTCATTGCTGCCATCTGAGGTACATTGTCACAGTAGCATTGGCTTCAATCCAAAAAAAAAAGTTGGTTTTATTTGTTTTTTCCTGCCTGCCCCATTCCTGGAGAGTTTTTAACTTCTAAACAATTTTTTTGTGGGGTTTGCATAAGTGTAGTAGTTAAATGAAACAAAGGAGAGTGTAAAGTAAATGCAAATATTTTAGTTCAAACATGACAATAATCCTATATAGCTCCTTAAGAAAGAGTATGTGAGAAGTGAAATTTTTGAGGTCTCTATGATTCAAAATGTCTGGAATTGATTTAATTGATAATTTTGTTGGGTACAAATTTTTTGGCTACAACCCATTTTCTCATAAAAATTTAAAATTATAGTGACATTTTTGTCTAAGATGCTAAGTAGTCAATAAGAAGTCCTTTCAACTGAGACCCTTCTTGTCTTCCTTCCTTTCTTCCTTCCTTCCCTTCCCTCTTTTTCTTTCTTTCCTTCTTCCCTCCCCCCTTTGCCATGGACCATAGTCTGATTTCCATAATAGTTTGGACTTTGCTTCCTCCCTCAGTGCTGATGTTGGATCTTTTTAGTTTCAGGTTAAAGCTCTCTATTTAGTCATCTAATAAGCTCTGAGCCCCTCCCAGCCCTTTACCTTACTCTATGTCCTCCACCAGAGCTGTGCTTGAACTTAGGAAGACACAAGTCATCAACATATGAAATACAGTGGGTCCAACATTCTCTGGGTTATGCAGATGAATGCATTATGTCTTCTTGTTCTTTAACCTGAATGAATTCATTAATTTCCTTTTCAAACACCCTACTACAAAAACATCAGGGACTAATGTAGACTTTACCTAATTGTCCTTGTGTGAATGGAGAAAGTGTATACTTCTGTGGTGGATTAACTAGTAGTCAACTTGTAATGCCCAGCTGAACCAAGTCACCTGGGTTCTTGGCATGGAAGACCCACCTGAAGATTGTCGCCAACAGCATAAAAGAAGAACTGGAGGGGAAGATCGTTTGCTGTTGATTTTCTTGGAGAAGCTTGCCTCGGTTGATTTTCCTAATGTGAACTTGGCTGTTATCGTCGTCTAGGACCTTGGGTCCTCGCTGTCCCTGGGAATGGCTGCTGTTCTTGTCAGGGGAGTTCTATTTTTTGCCTTGAGTGTTGTTTCCTGGCTCCAATGTAGATCCCTGAACTTGGTGACACAAATTCTTCAACCTGCTGGTTCAGAGCTTCCACCACTGGTCTTTGGGTCTTTCTGGGCAGATTCTCCATACAGACTTTCATGAGACATTGCCATGGGCTCTAGGCCTTTGGCTGGACCCATGTGAGACATTGCCCTGGGATCCAGGCCCTGACTGAATTCTTCGAGTCTCTAGTGTGTGGACAGATCCCTTGTACTCCTCTGCATTTGAATTTTTGGTGAATATTATAAAGTAATCCTATAAATTATGTATCCTGAATTAAATCTATTCCCTTGTAAACCCTGACTACCACAACCTTAGAACAAAGAACTCAAAATTAATATTGAATGTTTATTTTTTAATATTCATTATGGTCTGTACTTCCAGTGAATTTCTTTATTGTTTTCTTTTTAACTCTTACTCAGCTTTCGGTCTAGCATACTCTCTTTTCCTCTTCTGTTTTCCTTTTTCTCCCCTCAATTATGGAAAACAAATAAGCCTCGATCCTAGATTCTACCTACAAGCTTGCATATTTAGATCCATTTTATTATTCACAAAATAAGAGGATCTCTGATAGGCAGGACTTTTTGCCTAAGAAATATTTCCTCTGATCTTAAGATTTCTTGGGAATGATCTACTTTCATCAGATTATAACCACAGAATTTTCATGTTGCCCTCTTTCTGATGGAACATGACATGCAAAGATTATGGTGAGACCTTAGTGACCTTGAGTGTAAAATAAGGGAAATGGCCACATGATTCCTAGGATTTCATCAAATGCTGTCATTTTATAATCTTATGAATTAGATAACAAATTATAGTAGAATAACAGCTTATTCATTCAAAATTACATTTTTTGAAAAGTTACTCTTTGTAAAATGTGAAAGCTTGCAAAGTAATTTACTTATATTAATCAGTTTAGTACTCCTAAGAAATCCATGATCTCAGCATTATAATTTCTATCATTCCAACTTACATATCGAAAATATGACTCAGATATTCAAGTTGAGGTCACCGACAGAAATTTAATTATAAAATTCCTTTTGTCCAATACCTAATAAATTGAAAAAAACTACAAGAAAAATATATACAAACAAAATTCATCATAACATCTAAACAAGAAGAAAATACAAACTTTAAATGGTGTATTAGTGAGTGATAGTCCTCTCTTTCCCCAGTGCATCAGAAAACATTTTTGTAATAAAATCCTGCAATTTTTTATTAGCACCAAACACATAGAGGAAATCGAATTGACTGGATAACATTATGTTTTCCTCATGTGAATAAGAAATGAGAAAAGTAGTCTGTAATGGGGTGGGGAATAAAAACAAACCAAATGAAGGTAGCAACAGCAACCTTCTAGATTGGCTAAATATATTTTAGATTGTGTAAATTATGTGAATATTCTTTGTTCTGTCTAATTCCTGTAGCCTAGTGGAATTGCCAAAAGGAAGCAACATGGGAAGAGAATCAGGTATTGTCTATGCTATGTTATGACAAATTCAAAGTCAGGATGGAGTCATCCAAGCAGAGGTGCATAGGCAGAATAAGCAAGGAAGAAAAGTCACGACAACATCACAACACACAACAAATAAGAGTAAAAGGAGAAAGAAAGGAAGAAAGAAAAGAAGCATGAAAGCAAGCAGTCAGGAGCTATAATATGCAAGAGCGCTGACTCTAATCTATAAAGAAATACAAATTAAGGCTCAGAAGTAAATTATTCATATTTGCTTTGTTCTATAATATAACTCGAGAGGTGCATCAGGTCGGTAAAGCAAGAGTTCAGGAAGAGAAAATAAATGAATATAATGAGATTAAAAGGGACAATAAGAAACAAATTGAGCACTAACAGGATTAAAGAGAACACAGATAAATTTGTAACAGTAAAAATGAAACCAACAAAAAATAGAACATTCACTGCTGGAAAAAATGTAATGAAAAGTTTTGACAACCATATGGATACAGATGAAAGTGACAGTAGTAGTCAAGAGAATATTAACTAAAGGTAGCTGGAGGAGAAAGAAGACAGTCTATGATTCATACAGGTATATAAATATGTTATATAAAGGATTATACATGTTTAACTTTTGATTTATTTACCAATATGCTATAATATATATTAGTTTAATGTAATAGGACATTAAACTTGGATTCCAAAGATCAGAATTATGTTACCTGGCCTCTGATTAGAAAAATAAATTCCTGAAGCAAATAATTAAGTTTATAGGTCAAAAGACAATGTGTTCAAGTAGCTGCACCATTTTTCTGTCCCCTAGCGATGTAATAGTTGTGTTTGGAAAATACAGTGAATGTTTAAATTTCAAAAATTAATTATAGTAAAAGGCAAATTGCCCTTAATTCCCCTCAGAATGTCACCCCTTGCTTCAAACACACTTATCCCATTATTCTTGCTGCTTTCTGAAGTAGTTCTAGAAGTCCTCTTCTGTGAGTGTCTATAGTTGCACTACTGTGACTGCCTTAATGTCCTAAATCGATTCAAAATATTTAATTTCATGCTCGCTTTGTTAGCCCATATACAAAATATTTGACTTTTGGTTATTTTGACTTTGAGGAAGACTGAGAAGTCACACAGTGCCAGAGTGCCCCATGAGGTGAATAAAGTGCCAGGTGAGGAGAACGTGCCTTTCTATTGGACGGTCCTTGGTAGCAGCATTCCCCGTATTTTTAATCAAACCTTATAAAGACATCAATGAAAGAGGAGTTACAGAACTGCTTCAAAAAATGGCAAAAAAGATGGGATAAATGCAGCTGAAGTAAGGGGCAGGATTTTGAAAGGAATTCATGACAATATATTTTTTATGTAGTATTTTAAAAAATTTAAATACTTCATATTTTGGTCACTTCTTATACAAGCATTCACATTTCTCCACACCTTCCCAACACTCCATATTGTCTGTTTTTTTTTTTTTTACTATAGAATTCCATTTATAAGAAAAACCAAGAATACTCAATACATGCAGACAGAAAATAGACTATAAGTAACCAGTATGGGGAGGAGAGGGAATTATGGGCAGGTTATTGCTTAGTGGTTACTGAATCTTTCTTTGCAGTGATGAAAATAGTTTTGGAAATATACATCAGTGTCATTTGCACAACTTTGTGAGAGTAATTATTGCCACTGAATTTTTCACTTCAAAATGGTGAAAGTGGCAAATTTTATGTTATATGTTTTAGAAAAATAACAGTATATAGATAACACATTCCAGAAAAATTCTGGGCATCAACACATATCCTAGCTAAGGTATAAACCTTAGGATAAAGAAAAATACTTGCCCCAGTTTTCTGGACATAAGACTGTCCTCCACAAGGAAGAAAAAGAAAAAAATTAAAAATGATTAGGTTAGCCTTGTGTGGCATTTAGCCTCAGAAGACAAAGAAATTATGTCTAACAATTTGAAGGAAAGAAAGCTTAGCTCAAGAGTATCACAGACTATAGGCCAACAAGTACTTGTTGTCATGATAAATGTAGTCAAGGAATTTATTGTCTATGAGATCTTGAAAAAAATACTTAATCACAAAATCCAGGTAATTAAGAGTGAATTAAAATTAAGATTGATGAATGTAGAACTCATGGTGCAAGGACTAATGAGGATTGAATCCATATACATATAGAACTAATAGTAAACAGGTTTTATATGTATATGGCAATTACAGTTACTGATCAAGATATGGAGGTTATAAGCCCAGGCACTGTAACAATAGCAGCCACCAACAATTAAAGCAGAAATCAGGAGATAGAAAGGAAATTGAGAGGAAGTGAGAGGGCTAATGCTATCTTTCATAGCGTGGAGTCATTAAACAGTGTCTGAAATGAAAATAAATAATTAAAAAAACAACAATTACTCCACACTCTAGTGTTTTCTTCACAATCTGTATCATTAACTCTAAAGGAATTGTTTAGTAAATATCTCTTGGTGAAGAAACATTTGAAGGTCCAAGTTTTCTTCAATTTTATTTTAGTTTCCTTTTCCTTCTGTTAAATACAAGTAAAAACGAATACAATATCAAAACATTTTAAAATGGCATATTACATTTTGTCTCACATTTCATTGTATTTGTTTCTACTTCTGTCCAGGCAGCTGTCAATCTTCTAGCCACCCATTGTTGTGTCTTCATATATATTATAAGGTATTTAAAACAATGTTTGCCATATGTTAATGATAGCTATTTCTAGGTGGTGAGACTGGGGATTAAAAAAAAAACTCGAATCTTTGTACTTCTTTACGTTTCTTGAATTCTTGAAAATGAATATGTATCATTTTCACAATAACAATAAAGTGATATTTAAAAATAAAAAGGCAAAGCAAATATATCAAGGCGTTCATGGTGGTTGATCCTAGATGGTAGAGCTATGGGTATTTATTATTTTATTCTTTGTAGGTTTTCCTATTTTCTGGCACTTTTAATTTATTAAAATGTAAAAGGAATTTTTAAGAAAATGAAGTGTAAAGGGGCTTATCCTCAGTTATATAGTCAGAAAGTTGCAAAGCTGTGATTCAGGCTTACATGTCAGAAAGCCAGCAGTGGAGGGATGGGTTTGATGGGACACAAGCCAAAAGCAAGAAGCGGCAGTGAAAATCTACTGTGGGTAAAGCAATCCTGATGAAACTGGTTTTTCCCTTGCCAGGGGTGGGGGAGGCAATACTTCAGTTGTGGGGTGAGTTACTTGTTAATCTAAAATCCTAAAACTATTTGCTGTGAGAGCTGGCAGGAATCTAAAACAGTTCTATCTAACCTGCACATTTAGCAGATGAGGGGCAGCAGGCACCAGATGCTACTTTGTACCATGTTGGGCCTTAAAATTTAGATCCATTCAGAGGCAATCCAGCAGAATTCTGAATATGAGCAGAACTGGAAACTTTGTGTTAGCCCTACAGGAGCTAAATCAGTCTCCAAACCCTGACCTTCAACAAGTATTTAATTAATTCGGGATTGTCCTGTGTCACAACAGCGCCAGGGTCTTTGTCTTGCCCCATCTTACAGATTGTATCATCTCAGCATCCAGGCAGACACCCCCCAACACACACACACCCTATTTGATTAGCACACAATTTGAGCTTTAGCATGAGGATGAATCTCACACACATGGTCACTCGGTGAAGTTGCAGAGAGCTGAATAGTGACCCACCTAGAATAGGGATGAGTCCTAGCTTCTGGGAACTGTCCCTCTGATCTTGGACAGAACTTCTTCACAAATGCAGGTGAGTTAAGGATCTCAAAATAAGATTATTCTGATTTTAGTTTGGGCCCTAAATCTGATGACAGTTTTCTTTGTAGTAGAGTGAGAGCTTTGAAACACAGGAACACGGGGAGAAGACCATGTGAAGATGGAAGCAGGGATTGGAGTGATGAAGCTACTTGGAAGACCAGAAACCGTAAGAGGCCAGGAAGAATTCCTCCCCTTAGACCTTCGGAGTGAACACAGCCCTATGGACACAGATCTTGAGTTCAGACTGATTCCAGAACTGAGAGACAATGGGTTTCTGTTATCTGAAGTCGCCAAATTTGTGTCAGTTAGTTATAACAGCTGTAGGAAAGTCAGGCGCCCAGCTAGGATATTGTTAAAAAACGACTCTAAGCCAGTGTTTCTGACTTTATGGTTGGTACTCTCTGCTCTATTCAAGGCCCTTTGTGCTGAAACGCCAGTGCAGGAGACAGCCATCCTGAGTTGGAGTCAGAGTTACCTGTGATCCTAACTGGCAGGACAGGGCTGTGTCTTTGTGTGCTCTTCTAGTAGCCCTGTCACTTGTTCTTGGTCCTGGTCACTTTTCCTGATGAATCTCAGAGCTTGTTTGGGTCCGTGGAGAAGAAGGAGAATTGGGTAATGACAATAACACCAACATCTCTTGATTGGGCTTGGCTTCAGCTTCTTACCTGATTCCCCTCCTCAAAGCCACTTCCTCTTTAACCTCTCTTACTTTCCTCTGTTCCCTAGGTATTGCTTGTGATACACACCCCTCCCCTATCCCTGGACCATGAGACGTAAAACCTGGTAACTACATTTTCCAAACTCCTTAGCTTGCAGAGTGCCACACAGACTCCACCAGCGACAGATCTGGAAAGCAGAATAGTAGTGTGTGTGGCGGGGTAGGGTGGGGTGGGGCAGCTGAGGGCACATGTCCAAGTGTCAGCAGTGAGGAGACATAGATCTCTACCTGTGTGTGTGTGTGTGTGTGTGTGTGTGTGTGTGTGTGTGTGTGTTTTGTGTAAGGGGTCGGCGTGGGGCTCGTGC
>NW_022900934.1:16868085-16903293 GCF_012274545.1 Fukomys damarensis
TGTGTGTGTGTGTGTGTGTGTGTGTGTGTGTGTGTGTGTGTGTTTTGTATCAGGTATCGAAGTCGGGTCCTTGCGCTTGTGAGGCAGGTGGTAGAACCACTGAGCTAAATCCCTGGCCCTCTCTGCCTGTGTGTTTGTTGAATATCCCCTGACCATCACCTAAATAATCAAAACTGTAGTTTTCCTGTGATCCCTGTACTTAGGGATATCCTGAGGTGGTCCTTCTGGACTGTCCTTCTTTGAACTTTCCAATGGTTGAGTGAAGACTTGAGTCATTCTATGAAAACTCCATCTACTTGAACTATCCAGAGTGGCTCCTATTCTTCCAATAAAACTCTGGCACAGTTACTGATCTTTTTGAAGTGAATATTTTTATCATATCTCAATTCTTTAAAATATCCAGTGGACAATCAGCTCTTTAGCCTGACCATCAAGGCCTTGGCTTCTTTGGCCCTGGCTCCCATGTCCCTGCACACTACTTAGACTAGGCTATCCTAGAAGTCTTCTTGTGCTGATTACATGGCCTTTCTCCACATATCCTCTGCCTGAACTGGCTGTTCTCTCTCTCTTCCTGGAATACTCCTACATGTCTCTCATGAATCAGTGTACATACAATCTCCAAGTCTCCCAGACAGTGATTTGCTCCTCATTTGTGTGGCGAGACCCATTATTGCTGTTGGGTTATCTGGGAAGCAGAACTGGAGATGGAGATTAGTGTTTATTAGGATGTTTTAGGAAGTGCTCCTAGGTTAGCAGCTTTGGAAGTATAGAGAGGGCTGAGGAGCAGATGGAGGAGAAGCTGAGCTGTGATGCAGACCAGAGGGCCTCCTCGGTCAACTCCAGAGTGTTGAAATTGCCTATGTGAGTGTGCAAGGGCAGATGTGGCTGAGGCTTTATGCCCCTGACTCCACCAGTCATTGAACGTGCAGCCGGCTGAGAATGGCAAGGCTACAATCTGCAGCCAAGACAATCCCTTGAGGAGCTTTCAGCTTCAGGCTGTTTGACAAATGCCAGCAGCAGGGACAATAAACCCTTCCTTGGAGAGGGACCCGGGCAAGGCTTCCCAAGACACAGCTCACCTAGTTAGACCCAGAAGTCCTTAAGGGGAGAAAACATTTACGTTGTGTTTCTGCATCACCAGTATCAGGAATATAATGCTTGTTCATTAACATTTGATGGACACTTGCATGAGTAAATGAGTGAGCAGATGAATGAAAATGAATGTATGAATGAATGAGTGATATAGGATATAGAGTGAAGCCCAAACAAACGAGAAGTTTTGCATAAGTTGAGAAGTTTGGCTCATGCCTGCTATCTGTGCTTTTAGTTCTGAGCCCTAATAAATCAATTTTGGTCAAGACAGGAAAAGTAAGGCATATCTTTACCTTGGTATAGCTGGTAAAGGAAAAATCTGGAGAAGTGGATAAAGAATTGGGCCCACATTTTTGCAAGAAGACAGTGAAAACCACAGAGAGCATAGAGGTCAGTAACATCAGTGCTCAGTGGCCATGGTAGAAATGAACCTTGAGAGCCTTTGGGAATTCCAGTCTCTTCCAGTTTCTCATAAGAGTTCCCATAGTGATAGCAACAAAGGAAAAAGGCTACACCACATAAGATAAACAATCTTTAGAATCCGGGAGACCTGTCCCACTCTAACTGAAGTTGGGGAAAAACTCATGAAATTAGTCACTTATGCTGTGTTCTCAATCAAAATTATGACGAAACTTTAATCTTTTTGCATCCTTCTAGTTGAAGTCGAAAGTCCGCGTCAAGGTAAAACAGGAAACATCATTTTATAGCATGAATGAGACTTTCTCAGGCACTCAAAGTTCTATTGTTTTCCCCCAACCCTTTCTTTTTGCATCTTGCTTGAGGCTGCAACTCAAATATACATGGCAAAAATCAGCAGGGAAGTTATGGAAGCACACTGAATCTTGGAAGGTGTAGTTTTCACAAGTGAAGTGCTATAGGTGGGTTGGTAGGAATGCTTCTGAGAGTGGGGGTTTTCAAGTACACCGTCTATTGTTGGTGTCAGAGAACCAGACAGTAAGCGTAGGAGAGGAGCCAACCAACATTAGTCATAGTTAATAATAATAATAGCTAACGTGTATTGAGAATTTAATATTTTCCTGGAACTGTTCTAAGTCAAGAATTGGTAAGCTGCAGCCCATGGGCTACCTCTATCGACTATTTTGTAAAACTGTCCAGAACACAGCCTCATCTCTCCCTTTATCTACTGCTTATGGCAACTGTCACATCCTAAGAATAGAACTAGGTAGTTGTGACAAGGACTTTGTGTCCTGCAAAGCCCAAAATATTGACTATCTGGCCCTTGATGGAAAATGTTTGTTAGCACTCCTCTGAGCCACTACATGGATTAACTCAGTTAATTCTCATGATGATCCTAAGAGGCTGGTCTGTATTATCTCCATTTTACAGATTGGGAAACAAAGATGAAGAGAGTCGAAGTAATTTGGCCAGGGATACCCAGGAAAAGGGAGAGGTGAGATTTGACTGCAAGAGGTTAGCTCCAGTGTTTTCATCTTAATTGCCATGCTGTGCTCCCAAAAACAAACCCAGATAAGAGAATCTTCTATATAGTAGGAATTAGAGTGTGAGATGTTCCTGTCTACCTGCTTCCCAAGTGTACATCTGAGGGGAGGATCTGACAGAAAAAGACAAGCCTGATATCCTTGTCCTATTAGTAGAATATGAAGTACACAGGTCCACGGTGTGTTTTGTTTTGTTTTGTTTTGTTTTGTTTTGTTTAGTACCAGGAATCAAACTTGGGACCTTGCACTTGCAAGGCAGGCGGTGGCACCACTGAGCTAAATCCCCGGCCCTTTGGTCTATAGTGTTTAAAAGGGAAAAGATTGAAACTCAAGAAATTTAGTCACAGCCATGATCTGTAGTATAAAATTGGTGCAAAATCAAGATGAATGGGCTCAGAAAATATACTCCTGCCTGGGAAAATAATCATTGCAGAGGTACTACAGAGCATCGAAAGATGAGTGAAATATCAAGAACTGAAAATGGAGAAATCATCGGCTAAAAAGACTTGCAAGTTTCCCTGGGGGAGGAGGTCTACAGAAGTCCTACTCAACTTGTTCCAAAGCTCTTGAGGAGAATTTTCTTCTTAGCAAACTGTCTCTGATTAAGTGTCTTGGCTGTTTTGTGCATAGCTATATCCCCAGGCCCTACAACAGTGTCTGGCGCATCCTAACAGGAGTTTAATATACATTTGTTGTAGAACAGACTAGTGGCATCAGTGAGCAGGCAGCCCTATTGAAGGGGTGCTTGCTCCTTCCCCAGTGGCACTTAGGTGGAGCTTCGGTGAAAATAAGGCCTCAATAAACTGTTCTCCCTCATTAAGCCTCTTCTTCAGGAAAAGTATACTAACTGCAATCACAAGCCCAATTAAATACCACAAATCCATAGAAAACACTAACCTATGCCAGGAAATTAGATGATAAGGAGACAGGAATATGTGTGCAACTAGCCTCTCTTTCTGTGGCAGGTGAGCTTTCACCACTTTTTCCTATTTGTCTGTTTCTTTTTTTTCCATTTAGTCCTTTATCATAAAGTATTTTACCACACCCCTTCCAAATTAGATGTTCAGTCATGTCAACAGAAAAGTTTCTAAGGACTGCCTGAGACATCTCTTTGGGTGGTGAGCACAGTAGCTTGTTAGCGAGTGAATTTTTGTCTCCCCCAAATCCCTGTGTTGAAGTCTTAACTCCTAGGATATCAGGACATAACTTTACTTGAAAACAGTCACTGCAGATGTAATTAGTATGAAGCTGTTGCAGAGTAGCTAGGTCCCTAATTTAGAATGACTAGTCCGTTATTAAAAGGGGAAATTTGGAGACAGATGCACACAGGGATGACACTTTGTGAATACGAAGGCCCAAGTCAGGGTGATACATCTAAAGGCAAGGGGCACTAAACTTCAACACGCCACCAAAGGGGAGGGGGAGGAGCAGGCAACAGATCCTCCTGTACTCCCTCAGTTTCCCTGAAGATGTGTTGATGTCAGACTTCTTAGCTTCCAGGATTGTGAGATGAACAAATTCCATTGGACATGACTCCGTTCGTGGCCCTTCGTTAGGGAAGCTCTAGGAGACAAATTCAAAGCTCCTTCATTAGTTGACAGCGTCCAGTACTGGAGCTGCCTCCACTTCATCATTTCATCTTGTCATACTCCTGTCTTTCCATCTGTGTCCAGATCCTATTTGGACCTGAGGGTCACTGTCTTTGGTGGTCGAGAGCACAGAGCTGGTCGGGGTTGGACAGCAGCAAGAGGAAAGGTAGCCAGGGGAGTGGTTGGTGTCTGCATTGTGGTCAAGGAGGAAAATCCAGAGTGGGCTATTGGTAGAGAAAGTAGGGCCAGGGATGGATTATGGGAGAAAGGTAAGGCTGGAGTAGGAACCAGCTATGCAGGGAAGAATTCTGGTAAGTACCAGTAAGTACAGGTAGCAGGGTAAGGAAGTAGAGGAGAAGAGAAAGAGAGGCTTCAGATGAAGCTTTGAAGAATGCCCAGGAGCTCAGGGACTTGATTATGGGAGGCTCTTGATAGCCCTGCCAACATTCTGGTGGCTTCAAAGACTCCAGCAAGAGTAAGAGACTTTTTCTGTTTCTGTGAGTCATTATTTCTCTTCAATTTCTTCCTCTTCCTGCCTTCCAATGCCTCAGCAATGAGTGCCCACTCCTAGCCAGCCCATGAGGGTAGTGAGATGGGAGGCCTTCCTAGAAGAGTGAGTGGAAAGGCAATTTCAAGAGAGGCAGAATCAGGCAGTGATCAAGAACACAGACTCTGGGCCCTGCTAAAGTGTGTCCCTTCATGGATGGGAATAGTAGGCAATAAATATCCAGTGGCTGGGAGCTGGCATGAGCCCCTGGATTATGTGATCCCTCCAGGAGGGCTGAGGATCAGCTTGCCTGGTTGCAAACACATGGGTTTCAAACTTGAGCATGCAGTAGCACCGCCACCCATGTAACTTGTTAAACCCAGATGACTTGGGCCCCACACCAATTTAGTTGGCCTGTGTTGTGGTCTGAAAGGTGTTTGTTTTTGTTTTTTGACACTGGGAATTGAATCCAGGGCCCTCATGCTAAGTTACTTTCCCAGAGTTTAATTAATTAATTACTTTTTATTTTGAGACAAGGTCTCACTAAGTTACTGAAATTTCTGGAATTATAGACATGGCCCACCACGCCCAGCTGTGAGGGTTTTGCTTTCATAACAAGTTCTCAGGTGATGCTGATGCAGCTGATTGAGAGACCACCACTGAAGACAGATGTTCTTTAGCGTCAACTGGGGGACATGTTCCATGGCCTCCTGGTACCTCCTAGGACCACTTCCTTGAAACTAGGACCTGCATTACCATGCTGGGTTATAAGGTCAGCTGTCTCATGCTTTTAAAGATCCACAGGAGGGCTCAGAGCTACTGCTGAGGCCACTTATGGCCAGGGTAGCTAAATTTGTATAGATCTTCCTATATGCAAGGCACTATTCTAAGCAAATAAGATATAAAAGCAGGTTTAATCATCATAACAGACCTATGAGGCAAGAACTACTATTGCCTTAACCATTTCCATGTTATAGATTTATAACCTGAGCCTCAGAGAGCTAAAGTAATTTCCCAAGTCCACACAGATGGTAGCTGAAAGGCTTGGAATTTGATCTGGTAATCTGAATTCAGAGTCCATCGCATTATTTTACATTCTTCCACTGACCTTGCAGGAGAAAAGAGGCAAGAAATAACCCTCATGATGTTGGCCAACTGATTTGGCCTCTCTTTGCCCTCATTCTTAACTCAAAAAAAGGAAGCAGCTTTTCCTGTCTTACATGAAAAAAAATACCTTTAGATTAAAAAAAATAAGCTGTCAGGATTAATTGGATAACAGCTGTCAAAGTCTGGTAGCTCCTTTGAGGATGGTAAAAGAGGAGGAATAATTATTGTGCTATTTTCTATGCAGGCCCTAGTACATTTGGGGGAGTCAATAAATGTCTAATGATATTCTTAGTAATTAGCAGTGATGGAAGGGAGGCTGCTCAGGCCAGAGGAGGGGGCTTCCTAGGCTGGGCAGCAGAGAGAGCCTTCAAATTTGAAGATGGGTGGCCAGAGACATCTTGTCTCTGAGAGAGGTGGGCAGAGTATGGCCAAGGCTGAAAAAGTCTCTTCCTGCAGATAATCATTCCTGTGGCCCCAGAAATGAGAGGAGGCAACGCTGCTTATCATTCCACACAAGTTTGTAGACCCTGGCCCATCACCAATGAGTATAAAGGCAACCTATTTCAGTGGTTCTCAAACTGAGGCCAAAGATCAGCATTAGCATCCCTTAGAAAGGTGTTAGAAGTGTAAATTCTTGCACTCCACGCCAAACATTTTGGAGGTGGGAAGTAGAAAAATTAAACACAATTTTCAGGTGAATCTGCTATACTTTATAGTCTTGGAGCCAGTGTTTAGAGGGAAATAGCACTGATCTTGGTGTCACACATATCTAAGTTCAAATGGTGGTACTGTCAACCATTTGGCTATGTGACTTTGGGTACCTCCCACTGCAACACTGCGAATACCAAGTCTGTCATCTATGAACTGAGGGGTGTAAAGTTAGAGGGGCATTGATGTCTAGAATTTATTCTGGTCCCTGCACAGGACAGGGGCTATCTTACCTCTTGGCTTTGAAATAGGATATTTTCTCTGTGTGGAACATTCCTTCTGTCCCTTTTCACTTGTCTGACAGCTACTAAACCTCAGGCCTCAGAGCAGAGTTTATTTGCTCTGGCAAGTTGTGCTTTCTTTCTTTTTATACCTCCTCTCCCAATATAAATCTGGGTCACACACCTCTCCATGTACATGCCTTATTGTAAAAATTCCCACATTGCTTTTAACTTTTCGGTGACTTCCACAAAGGCAAAAAGTTGCCCATGCTGACTATTGAGTGTCATACACATAGTACGTACACGAAATATTGGAGGTTAGAACCAATTTTGTTCAATTTATGAAATGCTTGTTACTGGTGTATTTCACCAGGAAACTGGTAGAGGAGGGGTTGACCCGCATGCATGGAGTTATGAGGGAAAATGAGGCATGGAAATATTAGCTGATTTGGGGATGCAGTGGCTGAGACAAGCAAGTGAGAAAAGTGAACACTGGTGGTTGAGGGTTTAAGGGGAGGGAACTTTGGAACTGGAGGATGGACAATTGTTGGCGGCTCTCCACGGGACTGAGGGGCCAGCCGGATGTGGGTATGAAACTATAATACACTCGTCTTCACCATCCACCATGTAGCCTGCCAGTGGAAATAATGTGAGTACATACATGTACCAGTGCTCCAGGTAAGAAGTCCATTCTAGCATTACAGGGACAGGCATTTTGCAAAGCTCAGAATCGCTTAGCCCGCATCTGTCTGTCTGTCTGTCCATCTGTCCATCTGTCTGTCTGTCCATCCGTCCATCTGTCTTGGACAGGGATACTCTTTGTGAAACAGATGGATGTTCTTTCCAGAAAACAAAACACAAAACAAAATAAAACAAAAGCACCGATAACACAAACAGCCTCCACTGTTGACCTTGCCACTCATTGGGTACGGCACCAGGTTGCTTTCCAATCCAGTTGTGTGAGAGAAAAAGGCATCAGGGGTGCAGAAAGCTAGAGTGTAATACTATGTTTCACTCCAAGCACTGGGATTTTAGAGCTTGGGAAATAATAGTGATGACCCAATTTAGTAATGTGAAGGCAAGACAGCACTATTTTAACAAGCTTAGTCATCTCTTCATTTTGCTTTTTTTCTCCCCCTTTCCATTTGTGTCTTCTCCCATTGCAAATATTCAAGGTAAAAATCCAATATTTTCTATGGAGCATGGCAAACATGCTATATATAAGACACAGATGAACATTCTGTGAGTGTAATTGGAGCATAAATGTAACTAATCAAAATATTATCATGCCAACGGATGTGTGAAGAGTTGGGAAATTTAAAAAAATATATATATATATATATTTCAGTTCCATGTCATTTCAATTTTAAGCTGTAGAAGCACAGGACTCAGCCCAATGAATGTCAAGAACAATTTGGGGTCTGACAATGCCCTGGCAGCCCTGTTGTTCTCTTTTCCTGTTAATATGGCAGCAGCTTGCCAAGAGATTAAATTTTTGTTCTTTTCTTCCACACTTTGCTCCTCTTATTACTTGCACCAGCTCCTCAGGGCCAGGCCAGCTGACTCCAGGGAGTTTATGGTCACTCCTTGGTGCTAAATACAACATAGCCACTCATAGTATGGAGTGTAGGAGCTAAGTGATGATTAGAATGTCCTAGGGTTGAATCCTGGCTTGCCAATAGCCATGTGGCTTTGAGGAAGTTACTTATCCTCTCTATATCTCAGTTTTCTCATTTGTAAGAGAAGGGTAATATTGACTCCTTCACAGAATTGGTGTTATCTTAAACAAATAAATACAAGTAAGATATGATAGTATGTGTTTGCTATTGTTGCTAGTAAGAGTAGGTGTGATAAAGAAAAAATAATTCTGTGGGAAAACAAAAGCTACTGTATTTCTCTAAGGAATAAAACCCAAGGAGAAGGTTCTGTCCTCCCCACTCCTCATTCAGAAGGATCCTAGGAAGAAAATCCAAACCACATCCGCCTTGTAACTTACAGTGATTGGTAACATGGCTCCAAAGTCCTGTAACCATGGACTTCTATAGCTGGAGGGAATTTAGCAGTTCCACCTGAGCACCTGTTTTACAGGTGAAGAAACGGGAAATGGTTCACAGAACTGCTGTAGAGCTAAAATGGGCACATAGGAGAAGCAGGAAGTCAGAGGGGTGTGGCATTATCTGACCTTCCATTCTGTCTGGACTAATGAGTTGTGACATATCCAACATCAAAGAACAAATTGAACAAAGTCTTATGTTTCACAATTTATGTAGTTGACTTCCTGTCATTGTATGTTGATTTCCACCGCTTTTCCTGCAAAAATATGCATTTGTCCTCTTGGGATGTTGGGGCATTATATTGAGATATTAGAAGAGGGAATTAATACAAGTTAGAAAGGAGGAAAATAAAGGTCCTGATCAGCCCTATAATGTTTTCCATTTCATCACAAGATTATTGTGAGGTCCAGAAAGAGAATGCTGGGTGAAAAGGTTTATTTCTGTGTATAAGTTGAAGGGAAGCAAATGTATTAAGAGATGGTATGTGATTTAGGTTTTATTCAGTTTTGTACCCCTAATCTCCCATTCTCTCATTTCTCCCGTCTGCATTGCGTTTCTCCTGCTTTACTGCCTCCTCTGCCTCCTCTCTTTTGTTCCCTCGTCCTTTTGTTCTCTCTCTTTTTCCTCTTCCTCTCCATTATTCCCATTTTCGCCTTTTTGCCTACCTTCTTCCTCTTTCCTTTCCCTTCCTGCTCTGTCTGTGTTTCCCTCTGCCCTCATCTGTTATTCAGGAAGGGTAGGGAAACCGGGCTTCCAGGGATGTGGTCTTTGGGGAAAGACTCGAGGGTCCACGAGGACCCTGCCAGCTCCTCTTGAATCAGGGTATGGAGCGTGGTAGCCGAGAGCCATTTCCTCAGTGTATTCAGATCCAATCACCTGAATTTAATCCCATTTTAAACCACATTATCCACACCTACAAGGATTATCAGATAACAGTTTCTTGGAAAATTGCCTTAACAAATTTGCATATGAAATGCTTAAACCCCAAGTTATTGGTCTGAATGAATGATTACAGACATACTTATTACTTGTTCACACAAACTGACTGACAGAATGTTCACAATGCGCAGCTCCTTTGAAATTTCAGGATATATTTTCCTTGTTTTAAATAGATATTATGTATCCATTAAGCTGTAATTATCACCCTCCCCCATTTTCTAGTATATTAAAAAAGAAGCACATTTCTTTTTCTTTTTTTCTTTGACACACCATAATGAGGTTGCTTTCACAGATAGTATGTATATTGTGGAGTGATATATTTGTTACTCTGGCTAGTGGTTTATTATTACGTTTGTGATTGGCTTAATGATTATTTGCATTCATGGTAATGCTGGTGGTACTACAAACTTCTTTTGCACATACATTTTCTCATTTGACAGTGCATTGTGCCTTTTGCCATTTTTATGCCTCTTGACTTTTTTTGTGACCAGAGAGCTTAATTTTATCATTGGGAAATTTTAAGTTAAGGCTAGTCCAAAATAGCTACAATGGACACAAAGACAGTGAGCTATAGGGACAGCAGCGCACCAATAGGTGCATTGGGTATTAGCGACAGCCATTCAGAATAAGTGGAATTTAAGTTGTTTGATGATGGATCATGGCTGGGCGGGTAGCACAGATTTTGGAAAGGGCAGCACATGAACAAAACCCAGAAGTGTGGCTGTAGGCAGAACGTTTGTAGTGTGTTCAGGTTTGTTTTATTTTTTAAAAAAATTTGCTTCCTTAAAAATTTACCATAAATTTAGTGGCCCCAAACAGCACAATGTTTGAAATCTTACATTTCTGGAGATCGGAGTACCAAATAGGCCACAATGGGTTAAACTCGGTATCATCAGGGCTGTGTTCCTTTCTGGAGGCCCCAGGGGAGAAACTGTTCCCTTGCCTTTTTTAGTTCCTGTGACCACCTACCTTGTTTGGCTCACAATCCCTTTCTCCATCTTCGAAGCCATCAGCTTCATGTGGTTGACACACTTGCTCTGCCCCTCCCTCTCCCTCTCTCTGCCTTGTTTTGTTCATCCACTTGTAAGGACCCCGGTGATTCCACCGTGCCTATCTGGAGATCCCTGACAATCTCCCTGTCTCAAGGTTATTTGATTGCGACCTTAATGTTATCTGCAAGCTTAATTCTCATTTGCCATGTGACAAAATATACATCGATTCCAGAGATTAAGATGTGAATATTTTGGGGAGGCTTTTATTCTGTCTACCACAGAGTAGATGTAGGGTCAGGGAGGATACTTTCCCTGTGTAAGACAAGGAGCTGAGGGCCAGAGTGTATAAGCCTCCAAATATCTCTATAAAAAGACCTTGAACTTTACATGAACTAGGGGGAGGACTTTATTGGAAGTAGAGGACACATATGGTCAAGTTTGTGTCTCAGAAATATGGTGCTGACTGCCGTTACATTGGATAATAAGAGAATCGGGGGCTACACTGGTTGCAGAAGTTCCTGAAACAAACAACTGAAAGTTAGGACTCAAATGCTAGGGGCCTGAAGTAGACCACTGATCATCAGAATGGAGAGCAAGCTGATCTGAGCAGCGAGGAATGGGGCACCACGAGACGTTGGTGCCAGGTGGGCTGCAGGAAGTTGAGATGTGGTGGCACATTTTACCCTGTCTCTCAATGGATTCTTTGCCATTTTCTTCTCCAGTCTATTGAGGTCTTCCTGCTAAACTGAAAAATTCTTTTTTCTTCACTTAGACACAATAGTGTTTCATACAAGTCTCATGACCACTGTGTGAGATGTGTTTTTGTAGTCCTTTTGAAGAAGAGGAAATTGAGGCTGAGAGGGTTTAAATGATTTGTCTGAGTCCATGCAGGGGGAAGAGGTACAGCTGAGATTGGGGTCCAGGCCAGTTAACTTCAGGACCCTTTTGATGGAAGCCTCCCACATTATTCTTACACTATATGTGAAGGCCTCAACGAAGTTGTTTAACTGCACCTCAGCGCTGAGGCTGCGAGGGCCCTCTGTGTTTGTACATGCTGTCCTGAAAGACAGGTGATATATAGGATGCCTCAGCTCTCTGTTTCCTATATGCAACATAACATTGTTCCCATTTACATAGCTTTCTGAGGAATCATTCTTGCAACTATACAGCTCAGGCAAGGATGTCAGAATGGTCTGTGGTGGAAACAGAGATGGGAATCAAGAACTCAGAGTATAAATATTTATTGTATTGTGTGATCTTGGACAAGTCACTGTACTCCCAACCCCTTGAGTTTATAAATTGAGTACATTGTGTTAGTTGAGCTGTTTGTCACCCTGATATAATTTGTTATGCTTGCATGAATAATCTATAACTTCTGGAACCTAGCGTGGTAGTGTCCAACAGAACCTGCTACAACAATAGAAATGTTCTATATCAGCACTCTCCGACATGGTAGCCACTCAACATCTATGTCTGCTGAGGACTTGAAATGTGGCTACTATCTTTAAGGACATGATATTAAAATTTTATTTAACTTTAAATAAGCACCAGTTGCTATTTGCTACTGATTTGGAGATTACATGTCTAGACTCTAAATTCTTTGCTTACTGAGCAATGATATTATAATTGATTTGACTATTTGGCTGCTTTCTGGCTCCACGGTTTTGGACAAATGACTCAACTTCTCTATGTCTCACTATTTCTTGTTTTCAAACAGGGCTATGACACTAATTCTTTGGGACGGTGAGAAATACTTAGATCAATGACTGGCAAAGAGTGGGTTCTCCGTAAACATTAGCTGTGGTAAATTGCATTGGGCCTACTGTTGTGTGCTACTGACCATTTATTGTAAAATTAACAATTATTGAGTCAAATATTGATTTTCACTTAATATTAATGGAAATGGACAGAAACCTTTTGATGTGCAGGTTTCATTACCCCATTTTATAGGCCTAGAAATTGAGGTCCTGAGAATTTATTGATTTGCTCTAAGTCACATAAAAGAGTGACAGAAATGGTATTGAGTTAGCTTTCTTGACTGCAGATCTGGAACTCCTTTCATGTCACCACAGCTGCTTGGTTTTGGCAGCATTTGGGCCCCTGCCTCCATCCACTGCCTTCATGTAGGTCCTGGTGCTGGAAGCTGGCAGGGCCACCTGTCTGCAGGGACCGCCTTGCATTCCTAGAGCTCCGGGCCCTCCGCTACCAGTTGCCGAGCATGCTCATGTAATCTTAATGAACAATGCGCAAAGCCATTAAAAACTCAATTAGGACTTTCTTTTTACAGCCGACGTGAGGAAATGCAATCCTGAGGTGCTCGTGTGTAAACACAGTAGCCGCCATCTGCTACAGAGAAGCGTTTTGCCTCCAAAAAGGGGATCTGTGTTATAAACACATCAGTAACGGGGTGCTTATCAAGGCACTATTATGCACAGAGGGGAAAAAATGCAAAATTTATGGCCAGCCAGAGAGTGCTTCCTGGTTTAATTCCACAATTTTCAGTGTTATGTGTAATAACTATGAGGAAACTAATGCTGTTTCATGTTCCTTATCACGTTAGTGTTTTTTTTTTTTTTTAAGGGCAAAGGGAAAAGAATGTATTTACAGTCTTCCTCTTTCTTGTTTTTGACTGATCTTGGCATAATGACTGGCTCGTTTTTGATCTCCAGAAAACTGACAGCCCCGGATGGTATTAATTATGCCAACCTGTTGATCAAAGAGGGCCCCACAGAGCTGCCGCGGCACAGAGCCTTCACTCCTGAGCAGTCTCGGAAATGGCAGTCTGTGCTCAACTCGGAGACTTGGCTGTCTGCCTTTTTAGAGGACATGACCAGGCCTCTGTAAGGTAGGCTAGAGGTGGAAGGGCTATAGCTGACCCAACCTCCCTCTCCAAAGGCAGTACACTTGCTAATGGCTGCTACAGCTTCTGGTTTCTGTGTCCTTGTGCATTCTGTTCTAATTTCAAATGCCTTCCAAGTCATCGCCTAGGGTTACTGCTCTTAATGATGTCACTATTTAGAGCATCTTGCAGCTTTGCTTAGTGACTATCATTTCAATTCTTATTTCCTTGAATAAAGAGACTTGGAGGAAATGGGGGCCTTGCCAGGGTGCCAAAATAATAATGATGATTCTACCTGTGAAAATAGGAAGTTTCTAGATTTCAGTGGCTCTGTAACTCAGTAAGTTTATTCATTTTTCACTTAAAGCTCCAAATGAGTATTTCAAAGAAGTGGATACCCTGTACGATAGTCATGGTCATTCAGGGAACCAGGATCATTTTATTGTGGATCTGTCTGCCTCCTAGGTTCTTGAAATCCTGAACATTCAGCTGGTAAATGGGAAAAGAGATTAGAGCAGTGATTCTTACGTTTTAACGTGCATACGTATTACCTAGGAATCTGAATAACAGGTAGATTCAGATTCAGTAGGCTTGGGATGGGTTTGAGATTCTTATTTTTTTACAAGCTCTTAGGTAATTCTGAAGTTGTTAGACCGAGGACCACCTTTTAAGAGACAAGATGATGAAGGAAGCTGGGGGCGATTGGAGGGAAGTTCCTTTACAGTCCAGGCCTGGAAGAGGCACACATCGTATGTATGTCCTGCTGACTAAGACTCAATTGTATGTCCCCACCGAAGGATGAAGGGTAGTTGGGGACATGATCCACTAGGTGGTACATGCAGTCATGTGGAATGGAGCAAACCCTACCTCCTCAATCAGCCTGCACTGCTGAAGAAGGATGAGGAAAAATGGAGACATGAGCTGGAGGAAGGAAACCTCCCCCACCTCTCTATTGTGCGTAGTGAGAAATCTGGGATATATATGCACCTGCTGAAAATTGGCAGGGCAGGAGCTGAAGTGTGTACAGGGGCCTCTAGGGACCCAGAATGGAGCCAGACACATGTTTCTTCTCAGGCTGCATCCCCTCTCTCCCCGTGGAAGATGCCTCACTACTCAGGGGCAGGGGCAGTCACCCGTCCACTGTGGGGCTTATGGGTCATTACTTATCCATCTAAGGAAACCTGGACCCTTGTAGGACATGGGACAGCAGGCAGATATGGGCCTAGATGATGGCTCAGTCATATCTCTGAGCCTCAGTTCCCCCTTCGGTAGTTTCTTCTTCACTGCCTGGTGGCCAGGTTATGATAATTAGGTAACACGTGTGACCTGCAGATGTCTCTCCACTTAGCCTAAGTTACAGCCAGGTCATGAAATAAGATCCTTCACTCTCTTTTAAATGGTTGTTTCATATCCAGTGGCTGGTGAATTTTATGATGGGGAAAATTATCAAAATATGAAGACATTTAGTTTAGGCTTCCCTGTCTTTGCACTCTTGCTTCTTATTGATTCCTGTTTGGTGCAAGCCCACTCAACTGTACTAAGTAGTCATCCTCATAGTACAGTTTTTGTCCTAGGAATCAGGACAGGGTTAGAATGGGGTCCAGTCCACCCACTTTCTCCTCATGCTGTTTTCTGGGGGAGGGGTGGATAACAGGAAAACTAATTTGGCCCCAGGTCTATAAGATACTTCCTGCAATCCAGTTTTGTGAGTGATAACATGGAGGTTTTGAACTCAATTGCTTGCCAGTGTCTGTTTGTAAATTCACACTTGCAACTCAGAGAAGATAGGGTGTGAATGAGTGGTACCTTCTAAAACCCAACAAGATATGAATTACCAAACACTTATTAAATGGCGCCTGTTAGTTCTTCTGGTATTAGGGTGCAAGGGGGTGATTTATATCTGTTGAAATGGGTCATCTTGGCTGGGGATAAGTTGTTTTACAGTTTTGTTCTGAATGAAGATTTAATGGTTAAAGTGAGACTTTAAAGTGGCAGTAGTTTTCTAGGCAAAATATTCATCCTAGAGTCATTCAAGCTTAGCTATGTTGTTTTATGATGCAGTTTATTTGGTAGAATTGTAAGACTTTAAGTTTCAGAGTTTAGCCCTTCTAGTTGATTGTGAAATTCCCTGGAACACCTTAGTTTGTCCAGGCTATGTCTACCACACGTGGTGGTGGTGGTGAGGACTCTGTCTCTGGACAGTCAGTCCCATTTTTGCACTAGCTACACCTGTTAGGAGTGTGGTATGTTGTGACCACAGTCTTGCAGCATAACAATCCAAGGGGAAATCAGTGGAAGACAAGAATAAGCATTTATTCTCAGTCATGGGTCTGTGCATTAATTAGAGGGTTGAGTGGTCTGTGTTGAGTCTCTTGGTCGTGTGGCTGTGTTTCCAGCTGCTTGAGTGGACTGGCTTGGCTCTTCACTTTTTTTTTTTTTTAATTTGTACCGGGGATTGAACTTGGGTCCTTGTGCTCGTGAGGCAGGTGGCGGAACCACTGAGCTAAATCCCCGGCCCTTTCACTTAAAAAAAAATTATTTACAAAATTTCTTCTCATTGAGTTTATTGGTACTTTTTAGGCATACAGTACAGTTACATTCATCACTGGGATCTTGTACCTTTACATGACAGGTCTTGGTTCTCATTTTTTCCCCATACCCCTGCCCTCTCCTCCATCTGTGTTTATTCTTGATCCCAAGCTGAAAGGGGCAACAAGTACCTGAGGCACATTCTTCTTATGAAAGGTGAGAATTGTACAAGAGGGCAAGTCAAGGTAGGCAGGCACATTTTAAGCCTCTGATAGAATCCTGTTGACCAAAGCAAATCAAATTGTGAAGTCCAAAGACAATAGATGGAGATAGATCCTCTGCTTCTTCTTGGAGGAGCAGCAAAGTCAATGGTAAAGGACTTGGATCCAAGGAAGGATCCAGGGATCTGTGATCAACCATTTAATCTGTCAGAGCAAAAGAAACTCATTCTTTCCACGCGTGAGCTTTTGTAATGCTTAGTAACTATAGTTATGTTTTCTGCAAATAGTAATAGTAACATAAACTTTAAAATTACAAAGAATCTGCGTCCTTTTCTGACCAAGAAGCCCAAGGAAAGTCATTTAATCTTTAGTTAAGATGAATAGCTACTCTCTCTCAGGGTCATTTGAAGGTTAAATTGAAAAATATACAAAGAGTAAACCTAACATCAACCCTAGTACTCTGTAAATGCCCAGGAAGTCTTACTTTCCATTCCTCATGAACATCATCTAGTAGGTTCTCATATTTCTGCAAGGGCTTTATTTCTCACTTGACTATACTCTTTTATATGCTTTAAGATTTAATAGCAGTTCACTATCCTAAATGCAGGATTCCAGGTGGAATGTGTTGGAGCAGTTCCACCTCCCATATTGTAGAAGTTCTGCCTCCACTGAAGTATTCCAAGCTTGCATAAGTCCATTTTCATCTCATTTCACTTGCAGAGTTGCAGTCAATTAACTCTCGGTTTTTATTTCATGCTTCCTTCAGGAGCCACTGGTTATAATGTTTTTTTGTTTTTTGTTTTTTTTTTTTTGGTACAGGGAATTGAATTTAGGACCTTGTATTTGAGAGACAGGAGGCGGCACCATTGAGCTAAATCCCCAGCCCCATAATTTTTTTTAGTACGTTTATAGATGTCTACCTTGTAAAAATATTTCCTAGATGGTATCATGTCTTAATTCTTAAAATGCAATGTTGAATAGGGATTTTTAGTTCCTATTAGGGATTTAGAGAGGAGATGTGATTTTCTCAAAGTTAGTTAGACCCTCCTCTTAAAGTAGCTTTATTTCTAGCCACTCCTCTGGTCACTATGTTTGTCGATGTAACTGATTTTCAGAAGGATTTTCTTTCTCTCTCCTGTCTCTACTTCCCACTCTCACTGTGGGCCTCCAGGATCCTTCATGATGGTGAACAGCTCTGGGAGGGCCTCTGGCCAGAAGGCTCATCTTCTTCTGCCCACCTTGAAGGAGAATGATACCCACTGCATCGACTTTCATTACTACTTCTCCAGCCGTGACCGCTCCAGCCCCGGAGCTTTGAACGTCTACGTGAAGGTCAATGGCGGACCCCAGGGAAACCCTGTCTGGAATGTGTCTGGGGTTGTCACCGAGGGCTGGGTGAAGGCGGAACTTGCCATTAGCACCTTCTGGCCACATTACTACCAGGTAGGCCATTTTACCAAGGTTTGGTGTTTGGAAAATAATGACAATACACCTTTACAGCCCTTGTTCTTCCTACTGGTTAGGTCTGAAATGGACTTTATTAACTCACATATTTTAATCCCCCATTCACTGGGCTTCTTTTCCTGGTGAGCCCTGTATGTGCAGAAATGACCCAACACAGCTTCTGCCTCTGTGGAGGTCATGGCCTAGAGGAGGAGACTGATGTGTAAATAAACAATTAGAACATAGCACAATGCACATGGTTCCCTAAGGAGCTGGAACAAAGTAGACACAGAACACTTTTATACACTAAATGCTTACAACTCGACTGGGGAGGTGCCATTACCACGCATATTTTACAGATAAAAAGACAGAGGTTCAGAGAGATGAGCTAACTAGTCAAAGACAAACCCTGGGAAGGGCTGATTGGTAGGGAAGGTAATTAAAATCGCTTCTAAGACATGACAGTGAGCTGATCCTAAAGAGTGAATAAAATATAATGGACAGAGGATGGAAAGACATTTGAGTTGTCACAGTGTATGTGATGGTCTGGAAGAGTGGATGAGATATTATGGGACACTTTGAAAGCTCTCAATCCATCGAGGGTTCATTATAAAAAGGTTCATTGTAAATATACAAGGAGATGAGCCTGCAGGGCAACTCTATTACTGGAGTTTCTAATACCAGCTTAATGAGATAGAACCCCTTTCTAGTGAAAAGCAGTGCTACTCAAACTGCCTATGAGGAAGGAACACTCTCTCCCCTAACTCACTGTAGACCAGTACCTTTACAAATTACAATTTGAAAATGTCACAGCAGTGCTAAATTGCATATGTTTCTAAACACCTCTTCCACTTTCCCTGCTCGTCTCATTGTGAACTGATCTCACGTGGTGCACAGATTTGTTCTAGCCCACACAGCAGCCTTGGAGGGACTCTGGGTCTTTTTAGATTGAAGCTGTTGAGGTTTTTTCTTTAAACAAAACTATTAAGGTAAAGCTTACATAAATCCATCTTTTATTTTTTCAGTACAGAGGATTGAGTCTAAGGTCATCGCACAGTCCAATGTAAACATAATGTGAGCCATGTCTAATTTATGAATTTTAGAAGTCATTAAAAAGGCACAAGAAATTAGTAAAATTAATTTTGTAACATTTTACTCAATCCAGTGTATTCAAAATATTATCACTCCAACATGTAAGTAAGTGGAATAATTATTAGTGAGATAGTTTTCATTCTTTATAAGCTTTCAAAATCCAGTGTATATTTTCCACTTATACCAAATCTCAGTTCAAATGCTACATTTTCACTGGAAATAGCAGTCTGTATTTAGATTTTGTAAAATGCGCAGTTAAAGAAGTGGATTTATACACATATTCCAAACATGCTTAAAGGTTTTCTAATAGCTGGATTGAATATCTGTTTTTAAATTTGCATTTGAAGTAATTAAAATGGAGTAAAATGGAAAAAAAAAAATCAGTTACCCAGTCTTACTAGCTGCATTTTAATAGCTTTGTGTGCCTCGTGGCTTTTGTAGTAGACAGCGGGGAGAAACTCTTACCACGTTACTTCCTCTATTAGAGTTCTTGAAATGATTGGTCCCACCAGGACTCCTGGGGCAAGGAGATGAAGCCGTAACTCCAGAGCTGAGCTCCTGAAAGGCTCCCGGCTTTATGCTGAGCGGAGTCCGCTGACTGTCGTGCTCTGTCATACCTCTGCAGCCTGCTAATTTTCGGTGGGTGGGTTTATACTTTGGAATTACTTGGTAGGAGACTTAAAAGAGAGTCTAGTAGGATGACACATTGGAGCAGAATAGAGACTCTCAGTCATTGCAAGTTTTCTGCATGACCCCAAAGAGCTCTGCAAGCAGCCTGCGAGAGGAGCCTTAATAGCCATGCTGGGACCACACTTCCTTCCATTCTCTGCCATCCTTGTTTGCTCTGCCCATCTTTGGTCAAGAAATAGAGGCAAGAAGTAAGGCAAGTTAGAGAGAGAATGGGAAGGAAAGAGAAAGTAGGAGAGAGAAAACCAGTGGAAAGGAGAAAGCCGGTCGAAAGAATTCAGTTTAAGTTGCATGAAGATGGTAGTGGTCACATGTGTGTTTTCATAAACTGTGACTCACTCCATTTACTCGTAATCCAGTTGTCAGTAATTTAGTGAGGGCGTCCTGTTCGACCCAGACAAGTGCCAGCTATGAGGAATGCAGCTGCAAGTCAGGCAAAGCCAGGCCTTGAGGAGGTCAGTGTGTCCTGCGATCCTTTGGGTCAGTTGAAGCCCCCCACTCGCTCCTTTAGAGCAGCAATAACGTATCAATAAAAGTGGTGAAAAATAGAAACCTTGGCACTAGTAAGTTTGTCATTAATAATGTGGTATATTTTATCCCAGCTGTTGTGAGATCCAGTGGTACCTCAGTTCGTGAACTTGATTCTTTCCATGATTGTGGCTATGGACTGAGTTGGACAAGAACAGAATCAAATTCAATGATTAGGTTCAACGTGTTGCCTTTATGGGAAAATCTGATTCACTTCTTGTCCATTTATGTCTGTGAACAGAATCTCAGAAAGAGAGTTGAGTTTGTGAACCAAGGTACCACTATAATATACCTTTGGGGTCATTTCTGTGTCTTTCCCCTGTGTGCAATATGTGTTTACTAGTACAGTACCAAGTGCATAAACCTTTATCTGAAGCTTATGGCATCAGACATGTTTCAAAATTCACAATGTTTGGAATTTAAAAGGTAAAATATTTGCATATACCATGTACTTTATAACATCCCTAGTAAGCTCTGGGGCAGCACCCCATAGTCAAGTGCACTGTACTAATATCTCTACAGCAAAGCTTACACACATTCACAGTAAGTAGGATAGATTAAGACTGTAAATAGTGTCAGAACAGCTCAGCCCGTTTTACCACCAAATTACTTTATATAACTATGAAAACATGACTTTGTTCCAGAGCATTTGGGGTTTTAGAATGTCATTCAGGGTATCACCCTATATTGTCTACCTGCATAACTACGTGAAGAGAGAAGCTGTTGTGTATATATTTTGGGAAGAATCCCCACCACATATGGAACAGCTGATTGCTGAGTTGCCCTGTGGTGAAGGGTGATGGGGTTGAGGTCACAACAATGTGGAGAAGCTACATGGAGTCTCCCCTTTCAGGAGCCAGAGACGGCCCAGCGGGGGTTTTGAGCCATCAGAGAGAAATCTGTATATTGGTACTCAATATATTGACCTCAATCTAAGTTTGATCTGATGCCTCTTTTGCTCATGTGAACATCTTACCACAGAGGTAGTATTCTATAGACGGATGGCTCTTCATTATGCTTCTCCTGGGACAACCCTGATTTCCTCCTCTTGCCTTGGTGAAATTGTTGAGAGCATCTATTTCATCAGGAATTCTGGTTTGGCTGATAAATGATAGAATCTCCCTATTGATAGAGATTTACAAAGTGTGTGTTGGCACATGTGGCTGTGGTTCATCTTTAACTCGTGGTTCAGGTCAACATTTTTCTATAGAGGGTAAGGCAGAAAATATTTTCATTTTAGTGACCCTTAAAGTCTTTGTTGTACTATAATTACTCAACTCTGCCATTGTACCATGCAAGCTGCCATAGACAATATATGAATGAATAAACATATGTGACTTCTGGTAAAATTTTATGTACAATAATGAGTGGTGGACTGGATCTGAATTCCAGGCCATGGTTTGCTGAAAGTACCCTGAGGTGGGTCATCAAGCTGATGTGGAGAGATGGCTAATTAAGTCCAAGAACACACAGCAAATCATTGTCAAAACTGGGGCCAGAATCCAAAGGCCTGGTCCCTAGGCTGGCTCCCCTGTATCACTGAGTATAAACCTCAGAGATCTCCAGGGCTCAGGGATAGCCAGAGGAGGCCTTAGGAGTCTAATTAGAACCCCTCTACTTGGGCCTGGGACAAATGGGCACAGGATAGGACCACAAGTCAAAGGACAATGAGCAGGAAAAGTGACCCAGAAGGAGAATAGCCGCACCATTTTTCATGCTCTTTGATGGAATTTTGGGGAGAAAGCCTTTCCTGAGCTCCTGGTAGTCCTTGCTCTGAGGCAAGCCTGTTGCCTCTCATTTATCTGCACAGTGACTCCCTGCATTAGGAAGCAGCCTGTCTTGACTCTTAGAGTAGAGGACATTATCAGTCAACTAAATTCCCCATAATCCTGTCTGGGTCCCCTGGCTCCAAACTCTGTGCCTTGTACTTAGGGAAAATTGCTTGTTGTTTTGAGAATCTTCTGATCTCTAGCTTTTAATGTTGGCTGTCCCTGTTATCATTTGGAATCACAGTTCTCACATTTGTAAAATGGAAAGAGGAGTAGTAAGTACAATGAATGGTCTTTTGGTGGATTAAACTGAGAAAATTTGTAGCATTGTGTTCAGCGCTCAGTGAAGTTCAGAGATTGTTGGAACAAATTAAAAAAAAAAAAAGGAAGGAAAGAAAGAGAAAAGGGGAGATAGAGGAAACCTTTTTTAAGAAAAAAAAAGAAAAAGAAAAAGAAAAATCACTGCTGCTTGGCCTGTTGGCCTGTCCTCACACTCTCAGAGGTGCCAGAAGCAGTCTCATCTTTAGTCCTTTCTGACTTGCAGTGTGTTGGACACGACAGCATTATTCTCTTCTGCTCTCAGCATTGTAGTGGAAAAAGCACTAATACGTTGAGAGCACCAGTTTGGAAAAATGTGTGTCATATGCACATACGTACACAGACACTAGAATACTCACATGATCACGAACAGGATACACATATGTGCCCAAGCACCTGCATACTTGCAGACTGACATGTACTCACTTTTACCTCACACACAAGTACTGTGGTGCACAAATGGAACATCCTAGGAGACTCAAAGGCAAGAGCAAAACCAGTCTTAAAATTCACCAGTCCTTGCTCTGATACTGCATGTAGAATTCTGTGGACAAAACACAACTTGTTTTCCAACATTGCTGGGCTTCAGATTTGATGGTTTATGCTTTCATTTATTAAAGTCATATTTTACAATCTTAAACTGACCATAGCTCTGTGATAAGCACAAATTTCATTGTTCTCATTACAGGGCTTTCTGATGCTGGGCCTTAACAGGGCCCCAGGTGAGAAAGTCCCTCCACAGCCCATTGCTCCATACCTGGCTCCTCTCAGGAAATCAGGTGCTGATTGAATGTCCATTAAGCCAGGTGTTTGGGATCACTGTCTTTATCTAGTGATGTTAATTCTACTTAATATTTTTAATGATTCTGAATTTTTCTTTCCGAAGATTAAAAAAAATTTTTTTATTCATTTCGCAGCCACCTACTTGCTATGTTCTGTATCACCTGCCTACATAAAATGACTGTTTATTCAGCCTTTATCTCTATGTAGACCCCTGAAATTAAGGGCTCATTTGACTTTGATCCAGCTGGATTGCAAACCCAGTCCCTTTCTCCGGAACCCCCCTGGCCTCCAGCATGCTGTAGTTATAGTAACTTCACTGACCGTTCAACACGGTTTATCAGAGTGAGAAGCCTCTCTCTCTCTCTTGTAACTCCACCCCATCTCCTCCCTTACTCTTTCCACCCACTGCTATAAACAACAAATCCTCTTCATTATTATATAGGCCTCCTTGGGCTGGAGTGGGAAAGAGCATCTCTTAATTTTGCTTTAAGTAATTCTTTCCCATGAAAATTTATGTGGTCTTCTTCCTAAGAGTTCTGATAAGGCCATATTTTTCTCTTTTAAGTGAATGTTTACAGTCTCTTGACATTTTTGTCATGTGTGTTCTCTGTTCAAGAAATACAAGATGATAAAATACCAGGTCCCTTAAATCACAGCCTGACATATCTACACTCTCCTCCTTCAGTGCACACAACACAACTTTCTGTGGTGCCACATGAACTTCTCTGAGCCTCTTTCTTCCTGGCTTTGCACAATTCCTCATTCACAGGGAGAGAGTGCTGCACCTTTATGTGGAATCCCATTTCCCCAGCACCTGCACCAGGAGGTCTCCCGTGAGCTTGCAAAGGTGGTCCTCATGCAGTTGACAGTAAGTCCACAGGGGAGCCTTGGGGTTGAAGAGTGTTCCTCACAAATCTGGGATACACAGCCCAGGTCTTCTAATGTGGTCCCTGGACCCAGGGTCTCTGCTTCCATGTACTGACATAGCCCCACTGAGGATCCATGGCCTATTTCCGTCCCCCACCACCTTTTCTCTGAGGATAGCCAACATTAAAGTGGTCTCCAGACTCTGCTCGTGCCCTTGTTCTTTCTCATTTCCTGACTCATTCCTCAGGGACCTTGGTTTGAGTTTCCTTTTGAGTGTGGTTGACCAAATCTAAGCATTCCGGCTGTCTTCTGAACTCCCAGTTAGGTGTTTTCATCTCCGAGGGTCCTGGCATCCTCCTATGCCTTTGTGGTATCTGCCCTCAGGAGATAGCGCTGGCCAGGTCATGGGCAAGGGGCTTCCTGTGTTCCAGATCCCTACACCCGTGCACAGTGACGGGGCAATCACCTCTACTCTGAGCTGCAGGTATCTTCTGGGGGGCACCTTCTGAGACTTTCCCGTGTCATTAAAAAAATTTGCATTCAAAGACAATTACCGTTCTACTTTATCTTTTGTGAATTACCTGCTGAAATCATTTTCCAGCTTTTCTTTTGGAGGGTTTATTCATTTTTTTTTAATTCTCAATAGTCCTTTGCACACAAAAAAGGATATATTCCTTTTAGCTGGCATATGTATTGCAAGCATTGTTCTTAGCTTGTCACTGACTTTCAATTTTGTTTCAGACTTTTGTTAATATACAAAGCATACTTTGACATCATAGTTATTAAGAAGGTATTGTGTATCTTGTGTATCTTTAAGAAATTGATTTTTAAGACTTTGTCATTATTTTTATTCTTTTTTTTTTTTTTTTTTTTTTTTTTTTTTTTTTTTTTTTTTTTTTTTTTTTTTTGTACCAGGGATTGAACTCAGGACCTTGTGCTTGCAAGGCAGGCATGGTGCCACTGAGCTAAATCCCTGGTAGATTTGACTAGAAAGTGTATAGACCCAATTTATATAATTTTCTTCTTTGAGAGATTTATTGAAGCTATACTGTGATCTAGTTTATGAACTTTTCTTTTTGTTTTATTTTTTGAGACAGGGTCTTGCTATATAGTTCAGACTGGCCTTTGAACTCACAGGGATCCTCCTGACTCAGCCTTTCAAGAGCTGGGATTACAGGTGTGCTATGATCTTTTCATAAATCCTTGATCATTTGAACAGAGGTTTCACTCTCTCTGATACATTATTCCTTATATTACATGTATTTTCACCATTTATATTATATATTAATAATATAACATTATACTAATTTTATATGATATATTTATTTATAAATATAGATGTTATCTTTACCTTTTCTGTTTGATTAGTCAGAATCTAAGACATGGGTTAAAGTCTTCAAATACTCTGTTTCTTCACTGTATTTTCCTTATAAGTTTCTTGACTAATGTATTTTTTTAAAAAGCGGTCATTTTGTCCACTTAGTGGATTTTACTTTTCTTATTGGTTGAAGGTCTACTTTGAAGCAGTCACATAATTTTTACAACAACTATTTTCCGTGTACTTGCCTTTCTGTATTATGTTCTTGTTAAACCTATTATTTTTAAGATTATTGAGCCATTCTGTTTTAGGTGTTTATGTTATGGCATACAATTAGACTCTGATTATTTAGACAGTCTGGGGGTTTGTCTCTATTTTAACTCCTTTATATTTATTGTCAAAACAGAATTATTTTTTCTTACTTTTGTCATTTTTTTTATTACACAGTCTGAATATGTCCATGCTATTTCTTTTTAAATGGATTGATTTTATATTGTATTATTTTACTTTACTTTTTTCCTATGGACTTTGATTTTGGTTTCCTTTGAGTTATTAAAAAATATAACTAGACGTGATTCTTTATAGAAAGGCTTTCTGTTGATTTTCCCTTCTGAGGAAGAGGCAGTTACCAGAATTTTATTTTTGCAAGCTTTCTCACATCCTGCGCACTTCTGTTTGTTAATTCTCTCTGAAGGACCCTGCTGTCTTAATAAACCACTCTGCTAGAATGATTGTCAGGCTAGAGCAGCTGCCCCGCTTTGTGTATTTCTCATACCCAATCCCTTCACATAGTTCCCAGGGAGCCACATGTTACTTTACTGATAGATCTTCTACCACCAAGGAAGCTGCCTCTTCACAGCCATTGCCACGGTCTTCAACAGTTTCCTGCTCATTTGTTCTAACTATTAGAGCTCTGAGTCCCACTGACAACACTGAGCTTTGAATCCACAGATCTGGACCACATAAGCCACAAAAAGATTCCACAGGGAAGTTTTCCTGGTGATTTCATCGTGTATCTTGCCATTAATCCGCAGGATTGGCTTAAACCGAGGAGAAAAAGAGTGAGGGAAAAGGTTTGTCTTGAATGCCATCAAGGTGGTAGAGAGATAAAAACTGTTAGTAGGTCGAACCACAACAGTGACACAGATATACGATTATTTTCAACCTACAAAAGGCACCTTCCTAAGGTCCGTCCTCATAGCAGAGCTGGGGCAGACTTAACAAATGCTGCTATTGTTAACTGAGTGTTAAGGCAAAGGAGGTCTCCGGATTGAAGGTAGAATAGTCTCAGATTTATGTGAAAAACCATGAGAATGAAACATCCTGAGCCCAAATAATGGGGAGATCCAAAAAGGGAGAAGTAATGAACACTGACAGTTGTAGAAGAGTGTTCAAACAGTGATAATTACAGTAGACATTTGAGAATATTCTATTGCCCTAATTAGAATATTAACTACTTTAATACAAAAGATTCTGCAGTGAGGTAGACACTGCAATTGTAGACAGAAACAGCCACAGAGCAGTAAGGTATCTTGCCCAAGGTCACACACCAGTAAGTGGCACAGCCACAACTCTAACTCAAGCCTTTTGATCCTGAGCTCAGGTATCACATCATCTGCCTTCTTAAAGCATGATAGAGTAGAAAAAATATTCATTGCTCTCCACACTTAGGATTATTGCTATGTCTGTCATGAAAACAGTTTCGGGAATGTGTTGGAGACAAAAATCCACATTCCTTGGCAGACTGAGGTTTTGTAGGAGGAAGTAAGGTAATGTTGGGAGTGAGTGCTGATTCACCTATTGAGAATTTGAAGTGTGATTGAAACACACCTGGCAGGTAATAGAGAAGAATGTACTACAAAGGGGTATTTTTCAAGAAAAGAAGCCCATGCATTTACATATGTCAAGGTCAAGGATGAAAGAGAGGGTTTGAAGATATAGGATAAAGAGAGAAAACTGAAAGAACCAAGAAGTTAGAAAATGCAGTGGGAAATCGGAGTCAAGAGTACTGGCATTTCCTGCAGAGAAAAGATTGTTGTTGGTGCGGATAAAGACTAGGTGGGGATTTAGCTCAGTGGTGCTGCTACCTGTCTCTCAAGCACAAGGTCCTGAGTTCAATCCCCAGTACCAAAAAGAAAAAAGATTACGTGGGTGAATACCACTTTAGAAATCAGCCCCTTGTCTTCTTTTCTTGCCTCCTGAAGATGTGATGTCTGCTGGAACTAGATGGGTGGATCATGAGAGGGGACACTTGTGTGAGGTACAGTAGTGGAGATGGCAGAATTGCAGTAGGCTCAGCAATGTTGGAATAAAGGTGTAAACGTATCGGGATGAATGCAGAAAATGGTATGGGTGTTAGCCAACAGGCTGGGGGAACTTGGGCTTGTGGAGTATAGGAAAGGTCAAGGTGTGTGGATAGACTCTCGAAGAGCAGAGGTCCAGATACCATATGAGTCCTAGAAGCAGATCAAAGAGAAGTGAGTTGGGATTGGACTGTGGAGTAGGAAATTATACCAAAGTGTGGAAAAGTGGAATTTCCAAGGTTTAGAATAGAAAAAGGTCAGGCTGAGGATACAGCTGTAGCAGGTTGGAGGTGAAGGTACTGATAATTAGGGAGATCAAGGATATTCCCCACAAAGCTATTCATATCCTCTATATGGAGACAGAGGGTGGGAGGGAAACTGCTAATTGAATGATGAAATCTTTAATAAGAAGTGAGGCTGGAGTCAGAGTGAAGAATTGAAAGAACTTATTGAGCTCTGTTCCTGGATACCAACAGGTAGGTTGTTGCTTATTTTTAAAAGGTGTTATTAAGAAACGCAGATTAAGTGTGTTACTTGGGAATGTAGAATCGAATCAGAGTGAATCCCCTTGGCTTACGCTGGTTTCCAAGGTAAGCATCTTTCTCATCCTTCAGAAGCAGGCTGAAGTGGTTCTTCTCCTGTGCCTCAGTTGAAACCACATTGAAAGAAGGGCAAATTGGGGTCCCCAGGCCAGGTTCAGCTTGCTTTTCCTGCGTCTGAGTGTTACTTCTGAAGTCCATTAAAAATGTCCCATGTGGCTGACTTCTGTCACTAGTCGCCAGAGTGTGATCTTTTTGCCTTGTTTTTAAAATCCAAGTCAGCTGTCAGGGCAGTGTGCCATCCTAACATAGGGATTCTTTGGTTGGTTCTAATGGGAAGCTGTAACATAAAAGGAACTGGGGGCTGGGCAGCCACCTAAAATGAATGCCTAAAACAGCTTCTGCAAAATTGACTCCTGCCCTGTGTGTTGCAGGTGATTTTTGAATCCGTCTCTTTGAAAGGTCATCCTGGCTGCATCGCTGTGGACGAGGTCCGGGTCCTTGCTCATCCGTGCAGTAAGTCTGTCCCCTTCCCCCAGCGCAGCCTTGCTCCATGCCAGACTGGATAGCGGGGAGGCTGCACCTCCCCTATTCATTCAGCTCACAACCATCTCTCACTCGCTCTCTCTTTTAATCCTTCAAAAATGCTTACATACCCAATGCAATCAGTCTTGAATAAATCCATAATTTTGCTGGCCTGTTCAACAGGCAACACCTCTAGGAATTTGCAGAGAGTGGCAAAACATCTTCGTTTGAATCTCTCTCCATTATTAAGGGAGTCTAAAGTCCTGATTGTTTATTAGTGGGATTCAGACCACTGAAGTGGAAGAATTAGAGGGCTTTGGATAGAATCTTGTGCAATTGTCTTTAAAAAAGAAATGACACCAAAACACTGAGAAAATTAGAGCACTGTTCACTCACAGGGAAAAGTACCCCAAAGCTATTAATTATTTAAAAAAATAATTTAAAATGTACTCATCAGCTTCCTTTAGGCAGAGAGATTTCTGTTCGTAGTACTTATGGTACCGTGTCAAGAACACTCAGAGGCAGCCCATCCTCCATATCCATCCACTTTCCCTTTGAAATTCCCTCTTTGTCATATTTAGAGACACTTGAATGTGTTTCCTTTTCCTTGCTGAATCAAAGAGAGCAAGTCCTGAGTGAAGGTGATTGTGATGACATCATTTCTAGAGACATTTGTTCCAGGGCTGCTCTGTAATCAGAGCTATATGCATGGGGATTGTGGCAGCTTGCAGAAAGGGTAGCTGGGATGCTAGCCCCAGAGTTTGTCAGTACTCTGCATTTTGGAATTTCTATTGGTTTCTAAGCAGTCATCTCGTTCCACATACCCTAGGAGAACTCTCTCCGCTCTCCTGATAGGACCACGGATTATAGGGTTAGTCGGCTTTTTGTTACTATAAAGAAGTACCAGAGGCAGGTTCAAGGCTGTGGCAGTGCACTTGGCTCAGATCTGGTGACAAGTTTGCTGGCAATGTCCTGGAGCAGTGTATAACATCACATGGAAAGAGACAGGGTGTGCATGTGTGTCTGTGTGGTCTCTGTCTCTCTTCTTATAAAGACAGCAGGATTTCATCATAAGTGCTTCACCCTAATGACCTTATTAAGCCTACTCACTTTCCAGAAATACCACCTCTAAACATCAGAGTTGGAATAAGTGGTCACTCACTTAATGCCAATGACTTTGGAGATTAAACTCTTGCTTAGGTTGAGAGTTCAAACATGCAGTTATGTTGTGGGCTATCGTGGTTTGCTGCTACTTCAAGAGACATCAAATGTACTCTCCTTAGGAGCCTTGTAATCCTTTCATATGGGTGCTGTTCTCCTTTCAGCCCCATCCATCTTGCTTTAGTTGAAATTACTCTTTCCACTTTACTGAAGTGAATTTGTCAGACCTGTGAACACCACATCTTTCCGTCTTCTGTGACTCATTGTCTTTGATACCTTCTCTGGAGGAATTTGAAATAAATTCCAAGTTCCAGACAATGCTTGTATTTTGGAGAGCTTCTTCCCAGAAACTCATCAATATCTCAGGGATACTGAAGTCTCCTAGCTTCTTCAGTATTCTGGCGTAAAGTCCATATTCTCTGGGTTACATCCTGTGCTTTTTAGACTTTCTTGGGTGGGTCCGTCCATTTAGTCGTGACTGTGAAATATCTCTTCTGAACCAGACTTCATATAAACAAGATGCTAGAGCCCCCCTGCAGCTATGCAGGGTTTACATAGTATACATGTACATGAATTCCCCTTATCAGGATTAAATACAGTATCACCCTTCCTGACATCTGTTAGCATCAGCTACCTATTGAAGAGTGATTTTTGACTTAAGAATAGACGACTGTCAGGAGATATCTGCTCTACCTGTGGTCCCTTTAACCATACGCTCATCCCTGCATGGCCCCCAGGTTTAGACAGACTCTTTGAAACAAGTCTCCTGTCTTCATCAGGCCCTGTACACAGTCGTCCTCATGGATCATCTACCTGAGTTCCTCATTCATACCTTTACACTGGAGGCTTGGCTTGGTCTTTCTAGTAGGTGATGCTTGACTCTTCCAAGCAGAATACAACATGACTTTCTCTCCTTGGATCCCGGAACTCTGTGCTCTAGTGGGAATTTTTACCTCTACCATACCACCCAATCTTGTTACTGTGTCTTATCCTATTCTAGTAAAAGCTCTATTTTAGCTTTAAGCACTGTCCATTGTTACCACGGCAGGAAAACACTCCATTCTTTCTGATAAGTCTCCCTGGGAGAGTGTTCTCTGGATGGCATTCGAATGCCTTTCTACCTCCAGTTTTGTGGCTCCTCTGGACTCTTCCTTTCATTGGTGCTCTGTGAATTTAGAATTCTTCTGACAACTGCTTCATCGTCCTGCTGAGGAGACACTCCAGTATGGATTGCATGGTTATAGAATCTCTGAGAGCTAGTTAGCCAGTGAATGGGCCATAAGATGTAATTCACAAAGACATGGCTCTGGCTTTACTCCTACATAATGTGTTTTGCTGAGTTCACCCTCAGTTCTTTGATGGTTTAAGAACAAGTTTTCCAGAAACCACAATGTGGGCTCCCTGCAAGAGTGGCTAGAATTAGAAAAATCCCACTTAATTACATGTGGAAATTTTGGCAGCATATGCAGTTATCTAGTGTGTATTCAGAGCCCACGGATCATGGGGAGTTGAGTAGGGCCGAATAAAAGCCCTTTCCCAAGGAGCAGTGCTCAATCCATACCTAGCCCATGAGTTTTTACATCTTTGCTTTCAACAAGTAGATTATTGAGTGTGTGCTATGTATTCAAGAACAGTTCTGGGCAGTGCTTACTTAGGACAGACAAGTTAGGTCCTTGTGCTCATGTGTTTACTTAGCAAACTGGCAGTAGGAAGAAAGGCACTAATCAAGTAACTCATATTCAATAAGTAGTTCATCATTTCAGATAGTGGTAAGTACTGTGATGATGAAGAAGATGAGTAACTAAGATTGGAGAATTCCTTAGGGAGAGTGGTCAGGGAAGATATCTTTGAAATGGCCTTGAGCTGAGACTGGAATCATAGGAAGGAGCTTTCTGTGAAATAGCTTGGGGACTGGAGTGTCTCAGCCAGAGGAGACAGACCTAAAGGGTCCTGGGTGGGAGTCATTCAGCGCTGTCGGTGTGCACTGAACAGACGGAACAGAGGAAAAAGTGGTCCAAGTAAACCTGGGGACTGACCACTCAGGCCTCTGTGCCTCATAAACACTCCAGATACTAATCTAAGTGTAGAGAAGCAGTGCTGGGGATCAGTAGGACATCGGTTAGTTGTTTGGTGGGAATGAGTTGAAGGCCCATAGGGAAGGTTGGGAGATGTGTGAGGAGGAACCTTCTGGAGCCATGCAGGAGATGGTGGGACCGGGACTAAGGTGATAGCGTAGAGTTAGTGCCAGGTGATGAGTGTGGAGTTAGTGCTAGGAACTATTCTAGGTTTATGGGATTGTGGCCTCTATTCATTATCTTTTCTCTTGAGTTTCCACTGAAGTGAAAGGGAGTGACAATAAAACGAGTAATGAGATAATTATATGATATACAACAAATGGTGAATGACTTTGTTAGGACTGCCATGACAAAATACCATACGCTGGGTGGTTTAAGCAATCAAAGCATATTTTCTTAAAGTTCTCGAGGCTAGAAGTGCAAGGTCAGGGTATGGATGAATTTGGTTTCTCCCGAGTCCTCTCTCCCTGGCTTGCAGATGTTCACCTTCTCACTGTGTCCTCACATAGTCTTTCCTCTGTGTGTGGCCCTTGGTGTCTCTCTGTAAGAAATTTCCTTTTCTTATAAGCACACAGTCAGATTAGATCAGGGCCCACCCAGTGGCCTCATTAGAACTTAATCACTTTGTTTAAGTTTCCAAATATAGACACATCCTAAAGCACTGGGGATCAGGGCTTTAGCATGTGAATTTGGCAGGGGACACAATTTAACCCATAACAGATGGTAGACAGTGCTACGAAGAAATATAAAATAGAAATAGCAAGTGGTGGCTGGATTATAGATGCCTATAGGGACTATAGCTAACTGGTCCTGTTTGATGAGTTGGATTGGGAGACTGAAGATGCTTCCAGATCTTTGGCTTAAGGAAGGTGGTGGTGTAGGTCTGTGGAGAGCTGAGTGTGTGTGTGCTGCCTCCCGAAGTGCTGATTATGGGCCTGGGGGGCTGCTCGTGAGAGAAAATGTCATGCAATATGTAGTAGCTGTGATCTGTCCTTTATAGTGGAAGTATTTTCCCCAGCCCCCAGCCTTAGAGTTATTGTTTTTAATGCATTTTCTTTAGTTGCTCCGGTTTTTCATTCTCCAATTCATTCTTCAGTCTGTCCTTCAAAACATGTTTTGCCTTAATATATGACCAGAGTTTATCAAGAAGTGATTCCAGTAATTATTCCAAAGGTTTTGTGGGTGCATGAATGCCTGATTTGCAAGTTGTGTCTTGTATCAATCAGAACTGAAGTGACGACTTTACACGCTTTCCCGAAAGCTTCCAAAGCAGTGACTGACAGCCAGGAGTAATACTTATAGGGAGTTATTTTGTCTTAAAACCCGAAATCTCTCATGTATATTTTATAGCCCATTTAACATTTTTTTTGTTATTCCAAAAGTATTTTAGCCAATAGTTCCCATCGCTGCCGTTTTTCGGTGTTAGCCATTAGCAGGGCCTCTGCAGTTATAACTGTGTGCGATAAATGTCAGCACGATTTTCCACTCGGTTTCAAAGTTTCTAACTCCTAAGTTGACTTTTAGAATTTTTTAAATCATTTTTTCCCATCACAACCTTGAGGACCATGTGCCTGAGCCCACAGAGCATCTACAGCATGTTTCTAATGTATGTACTGAGCTTTATCTTCAATTGTGTGGCTTCCTACTGAGCTCTGTCAGGTTTAAAAGAGCGAGATAAAGGGCACAATAATATGTCTTCAGATGCTGCACTGACATCTGCAGGAGTTTAAATGTCACCAGCGGCAAGGCATTTTTGCCCCAAATGCACAGCTAGCTTTCTCTTAACCCCACTCTGTGGGACCCCATTTTTGGGGAAGCCACGTTTCAGAAGGGAGGAAGTGGGGGATGCTTAAAGCCACAGCTGATATCTGGCCTGGGTACGGAGGTCAGCTGTGTTTGGCTGAAGGTTGGTGAGAGCTGAAGCTGGTGGAATAATTTCTCTTCCAGAGCTGAAGAGGCTGGAGCTGGGATTGGGGGAGAAATAATGGAGAAAGTGTATGGCTGAAGAGGAGAGTGGAGTAGGGGAGAGGAGAAAGGGGTAAAAGAGGTTAGGAGCTCACAGAAGAGGGGCACACAGGTCTGGAACACGAGGAGGATCCCCAGAGAGAGGAATCTGCCATGAGGCATAGAGGAGTGAGAGACAGAGGGGAGAATGCCGAGCCAGAAGAGGTGGTTGAGATCATTTCCTAGGGCTTAAGGCTTACATTCACTCTCTCCCTAGGGTGTGGTGCACGGAGGGATGGGGGTATCACTGAACGGATGGGACCAGACAAAGCCAGGATAGCCAGCGGAAATTGTTCCATGTGACTTATGTAAGAGAGATATGTCAGGAACCACGAACAAATAGAGCCCGCCTGCTGATGTGTTTTGTTAAATTTGTGTGATGTTTAAAAAAAAAATCAATCATGATTTTAGATTGAGAGATTTCACATAAAATTTGGATTTCTCTTGAGAAACCCTGAGGAAAACACTCTCGCATTCCCTCCCTCCCTCCCTCTCCTGGTTTTCAGTAGCAGCTGCTCCCTTTCTGTGGGGGGCGAGGTCTCTGCCGTCCTCCCAGACACCCGTTCCCTCTTTGTTGCCCTCCCAATGCTGAGGCTGGGTACAGATCCCAGATATAATTGTGCTTGCATCACTGTTTTTCTTACATAGAGAAGTCTTTATTTTACTCATGTCTCTAGCACAAGTGGGAAAAGGAAAGATGGGGGCAAGGAGGTGGGGGTTTTGTGTTTGATTTACAACAGAACCACTTTATTAATTTACATAACTGTCTGGTTCTTGTAGGTGCACAGATTTGACATCTCTGCTATAAATTATCAGTGATTCCCCAGAATAGTAACACCAGAGGCCATTAAACATCTAAATTCTGAGTCAAGAAGGGAGGGAGGAGAGGGATGGAGGATGAAAGAATCAAGACAAAAGTCTGTTGCCGAGAAAGGAGAAGTGGGGAGGAGAGGAACCAGAAGCAAGCTGGGGACATTGATCTGGAGAAGATCTGTCTCTAATTGCACATATCCCAGAGCTGAATTATTTGTCCAGTGTCACAAAGGGTAGGGGAAGAGCATCTCTTTGTAAAACCTCACCCAAAGATTCCCAGCACTGTAGTCAATATTCTTTATACCCCTCTGCTGTGGGGTGTATGCAGCCCTCCAAACCTGTGGCAAAAACTGACCTACAAGGTTCACTCTATTCCCTCCCGAAGAATTGACTTGAGCTGATAGTTCCAAAAATGACTTCACAGAATTATACAGGAGAGGCCAAAGAAAACAATTTCAGGCAATCAAAGCAGCATGACATTTGTCAGGTTGGCTAGATGCAGGAATCTTAAACTCTGAGGAGTCCACCAAGAGTGGTCTTTCCTGGGCCTTGGACCCTGGATGCCAGTCTAGCCACAGGGTCTGGAAGGTAGAATGTGGGGTCATCATTAGTTTAAACGATGAGCTGTCATCATTAGTTTAAAAACCAGCAGAAGGTATCTATTTTCTCCCAGCAAGTGTGCATGATCACACTGAGGTCCTTGTTTTTTTTTTTTTTTTTTTCTGAAACCTAAATGGTGACACAG
>NW_022900934.1:16903413-16911529 GCF_012274545.1 Fukomys damarensis
GGACAAGGCAGTTCAAAGTAAGAAGTGAAGCAAGGAAAGGGGACACTGCAAGATATTTGGGAGCAAGGAGAGGAGCCTGGAGAGCCAGCAGTCTTGCTTGGGAGCCTGGTGCCTGTCTGGTGACACTACCTTCATCCCTAGTGCTCAAGACCCGAGAGAGCGTGCTATGCGAAACCCGAGTTTGGGGCTCAAATAGAACCAGAATGTGTTCTGTTTCCGCCTCTCACTGAAGCTGTGCAACTTCAGGAATATTAAACTTGTGTGAATGTTGGCTTCGACCTCTCTAGCAGGGAAATGACAACAGCATCTGCTTCACAGGGGTGCAATAAGGTTGAATTAGATAAAACATGCAGAGTATTTATCATAGTACCTGGCCCTGGAGGAGTTTTCGGGAATGACATTATTGTCTCTCTGTGTTTAGCTCCCTCTGGAAAGATGGTGTGTGGGTCCTCTTTGATCATCTCAGAAGTCTTCACTGGGTCCCTTTCTGGGCCAGTCTAGGCCATGTTCGGTACTGGTTTTGTTGATGATGGTAGGGATCCTTTATTGTGCTCAACTCGTGCTTCTAGTCATAGGTGCTCAGCCAATGTAGGATTAACATTGCTGGTATTTGGAGAGCAAACAAGGAAAAAGGTGAATCCAAGTTACCCAACATCAAACACATGTTTAATCCTAGGGCTGACTGCATAGAGACATTGATTTTCATTTGAAAGCCCTTTGTGCTGCTTTCCAGTCCACAGCATCCATGTCCTACTACCCATTCTTGCTCAGGTGGTACCACTGCTTAGAGGTAAGAGTAACTGTGGCCCCTGTAACTCTGGATTTCTCTGTATCCCAGTTCCCTCATGCACAGTAGAGTAGAACCACTGCCCACTGGCCTGGGTGAAATCAATTACTACACATCAAACCTACACGTGGTACCTGTCCCATGGCAGTGCCCAGTGACTGACGGCTACCAGTGTTCTCCTCCTTTCTCTCATCTTCCACATTTTGTTCTCCTCATCTTTGTTAGCAGCAACATCACCAATGCCAAGTGCAGATCTCAGCCAAAGATGCTTTACTTCAGCTTTATTTTTTCTGCCCACCCAGGGAGCAGGAGAGCCCCTTCTACAGTGAATATCTTCCCCATTCCCCACCCCAGTCTTTTGTTTTCCTAGCTTTGAGTTCTCTGGTTCCAACTTTCATACAGTGCCAGCCCTGGGGGAAGTAGCCAATTTGGATGTGTTTTAGGGTGCATATGCTAGTTTTACAGCATGGTATCACACAGCAGCTGGTAACAGGGGCTTTGAGGGTCTCAGAGACCTGGATTCCTGTCTTGCCTCCCTTCTTTCTGGGTGAGCCTGACTGTGTGAAGCTGTATAATCCCTCAGAGCTTTAGTTTTCTGTTTCATGAAATGAGGATTTTGTGAGGCTCGGGTGAGAGATGTGTATAAAGTTCATAGATCGGTGGCCGCCCCCGGAAGTGACCCATCAGCTGTTGACTAGGCCAGACCTCTTTCCAGGGATACTTCCCATGCTGCCCAGCGCCTATCCTCAGCTGCCATCCATGACAGAGCTGTGATGCAAGCTGCTGAATACTGTTCTCACGTGTTCTTTGGTTTCTGTCTTAGGAAAAGCACCTCATTTTCTACGACTCCAAAACGTCGAGGTGAATGTGGGGCAGAATGCCACATTTCAGTGCATTGCTGGTGGGAAGTGGTCTCAGCACGACAAGCTTTGGCTCCAGGTAAGAATGGAGGAAGTGCCTACTCCTACTGGTCCTTCCCTCTGCAAAGGGAGAAAATATGTGTTATAATGAAGGGTTTAGTGGTAAGGGAGGGGATACTTGAAACTAACTGCTCCTCAAGTGCTCCTCTCCATCTATGCCCTTGTTAAATCTGCACTGCAATTCTTTTAGATGGGCATTAGTGCGCCCATTTCATAGATGTACAAACTGAGGCTAAACCTAAAAGTTCCAGATCTAGAAGTTAGGACATAACCTCCCCTAGCTACTGCTTTACAAACTTTGTCTTTTAAACCCAGACTACCAGGTCTAAAGCGAACTGAGCATTTTAGATTCTGGGTGTTTGACATCACAAAATATTGATGTTGTTTGTACAGTTCTTGTATATACAGTGGTTCGCCAGTGCATCTGGGAAAACAGTTGCTCTCTTCCCAGAATATATCACTAAAACAATCTGTCTATTCTCTGGTTAAATGAACCTATCGGTGACATCCATCAGGAAAGATTTTAAGCTTGAATCTCTTTTTCTAGTATTTGTATCATTGATGCTGCTTCACTAGCAAGATGAGAAAGAGTCTCTTTGGTTGGGAAATAAAGGCAAGGGGTAAAACACAGGTTTAGAACACACCTTGTGGTAGCACTGGTATAGTCTCGCAAGAATGAACACAAATACCAAGTCCTGGGGCAACACAAAAGTCAGCGCAGCAGCCATGAGCTGCATGTGACTTTGGCTAATCCCAGTACCCTGGGAGGCTGAGTCAGGAGGGTCACAAGTTCTAGTCCAGCCTTGGCTATTTAAAAGTTTAATGTGACTCTGTCTCAAGATAACGAAAGGGGGAGTGATAAAAGCTGTAGGTTCAATCCCCAGTACCACCAGCAAAATATATTTTTCTTAAGCAGCTATACTGAGGTATAATTGAGATGTAATATATAAAGTATGCAACTTGTAAGTTTGATATAGGTAAAGCTACTTCCACAGTGAAATTACCAAACACAGATGTAACCCCCTCAAAAAATTTCTTTCTCCCATTTTAATCTTCTGCCCTCCCCACCGCCATGTATAATGGGCAACCACTGTTCTGATTCTTTTCACTCTATATTAGTTTACATGATTTAGAATTTTATATAAATGGAATCCTGCAATATATACTCAACTCCCAGTGGACATAATTATTCTGAGATTTATATCTGCTGTTGTATGCATCTGTACTTTGCTAGTTAGTGCTGAGAAATATTCCATTGGATGGTTACTTCACCGTTTATGTATTCATTCATCTACTGATAAACACCTTTTGGGTTGTTTGCAGTTTGGGGGCTCTAGAAAGCAAATTGCTGTGGACATGCATGTGTAGATCTCTGTGTGGACACAGTCTTTATTTCTCTTGGGTAAACAGCTAGAAATGGAATGGCCGGGTCCCCAGGTACATAGATGTTTAATTTTTTAAAGAACAGCAAGCTGTTTTCAAAAATGGTTGAACCATTTTACATACCCACCGACAGTTTGCAAAGTCCTAGTTGCTGCACCACAGTGTCACCAGCCCTCACCGGGGTCGGTCCTTTTAGTTTCAGCCATTTGAATAGGTGTGTGATGGTAGCTCTTCCTGGTTTTAAATTTCATTTCCCCATGACTAAGGGTGTTGAATAGGTTTTCGTGTGCTCATTTTCCCAAATAGCTCTGTGTACTCTTTGATGGGAGTTCACACCGTCCCCTCTCTTCTTAAATGTGAGTCCATTTCCTGCAGTTAGAAACTCCTTGGGGAGAAAAAGCCCATCTAGGGACTAATAGTTCTTTCTTGCTACTTAGCGGCACAGCAGACTGAAACGCACCACAGCAAACAGTGCTGTCTGCTCCTACTTCCAAGTCCCTCCACTGTTGGGTAGTGCTATTTACTCTTTTCATTCTAATTAGCATTAAAGTGCAGCTTGGACTCCAGAAACTTTGTCATTTCAATGGTATTGCCTCAGCTAGGTCAGGAGAATGAACTGGGGCAGTCACAATATTGTGAGCAACTTTATTTGGGTTTTTCAATTACTTGAGGAGTTACTGCTACAGTTCTGAGTTGCAGGGCCTAAACCTTAGATCTGTTAGACGGGGGATATTGAAGCAGAACATAATGGAAGTGTGGAGGAAAATTGATAGGAACACACAGTGTAAGGCTCTCTCACATCTTATTATTTGTTTATCTACTTTTCAGTGTAAACCAAATCTTATTTCACAGGACATTTTTCAAATGGCTCACCGTGAGACATAAAACATGACAAGACAGCATAAATTAAAAGTGAGGTAACACAAGATAGTAGGAAAGACTACACTGGAGCTGATAATAATGCAAAAACTGCATTTCTGCACACCTGCTACTGAGGAGTGTGTCACAGACAGGGCACACAGCACCACAGCTGCCTGTGGAATAAAGAAAACTTGTCAGATAGACGGTTTACGACGTCTGTGAGATAAACACAAACCAATTGCTCAGGAAAATTCTAACTGCTGTTCACACAGAGGCCAGACAGGAATTGTTCCCCACAGTCCTCATAAAGAAAACACTGTGTGATGTAAGGAACAGCGTCCCCACCACAGCCTTCTTGAGGGCACATAAGTGGGTTTCATAGGCCTGTTCCACATAATGATGTTCTGTGTAAAAGCTGTCTGGGAAAGGGAGGGCAGAAGGAGTGGGCCGGTGGGGACAGCTATGCTAGAGGTCCCCAGCTTTCTGCTAATCTGTCTCCATCTTGGGATGCTTTAAACGTAGCTAGTGAGTGAATATACTTGATAACTATTTCTCCAGGGAAACCTGCCTAAGTATTGTCTCCCTCATCAATATTTCAGGGAATATTGAGAAGGAGGATATTTTTACTAGACTCTCTGACAAATCCTTGCATGGCTAGTTAAATCCAGGCTCATATATTCAACAGTATAGTTGGAAATAGGTTGTGCTAGTCAGAGTTCTTCAGAGAAACAGAACCAATAGGACGGACGCACACGCGTGTGCGCGCACACACACGCACGCACACACACACACACGAGTACACACAGAGGAAGAGATTTATTAGAGGAATTGTCCACAGGATTGTGGAGGTTGAAAAGTCCTACAATCTGTTATTTAAGAGCTGAAGACCTCAGAAGAATGGGATGTCATTTCACTGCAAATCAAAACTCTGAGACTCAGAAGGGCCGATGGTGTGAATCCCAGCTCAGGGGGAGAAGATGAATGGGGCAGTTTCAGCAGTTGGGTGGGAAACAAAGGGGCAAAATACTCCTTCCTTGACGCTTTTTGTTCTATTCCAATCCTTGAAAGACCAGATGAGCCCATCCAAATGGGAAGTCTATGGTAGTAAGTCCACTGATTCAAGTGTTGATTTCATCCAGAGCACCCTAACAGATGCACTAAAAAGAAATGTTTAATCTGGGCAGCCTGTGACCCAAGTTGACACACCGCATTAACCATCACAGAGGTTAGCATCTTCCTGCAAAATAGGAGGTGCCTGTCAAGACATCACAACCCAGGAGGTGGCTGTAGTCTGCTGTGAGACAGGCTAAGACCACACAGAATTCTCATGAGGCACCTAGGCTTTGGCAGGCTTGCTGGGGTGACAGCCTGAGAGTTTCCAAAGCAAGTGAAACAGGCACCCTGTGGCTAAGAGAGGACCCTGACATCTGGTCCAGGCTTCAGTACTGCTTTTGCCTGCTACAGTTTCTACCATGAGCTGAGGAATTTCACTATTTCCTCAAAGGTGGGAACTTTTTAATCCACTACTGTGAGTTAGGAAAAGAGTCTTTGTTTCCAAAATTGGGTATCAGTGGTCATTCTTTCTGTAGTGGTTTTGAAGCAGTCCCTGGACTTACAGTTTGAGAAAAATCCTTGCCACCTGTATCACATCTTTACTGCTTCTCTCCCTTTTCACAGAGCAGAAGTCTAGCCTGCTTTTAAGTGTTTTCAAATAAAAAAATTAGATTAAAGAGAGACACCATGCCACATCCCTAATTTGTGTCCTCCTGGAAAGTTTATATGCTCTTTAGAGACTCCATTTGCTTCTGTTGACTTTTATGCAATTGCAGTGTAAGGTTTTGGCCGAGACCTATGTGGAAATGCATATACCTGAGCCTAGAACAGTCCTAGGGCTTCAGGAAAGAGGCTTATAAAAGGCCAGTAAATAGGAACAAGATTGTCTTATCCTGGATTGGTTTCTTGTTGAGGTGAAGAAGATAATGCTGTGTCCATGGTCAAAAGACTTCATTCAAAATTCCTTATGATACAGTGACCTAAGGAACTCAAACTTTCCAGTTTTCAAGCAAATTTTCAAGGAACTAGTGGTATATATTTAAAATAGAATGTTTGGTATGCACAGTGGCTTACAGTTTGGGGAAGCTTTTTTAGGAAAAGGGTACAGAGAAGTGGGACTTCACTGACAGACTTGTCTCTGCAACATAGTGAAAGCATAAAAGTGTACATCTTTCCTGAAAGATAATTAGGCAGTATTTATGTAAAGTTTTAAATGTGCCTATTCATCCAATGGGTGACTTTACTGTTGGTAGTGTATGAAGATATAACCAGGAATGTGGACAAAAATGTACCTGCAAGACTGTCCAACAGGATACAGAACTAAAAAGAATCCAAATGTTCAGCAAGAGAGATTAGTTAAGTAAATGCTGCAGTGAAGCAACTGAATATCTCATTATAGACTTTACTTAATAACATTCTCACAGGATATAGCTAAGTAAAAAAGTTATAAAATAATATGTTCAATATTTAAATTTTTATGAAAAACATATATGAACATATTCATAAACATACATATATAATACACACAATCCTTATATAAATATACACGTATAATACTATGAAACAAATGTGAACATTCTTGTCATTACAGATCATGTATACTTTTTACTTTTCATTTCCATTTTCTGTTTCATCCAGATGCTATAAAATGAACTAATATACACAGAAATATATGCTGTTTAAAAAAAAGAGGAAGTGGTCACTCTTCTGTAGATATGGAATGTTCTAAGGGTGGCAGGAACCCTTGCTGTTGTTGGGTAGCTAATTCCAACAGAAGGGGTGGCCCCCAAGCAAAGACACAGATCCAATTCCCTCAGTTATCTGCACAGCCTTGTCATTGTCATGAAATCATCCTCAGCCAAAAGAGTGCTTAGAATATTCCATGCATGTCCTCCTGTTATGTTGAAGCACATGGCTGACAGGACTCTGTCCTGGAACAACTCAGGGACCCAGAGCAGACCCTGCCAGCCCCACCATGGAGCTGACCACCAGCCCTCTCTACTGAGGATCACTCCATTGGAGGGTTGTATAATAAATACCATTTGAAGCATCTCAGAAACGAGTCCATGTGTCCAAATGCTCTGCACAGATCTCAGTAGGGGCCATGTGTGTGTTGAGACAAACCACAGGCAGTGGAGTGTGATCTGATCTGGCAGGAAACAGCTCTTGCTCTAGGAGCTCATTGGCTCCATGTCAGCTGTACCAGGGCTGACGAGATAAAGAGGCACATCAGTCTGTGCTGCTGCTGCTGCTGCTGCTGCTGCTGCTGCTGCTGCTGCTGCTGCTGCTGCTGCTGCTGCTGCTGCTGCTGCTGACTCTCCCATTAGACCTGTTTTTGGCGCCCCACGGGGCTGCTGCTTTCTCCAGCACTGGGAGGATTGTGTGAATTATTTCCTCCTCCTCTCCCCTGCTTCAGAACCAGGAGTCCCTTCTGTACTAGGTTTTGGCATAATGGTCACACCACAGTGAAACAATGATGATTAAGTAGTGAAACTACTTCCAACAGCTGACATTTATTGAGTGCTTGCACACAGAATGCATTTAATTCTCATAACCAGTCTTTCAAATAGCTGTTATTACAGCCCCATCTGTGGACAAAGAGGCTGAGCCTTGGAGGAGGAAATGATGTCCTCAGATTTGCACAGGCAGTGAGCAATGAATGCAGGATGTGAATGTGCTTCTGTGTTGTATTCAGGTCCTGGGCTCATCCTTCCATGCCTACCTTGTGACTTTGTCACCTTGTGTTACCACTCCAGCCTTTCATCCTAAGCAGGTGGCTTCCTCTTAACAAACAAACTCATTGATTTGGCACATGTTTACACATCTCTAGTTTGCCAGCCACTGTACTATATACATATGTATATTTGAGTTTCTGGAATCTACAAATGAGATCAATAAAATAAAAATGCTCTTGAAATTTTTATCAAATCAACTCCTCTGGTTACATTCTAACTTTTCTTGTCCCCCTTCTGAACTGTATATCATGACTGTGATGTCTACACTTGCAGTGTGGTTTTCTTCAACTCCAGATTCTTTACAAGTGGTCCTTATAAATGACAATAGCACTTTTCTTGTTAAAGCCAAAATTTTTTTTTTTTTTTTTTTTTTTTTT
>NW_022900934.1:16913165-16919559 GCF_012274545.1 Fukomys damarensis
CAACAGAATGACTAGACGTGAGAATATTCATTATGAATGGATTCTGGGAATTTTACCTAGATATTTTCTGGCCAGAAAATTCCTGGAGCAATCAGAATAACTTTCAGGTAGAAATGTTCAGCCTGCCATTATTTTATGTATGTATGTATGTATGTATGCATGCATGCATGTATCTATGTGTGCGTGTATGTATGCCAGAAAATTCCTGGAGCAATCAGAATAACTTTCAGGTAGAAATGTTCAGCCTGCCATTATTTCATGTATGTATGTATGTATGTATGCATGTATCTATGTGTGCGTGTATGTATGTATGCATGTATGCATGTATCTGTGTATGCATATATGTATGTATGTATGTTTTGATGCCAAAAGCTCAATCAGCCCACTGAAGTCTTCCTAAGCCCTCTTCAGAATATCTCCTGTAAAGCAGGCATAATATCTGCTGTATGAAACCAGAAAGTTTCCTTTTATTAAAGACAGTGATGTTTCCACTTCTACCAATTACAAATCAATTGCAAAGCTGCCTGCTCTCTCTGAAATAATGACAGCCATTTTTTGCAGGTTACATCTTATCTCTTTGTGAAGGGAATAATGTCTTGACACCAGAGGAGAGTGGATAGAGAATTGCAAAATGGTGAGGCCATTATAGATACCTTGATAGATAATCAGGTAGCAGGAAAACAGCAGATGTTCCATGCATTAGGCACATCTCTTGTTTTCCTCTCTAGGTTGTTCTGAAGATGGAGAGGTCCTGCCTGGGGGTGGAAGGATGCACATATGCTAGGGATGTGTAGATATTTACAGGCTCTGTTCTTTGATGGATTACGTGCTCTTAAAGTAAGTCAGCTTGTCCACATATGACAAAGCAAGCCCAGAGAAGGTGGATTTTACAGTTGATCTTAAAGAAAGATAAGTAGATGAAAAAGAGAAGGAGGAAGATGGGAAGAGAGATATTGCAAAGGGAACCATTGTCATGATGAGAGAGACACGTGTATGAATCAGATTCAGCAGAACTACTGAGTAGGATATAAAATGCCTTTGTTCAACTTAGAACATGTATCTTACCCTGGATGGATGAATTTGCAAAAAATTCACTTTCTGGGCAGGATGCGTGTACCTGGGTGAGGGGAAAGAGATTCTGAGCAAAGAAAAAGTAAGCTTCATTAAGAGGACTCACTCATCTCTAGGTCACGACACTGTCCACAGAGAATAGGCTGGGTGTAGGTGCCACATCTCTTCCCTATGGCCAGGTATCCTGGGAACAGTGACTAATCGTTTATCCTTAGACAGTGGTCCTAGATTTGCGGGTTTTTTTCCAAAGCCCTTTGCGTTCTGTGATGGACTGAAGATGACATCAGCTATCAAGTTCTGGAGTTTCAGGCCAAGGTCAGCAGCATCAGCAGCATCTGGGAAGCTGTTAAAAATGTATATTGTTCAGCATCACCTAGACTTCCAGAATCACTTTTGAGGTGATTTTGATGATTACTGAAATTTGAGAACCCCTGCTATAGAGTGATGGAGTTGGGTTCATAAAACTTCACCCAGTCTACTGGCGTATCAGACATGCTGTAACATAGTATTTCTTAAGAGAATCCGTTAACTAAGAATGTAGGACAATACCTCATATTTCTGACTTAGAGAACTCCAGGGCTGCCGGGAAGCTAGATATCCGGCTTTCCATCACATCATTTCTCAAACTGTGTCTATGAAGCAGTCATTTTGTATAAGATGACATTTGGTGTTATTTAAACAAAGGAAGTTTCTGGAACAGTGCACACTTTACACTACTGACAGAGCCACTGAATGTAGTTTTGAGTATTATGCATTACATCGCAGATGGAAGATATGATTAGTGTCCTTGACTCTGGAATCCGTTCACCTGGGCCCAAATGCTCCTCAGCCACCCAGCAAAGCCATGTAAAGCTGTGCTTTCCCTAGTGAAGTTTACAGATCAGCTTGTGAGAAATGCAGAGCTTCAGGCCCCACCACAGACCCACTGAAACAGAGTCTGCGTTTTTAACAAAGTTTCCGGGTAAGAGACTATACACAGTATTTCAAACTGCTCTAAAACATATTCCTTGACCTCTCAATTTCCTCACTTGGTTAAAAAATTATTAATAGGATTGATAGGAATTGAATCACCTGGAGGGTTTGTTAAAATGAAAGCGGCCTGTCCCACTTGAAAAATTCCTGATTTCTAAGGTCTCAGGGTGGGGAGGAACAGAGAATTCACATCTGTAATTTACACTAGTCCCTTGGAGATGTCATTGCAGCCAGTTTGGGCCACACTTTGGGAAACACTGTTCTGGACTATTCTAAGAGCAAGGCTCTTTCCACACCAACCCGGTTTTCCTCCATGAAATGTGCTATTTCAATGCTAGACTTTATGTTTATATTTCACTCTTTTTGCTATTTTGTTTGAATCTTTACCCAGCCTATAAATTCCTCTGGGCAGAAATTATATCTTCCCTACTCTCACACTCTCTCATTTTCTGTTTTGTAAAAAATGAATACATTGCCAGTGTGATTAATAATAGAATAGGGAAAGGGGGTAAAACTCTTAGACTACCAACACCAATAAACAGAATCTAAAAATGGATGCCTGTTCTGAAATTCACTTAAAAATTTATTTTTTAGAAAACAAGTTACCATATTTTACTGATGTAACGGCCCAAAGACCACCCTTTGAGAAGAACGTCCATAGATTTCAAGAGGTGCAAGTAAACTCTGTTGTGTAAGCAAGTGACCAAAGTGACTAGCAACAAATAAGCCCACAAAGTTGTTAATGTGACTCTTCTGCTGTAAATATCCAGTTGAACAAAATATTTATCAAATTTAGTTGTGTGCCTATTCATGGGATATATATTAGAATTTCACAGGGAGCTATGCCTGATTGCAGGGCACTGATGCTTTCTGCTGTGGACAGTGTCCTCCACAGCTCACGTCCCTGCTGGTTTAAAAGTAATAATAGAGTCAGAAACAATGTACCACAAATTCCAAGGTAGTGGCTTATTGCATTTCAAGAGACACCATGTATAATTTTCTGTAGGAGATGGCAGAGATATGAGAATGCCAGACAAAAATCCCCTTTCCAAACCAGAGCCTCCAACCCGCAACACTATGCATGCTGGCTACTCAAGGCTCACGGCTCCTCTCCCTAGAGAACTCCCCTCAGTCAGATGGGAGGTTTCCTCCTTTACTGCCTGGTGAACCATCGTAGATGACAGGCTGACATTGTGGTGCAAGTGCTGACCTTACATCAAGGTGGACTGTAGGTCATACCTTGATGCTCTAGGACTCCCCTCGGAGCTCGACTCCAGTTTTGGCCACAACTTTTCTTAGCTTCTTTTTTCACCCTTTCACTTCCTTCCTCCGGAGAGCATTCAGTCATCACTTTTCAAGTTTTGCTTCCGACAAGTGCAGACTAAGACACTGCTGATCAGTGCCCACTAAGGATTGTATCCATTTGGCTGTAGAATCAGATCAGCTGTATGATGGCTGCACTTTAGAACATCAAGCTAACCAACTTGGAAAGCTTGATGCAGTAGAAAGGAAGTGTGCTTGGAAATTTCAGAGGAAGGATATACTAGGTCTCAACAATACTACAGGATCCAGAAGAAAATTGCCAGCAAGCCAGAGTGTTGGATAATGGCTGGATCTGACAACATCTTTGCCAGCTTTCCACATGCCTTCTTCCAAGTCCTGCTTCCCTCTGGCTTTTCCCAGGACTTTGACTTCCCCTCATTGTCCTCTCCTCATTGCTGTCATCCTAGCATTTGCATCTCTGTTCCTCATATGATAATATCTGATGTCTTGGTTGTGTTGGTCAAGACTAAAACCGGAGCCTTGTGCGTCCTAGGCAAGTACTGTACTGAGGTACACTCGCAGCCCTTGGTTGGGAATCTTTACCCTCACACCCCGTTTGTGAGTTGTGGCCCACTTCAGGCTTCAAGCACTGTCTCCTGTCCCACTTTTCCCTGCCTATCTAACTGAGCCTGCTCAGTTCCCTATGGTCCTGTATATCTGAGTCTTCATTTGTTTAACCAAAGGGCCCATTGTTTTCTCCCTTTGAATTTTGTCTTCTGCCTTTATCTGGGGCAGACAAGGCAGCTACTACCTGTGCTTCTTATCCATCCCTTCTCCATGGTCCCTAGCATTCTGATATCTGATCCTCTCACCATCTGTGAGAGCACCTATTCCCCAGGGCTGGATTTCTGTTTCTGGATTCCTGGACTTGTGCTCACTGCCTCAGCTTTCAGCACCTGCCTGCCCTCCCTTGCCCGTCTTAGCCAGTCATGCTCATAGGCTATTCCTGTCTGGGTTCACCTCTCTAAACTTAACCTCCATCTCTCCTTGGCCATGGTCCATCATAGCACTATTTCTTGTCATGACTTTGAGCTCTCCTGCTTGTCCCTATCCTGCTGTTGCCTAGTGCCAATATGACGAGTGTGATTATCAAAAGGCCTATTTTCCAGAGATTTTATAAGACAACCTGCAATTTCCCATCCTTCAATAGGAGAAAGCATCTTGGTGCAGGAGCCAAACAGAAAAGTATGAATCATTCAGGGGGATGCACTTAATTTTCCCTGGTTCTGCTAAAATCTAACATTATTAAGAAAATGAGTAAATAATGTTGGAGGCAGCATCAAAATAAAATTTAAACTAACATAATGTGAAAAATGAATATTTTGCACTTAAACCAGCCTTTTTCTCTTTGTATTAGTTTCTTATTGGTACTATAATAAATTCTGCATACTTAATGACTTAAAACCAAACAAATGTATTTCCTAAAGTAGATTTAGAAATGAATTTCAGTGGGCTAACATTGAGTTGTTGACAGGCAGCAATCCTTCTAGAGTCCTGGGAGAATCAGTTTCCTAATCTTTTCTAGCTGCTGGAAACAGCTTACACTGATGGCTCTTGGCCCCTCCAGTAGTTTTAGGTAGCAACTGTACCACTTTGATCTGTCTGTCTGTCCCATTCCTTCTTCTCTGACTCTTGTGATTACATTGAGCTTAGGTGGATAATCCAAAATAACCTTTCAATATCAAGATCCTCAATCACATCTTCAAAGTCTCCTTTGCCCAGTAAGATAATATATTCACAAGTTGTAGGGATTTGGATGTGAGCACCTTTGCACACTGTTATACTGGATGCACTTTTCATTGCTACTTTCATGATTAACTTGGAAAGCTCTGCTAACCGCAATATCCCTTCACATGCTAAGTGTTTTACATATATGCCTTCTCTTTTATTCTTCCTAATAATTCCATGGGAGTCCTTATCAAATTGTACATATGAGGAGACTGAGATTTAGAGACATAAAATTGCCTGCCTAAGGTTACACCTGGAATTTACCTTCTGTCTTAATCACTTTCTTCATTGCAGAGACAATACCAAACATTTACCACTTAAAGGAGAAGAGGTTTATTATGGCTTACAGTTTCAGAAGTTTCAGTCCATGGTTGGCAGGCTCAAATGCAGAAACGACATGGTGGAAAGGGCTGATGAGAAGGAAAGCTGTTTATGTCACGGTGTCCAGGAAGCAGAGTGAAGGGAGGAGAGGGGGAGCTAGATACATGGCTCCTGTCCCATCCCTAGTGACACATCCCTAGACTCTCCAAACCGGGCCCATTCAACTAAGAATGAATCAGTGGATTAATCCGCTGATAAGTATAGCACCCCCACAATCTGGTCACCTTCCAAAAGCCCCACCTCTGAAAACATGAGGCTTTTGAGGGACTTCTTGATCTAAGCCATAACCCCTTCATTGTTTTTATTAGCACTGTCTATCCTGTCTTTCCATAACTCCGCTCCTATCTTCGTGCAAGTATCCGGATAGCTGCCCTTGCCTCCTAGGTGCTCACGTGTGACCACTGGTGGACCAGTCAAAGCCATAGGAGGTCACACTGGATTTGGAAGCAATTTTAGATGAAGAGCTTTTTTACCAAATGGGTTTAATTTTGTTGAAATATTTTTTTCTGCCTAGATTTTATTTCTTTGTCCTCTACAGCCAGTATCTTTATGAATATCAGTTATGTAGGTTTTATCAAGTAGAGGGTTGGTCATTTCATTCTGAAGATTCCAATCTTAGCTTGGTCCACAGTCTTGGACCATTACTTGTATTCCATTTATTTGATTCTCTTTTTTATGAGCATCCATTCTGTGGTACACCATAATCGATTTCCTGCTTATCACTTTGTCCATCTCCAATTTTTGTTGTCTTTCTTTTTTTACTCCCTGGGTTATTTTTTTCAATCTTGCCCTCCAAGATGTTGAATTTCCGCAATGGTGATTCTGTTCTTTACTTCCAATGCTGTGGTGAATTCTGCACATTGATTTTTTTTTTTTTAACAGTTCTTCCCTGGTTCCTCCAGGTTTATTTTCTTACTTA
>NW_022900934.1:16919701-17118249 GCF_012274545.1 Fukomys damarensis
TTTTTTTTTTTTTTTTTTTTAGCATGTTGATATTGGACTCAGTCTTTCTTAATCTCCTGAATTTCTTAGCTTTTCTAAACTTTGTTTGTCTGAGCTGTGTCTCATGGGTTGTTTGGCTGAGTCATGTGCAATTTTGCTTAATTTCCTTCATCCTTTACACAGTATTTCTATCTCTACCCCTCCTTTTCCGTTTTCCTGGGGTGGGGTTCTTTATCTAAAAGCTAAAACTGGTAGTAAATAAGTGGATCCTGGTGGTATACCTATCACTCATATGCTCACATTTATAAACCGTGATGCTTGAGAAGGTGAGGGATAATAATTAATAAAATTACCATATTTCATGAGGATTAAATGAAAAGGAATATAAAACTCATAAGTGCATAATAATGTTTTTTTTCAATGTAAGTTTTAAAAATACAAAGACAAAAGTGTTTTCATAATGTTATAATGAAATCCAGTTGGAAAATATCTACATACGCCTCCTCACTAGCTCATCTGTTACTACCCCGGTGGCCTTTCAGTGTCTTGCTCAGAAATGCGGAAAATGGGCTCCTTTTGGTGACCCCCATCTCTTCTGAAGCTCTCTCATCCACTCTGTACCTCTTCTCCAAATCAGGGCACCTTTTTGGTGTTTGCCAGAAATTCCATGACTTCCTCATTGCACTGCTATGGAAAGGGAAATGAGTCATTTGTCCTGAAAGCTTCTCATACTTGGGTCTAAGTTGTTCTCTCTCTTGTAAATATATATCAAGGTACAAGGCAGGTGGTTGGAAGTTTCAACCCTGATGACTTCTCCCAATTGTACTGGTTTTTGTCCAGATGCACTGGGTAGTTTCTTATATGGGGGTAGAGTATGCCTGTCTCCCCTCTCATTCTGGAAATCACATTTATTTTATTGAAATATTGTCACCTGTGATTGCCCATCATCTAGTCTGGGGTAGGTTTCTGTTATTTGCCCTCTGGCCGGGCCTTGGCTATTCTGTGTTTCATGTCTTTATGCTCACTGCCCTCACAATGGTGTTGGTACTGACTCCTGAGCAGGTGGCTCCTCCTGTTCCTGTGTCCCCCCCTTCCAAACTGTCACCGATGTGGGTGGGTTGAAAGATGACACGGAGGAAAATAGGTCACACACATGGTGAGACTGTTCTCTTTGTGTGGGGAGCAATGAAGATCACATCCCATAAGACTCAGGGCATGAGAACTATAAATCACAAGCTTTCCTTAAATCCAACCAGACAATTAAAACCACGCCACATTACTTTGAGAGAAAAAAATTTAAATGAAGCCAGGCAGTAGGGATACAGCCTCAGGAAAAGGAATGTTTGACTTGAAGTTGGAAATCCCGATGAGGGAGTTATTTGCTTCACATATTTATTTAACCTCTTTGACATTTGAATTTTTTTTGAGAAAAGCAGCAATAATACATACCTCAAACAACAATATGAAGATTAAAAGGAGATTTACCCAAAAATACCCAGCTTAGGGGCTGGTATATACTAGGTGCTTAATAAATATTCACGTGCATGTGCCTTCTCCATTATCATAGTTTGCAACTGTGGAAGTTTATTCTAGCACAGAATATCCCACTTAAAACTCAGGCAGCTGGAGACAAAACCCCATGTGTATTCACCTCGATTCTAGAAGTGTCTACCAATTTCATCTTGGGAATGAAAAGCGAAAAAGCCTATATTTGGGGAGTTCACAGGGTAAGGAAGGAACATTTGCAGGCAAAGATGTGTGGAAAGTTTACTGTGCAAAGAGACATGGTTGGCTTTCAGATGGTAGTGTGATAGTCACAAGAATTTCCTAGAGAGGATAGAGAGCTGAATATGGGTGTTAAGGGAGACAGGACAGTCCAAGCAGAGGAAAGAGCTCATGGCAGGGAGGAAATGTTTCTGTCATGCTGCCTATTCCTGGTGACAGCTTGGCCCCGGTGAGGCTTAGGGCCTATGGTGGGACAGCAGATCACCAGCTATGAGACTGGGACTCAGGCTGGTTGTTATCACTCCAGTGGCCTGGGTTTTTAGTAATCTCCCCATGTTTGTCTTTGGTGGGGGGAATGCTGTGGTTTCTGCTTGAGGGATGGAGGGAGATAGAAGAAAGGAAGGTTAAGGGTTACAGCTAACCTCAAATGTAGACTGAGCAAAGAACTAAGGTGATCTTTAGTGGCTCTCACCTTGTCATCTTGCCACCCGCCACCCTCTTCTTGGATCAGATCATTAGCCAATTTTATTCTTGAATCAGATCACTAGCAGAGACCCAGGTGAGAACTCTGAGATGACTGGAAAGTTCTAGACACTAGGAGCATAGGGCAGAGAGGGGGCAGCTATACTGGAGCTAGAAGCCCTGTGATGCTGACTTCTCTCCTCTTGCTCTGTATCTTACAGCAATGGAATGGCAGAGACACGGCCCTCATGGTCACTCGTGTGGTCAACCACAGGCGTTTCTCGGCCACAGTCAGTGTGGCAGACACTGCCCAGCGCAGTGTCAGCAAATACCGCTGCGTGATCCGATCGGATGGTGGATCTGGTGTTTCCAACTATGCAGAGCTGATTGTGAAAGGTGAGTGACACCAGTCCAAGCCTCTACTCAAAGTGCCAGGGTCTGGGGCTTCTTTTGCTCCATCCCTTGACAGGAATTAAAGCCCTCTCTCCTGTAGTAGCATGAGACAGAAGATTCCAATCACCCTGTCCTCCTCAACCTACACACCCCCAAAGAGGGGGAACCATTATAAAATCATGCAACAGTGCTCTCTTTGATTCAGAGTTGAGTCTTACAGTTGGGTTACATACTCAAAAGACTATGGGACATATAGCTCAGAGGACATCTCCAAATTTGGCTTTATTTTGTATTAAAAGTCAGAATGAACAAATATCCTTGTGCTTTGGTGACATTCTCCTATAGTGTTCTCACAAGATTGTTTCTGAGGGATTTTAAATTTAAAATTCATTACAAGGACAATATTTTGGGAGGACTTTTAAAATAAATAATCTCTACTCCACTGGACTTGATTCAAGTCTTTTCAATTGTATTGTTCTTTTTTACCTGGAGGTGCTATTTACATGTTTTCCATTAAAACATGCATGTTGTTTTCTTTTCTGCTTCTTGAAAGAAGCTGACTATCCCACTTGTTTTTGAAGCTCTGTGTAATCTGTTATCATGCTTAATGGGCGTATATCATTTCATCAAATGCATTTTCCTATTTTTAAAAGTCTCCCTATTTGCAGTCATTAAGGTAATTCCAGGTGTTTTTGTTTTTTCTTTCCTTCGGGTGCACAACAATTAACACCTCCATGTGGTTCTTCTGAAGAGAACATTTTTATTCTGTTGAACCAGTTTCTTTCCTTAAGATAAATTCCTTAGAGATAGAATTAGTAGGCCAAAGAATATGAGCATCTTGATGGGGTTTTCTTTGTTTTGCAGTATTGCTTTTACCAAAAAACTCAAAAAAAAAACAAAACAAGAAAAAAAAGTTTGACAATTTACACCGGCAACAGCAGCATATGAATGTACTTGTTATGTTCATCGATTAAAATTCTAATATAGTGTAATTTAGTGAATGCAATAATGAAGCTGCTCATGCTATGCCAGCCATAGAGCGATGCCTGGTGTGTTTGAAGAGAGCAAAGCATTGGTAGATCCCCCAAACGGCTTTAGAGTTGGCCTTCTTGGTTCAAGAATGGGTCGATATGGAAAGCTTGACCTCTCCTTACTGGCTCCCATGTGACCTGACCAGAACTAGGGCGGGAATTACATGCTGGTATCTCTGTTCTGGGCCATCTTGACTCCAGTTGGGTATTCACGTGACTGATCATGTGTCGTCACTGAAGTCCCACGGTGAGTGTCAATATGGCGTCCACTCCCAGAGAACTGCCCCGGCTCCTCTCTTGGTAATCACATTCTGTCACATCACATGCTCCACGTAGCTCTGACCATACTTCACAGGGGTCGCTTCTCTTTCTTTGTTTACAGGGTGATTTCTATCTTGTCTTTTAGGAGATAAGCTCTGTGACAGGAGGAACATCATCTCTCTTGTCCTAAGTCTCCTATTTAGCACAGTGACTGGCGTGGGTTTGGTGTGCACTGAACCATGGGGACTTCCCAGTGCTTGACTGATTTGATCTGCAGTCAGTCATTTCATAAGGCTCAACCTTAGAGAAATATGTGGAATAATGGGTGAGCAAATGAATTATTGGCCTCAGCAGGGATTCATTTCATCACCATAATGTCATGAACACTTAAGCGGAAGATCAACAAATTAGGCTGTCGTGAAAAAAACAAGTAATACAAAAATACCGTCTTTAAATTTGTTTACATTCATTACTATTAATATATAAAAGAAGCCATTTCTTTGATCACATTAGGCTCATTTCCTTGCTTTTTGTGCTATAAGATTGATTTGAGTGGCACAGTGGCCTTTGCAGGGCTTTCACATACTCAGTGAATATGTAATTTTCTGAGCTGTCCCCTGGAAGGCTCATTATATCACTTTCATGGCTGACCTTCCACTCTAGACCAGGAGCCCCAGGAGAGAATTTGTTGTATTCTGTCATGTTCCCCACCGTCTTAGGAGCACTGGTGTCTGCTACAAAGTCGGTGACGAGATAATAGGGCAAATGTGTCAGAGTTGGTACTGTACTCTGAAGGCTTCATCCGTGGACAAATGGAACCAGAAATACTTGGCTTATTCTTTCCATGACTACCATTCATCTGCAGGGTGAGACTCCTGGGGAGTCAAATCCACAGGCTACTGACACAGAGAATGTGGTGAGACATCAGTGCCTTGGATTTAGAGAGGTGGCCACTGGGAAAGTGATTCCTCCTGTGTTGGCTGTTCAGTCTGAGCCAGAGTTAAGGAGGGGACCATTGCTGCCTCTGGCCCTAGGTGCACCGGCCAGCTCTGTCAATATGAGCCAGAGACAACTGCTGATCTAAATCTTTACCTGCAGCTCTTGCTGCTCCAGGCGAAGGGATGTGCTGAGAGATACCCAGGCGCTTTCATAATGGACAGTGGTGGGTTGGCATTGTCCTAATCTGGTCCCATTTTATTATTTCATCTAGATGAAATTAATCCACAATTTTAGCATAGGATATCACTTTGTAGGTTCCCGTTTCCCTCTCATTTTAATATTCAGTTGTTGATAAGCCACAGCTTGGTCCCTTGAATATAAAGAAGTCCCTTCACATATGCTATCTCATTTTATCTTAATTGCAACTGTGAACATTGGTTGTATTTCACCCCTTTTTATAGCTGAGAGGATGGACACAACCAGGATGGAGGGTAGTACTAAGGGCCAAAGCTCAGGTACAACCTGAGTCTGACTTAATGCTATTTTGGCCACACCTGGAGGGCCTGTGGTGTGGCCTTCTTGGCACCTGGTAGCACATGGCCCAGAAAGGAGCCAAGCAGGTAGGTCCTAGGACAGGAGTCCCTGAGCCTGTCTAGATAACTTGCTGTTTTAATTCATGCATGCCCTACTGCTGGCTCACTTCCAATGGCTCTACTTCTTGGGGAAACAGATTTGACCTTTCCCTTTGTGTGCTTGCCTGTGTGTGCATGCACATTCCACCCACCCACTCCTAAAGCTCATGGTATCCAAGAAAAAGAAGAAAATGAAAAGCAGGGATGCCCCGTAGCAGTAGAAACCTGTCACTCAGGTGAGTGTGCGCCCAGCAACCATTGCAAGGCAGTTTACAAGAGCATTTGGGGTAAACTGACAGGTGAAGAATGACTTGCTTACTCTTAAGAGCCCTTTGTGTTTGCTGAGCCAGAGTGCTTAGGCACTTTAATACCAAAGTAATTGTGAAAAAAATCAAGGGGAAAATATTAATCTTTCTTTTTCCAGGGAAGAGAGAAAATCTGAGAAACAGCTCCAAAAGGATACTCAAGCGCCAAGTCTTGTCCTAGCGGAGGGGCTATAGCCCACAGTTCCTCTTCTTAAATGCTGATAAGTTTATATTTCACACAAATGGAGTGAGTCAAGGGGTCGAGAGCCTTTGGCTGACCATGGGGTGTCATCGAAAGAAAATTATCTCCCTGTAGTTTTCTGGCACATGAGTTTCTTACATTTGGCTCTAGTTTAGCAGCAAGAGAGAACTCTGTGCTCTCAACTCTGGCTGTGATTCTTGGGTTTTAAATCCTGACACCATCTTATCCCACTGTGGTGACCTTAAATACGACATAAAACTCTCAGGGCCTCATCTGGGTCATCTGGAAACAGTACAGGATTACCTCCCTCAAAGTGTGTTGTGAGGATTAAATTCAGTGAAAGATGTAGGACTTCTCAGAGAAGTGCTTGGTATATATGCTCTAAAATGTTTGCTTAAAAAAAAGAAAAAAAAAAAAAAGCCATGAAGGTAGGATTTCCCAGTAAGGCAGCAAAGAGGTGAAGGACTCTGTAGGTGGAACAGAAAATCTGACTCGGGTGTCGATTTGATTAGTTCTTCTGTGGTCTTGGAGAAATAATTTAAGGCCTCTGCAAAGTGGGTGTCCTGTGTTCTCTCCCCACACAGGAATGTACTGAGTATAAGGAAAAGGAAGAAGGGGAAAACGTGAACTTGGGAACATTTGGGTCACAGGGTCTGTGCAGGTCAGAGTTCCCTGGGTCCCTTTCTGTGTCTACCACTGACAGGAGAGCTCAGTAGCTGGCCCATGTTGTCTTCAGCCATAGAGCCGCATGGGCCCACCACCTCCAGTGGCATCATTCTTTCAGAATCTTGGCCATGCTGTAGCAGGAGCTCACAGGGACCCTCACTGCCCAAGGTGCCAGGAGCCAGGGCCGCTGTGATGGCTTCCAGGGCAGATGCACAGATCCAGCCAAGTGACAGAGGCCCAGCTGGTCTGTCTCTCCCCACCCAGGGGAGCCTATGGCTGGCTGGCTGGCTGTGTCATCCTGGGATGGTGAAGATTAGGGTTCAGAGATGTCACTGGATTTGAGAATGGATGGGGTGCAGACCATATTGAAAGCAAATCAGAGCTGATGCTGAGGAGCTGTTGACTGAGCTGTGATAATGTACTGGGTATGTCACATGACTTTGGGGTGGAGGTTTCACTCGATCAGCATCTCAGTCCCTTGGCTCACCCATTCCACGTCAATGTTCATAAGGGTACTTATTCTTTCCCTGCATCTCTTTTTCCAAACATCTTTGATTTTCAAGTGTTTTAGCTTGATCTAGAACAATAATGTCTTTGACCAAAGCGATTCACCTGCCTCCTGATGAAAATGTTCTAATTCATATGCTGGTTGTTAGTACTGATTTTTAAACCAGTCCTCCAGCTCCATTTAGCAACCTGTGATGGCCTCAGAACTCGTCTGTGTGAGGTTATTGCCTAGGGAAAAAAAATACAGTATTGGTGCTGATCATCAGGAGTTTGTATTTAAACACAACTTGTGATGAAGTCACTTTGGTAGGAGCAAGGGTAGGGATTGTGGACTGAAATGAAACACAACCTTGTGAGCTGCCCCGTGTGGCTTCAAGTAAAGCATGCATGTACTTCTGGTCTTACTTTTCTCATCTATACAATGGCATCAACATGTCTAATTGTGTCTTTATGACAGAGAGACAAAATAGCATTTGTAGAACCTAGTACAAGGGTAAGCCTCCATAAAAAGAGGTCTGTAACTGCCAATAATCATATTTTACCATTATTATTAAGGGATGTTGCTCAAAGACTGTCAAGTGTTTCTTGTCTCAGCTTAAAAAAGTGCTGCCTTGCACCCTAGAAATTTAATTTTAGGTCACCTTGAAGGAGGATTGAGGTCACCAGATTCAGCCCTCTGGCTGAGATCAGTTGTAGAATGCTTTACTTACATTGTATGGTCTTTTCTTGTTCCTATTTCTTCTTTTTTAAGGTTTTGTTTTGATGCTTGACCACTTCTTGAAGCTGTGTCAGGTCAGGCCACACTGAGCCCCATTCTCGGTTGGCAGCTGCGGGCTGCCCAGTTCTAGAGGCGCACGCTTCACAGTTGAACACTCTTCTAACTTCACCTGTTTTACCTGCTCACTCATCCAAATTCTGTAGCGATTTGACTTTGCCACCTTTGGTCAAAAGATAGAATAGCAGGAGTAGCAGGCCCACATTTCTCTGTATTCATTTGCTTAATAAAGGTTTATTGAGCCCAGCCAAGTGCCAGGTATTGGGATAAGCTTGTGGGCTGTCAGGGAGATACATGAAAATCTCTGGCCCATGACCAAGGAAAGTTGCATCAGGCACCTGCTACACTAGTTTACCAATCTTAAAAATAACCATATGATACATGCCCTGTTAGCATCCCCTTTTTATAATTGAATACATGGAGAGTCAGAGAGGCTGTGGAGCTTCCAAGGTCATGCGACTTACAAGTGGCAAGCTAGCGCTGTTCCCTCCTATCCCACCTTTCTTGCACAATCTAGTCCTGAAATCAGATAGGAGCTACTTTTGAGACATGAAAGGCAAACATATTTGGGGCTAGAAATGTAGACGGGGACATTTGCAGACCCTCTGTACCAGAATAGGAGCTGGAGGGATCAGGAGACTCCACCTCAGCCCCAACTGTAGCTAACACGGTACTTTACGCTTGACACTGGAGCTCTGTGTCCACCTCTTCTTTCCTCACTGGACCTGGCTGTGCCTCATGAAAAGCCATTCTCGGGCAGCTGGTTGTGGCCAAAGGCACAGCCTGTGTTTGTAAGAGGAGAGAAGATAAGAGGCATCGGGAACTGGGAGCCCTAGAAGAAGAACAGGAACAGAAGTTTGAGTACAGACGACTTGGGATACGTAGAAATGAGAAAGAAAGAAAGGGCATCCAGTAAAGGGGGCATTTTTGAGCAAGTGGCCACTGTGCACATCTGGAGATCCACCCTACTGGGGAATTCTAGAGATCAGTGTGGAATTCCTGAGGTGTGAAGGAGTTGGGGTACTTATATACTAATCCTTCCAGTATTGGTTGAGGGCTGCTCCTGAGGGTGCTAATTTCCTAGTTGCACATGAGAGGGGCATCCTGGGGCTTTGGAGAAAGTCTGTGGCCTGTGAAGTTTGATAGGAGAGTCAGAAGTTGGCAGGCATGCACTGAAATAGTAAGGCTTGAGATAGAAGCAGGACATATATATAGCTTCTGTAGCATGTACAGCCTTCTGAGTGACCAAGGCTGCTTGCTGATGCTTCCTCCATGACAGCAGCAGTGGAGCAAAAGCACATGCTAGGAGAAAAGATGAAGCTAGCACCGCTCTGAGCAGTGCATTTGGAGAGCCATGGAGCAATGCAAAGGCTCCCTTAGAACTGTACTCTCATTTTCTGCCTGTTCTTAGAGCAAAGGAGACCTGGGGACCTGTATTTCTCAGTGGCGAGAGACAAAGCTTCAGTAGAACAGCCAGGGGTGGCCTCTGGCCCCTGTCCTGGATAGAACTCCACCTCCCAATTCTACATCAAACCCACCATACCCTGGACCAGATGTTGGCCAACTTCCTGTATAGGGTGTGACAGTCAGTATCCCCAGCTTTGTGGGCATTATGGCCTCTGTTCCAAATACTTAGCTCTGGTGTTGTAGTAAAAGCAGGCCCGGAAAATGTGCAAATGAATGAGTATGACCATATGCCAAAAACTTAATTATACAGATTGATAAAGGGTGGATTTGGTGTATGGGCCACAGTTTGCTGATCACTGTGCATGGGGCCACATCCCCTCTTTTTTCAGTTGGATGACTAGTCCACCTTCCTCCCTGCTCCATTTTTGAAACTTTGAGTTCTGTTCTCTATGCAACAGCCAGGGCGATAGTTTGAAAACAGGTTAAATCATGGCATTTCCTGTACAAACCTGCCAACAGTTCTTATCCCACTCAGAATAAAATCCAAACTTCTCACAGTGGCCTATAGATATGGCCTTTCTCTAGCTCTTAGATTCCTGTCCACAGCCCCATATTTGTCTTCTTACTTTGTTCTATAGCCACACTGGTTCATTTCTTCTTCTTTGAACCATACCAAGCTATTTCTGACCTTAGGACCTTTGCACTTGCTGTTTTCTCTGCGCTTGAAATGCTTTTCTTTTAGATAATTATATGGATCACTTGTTTTGTTCACTCATTTCTCTGCTATGGGAATAGCTTCTCAGGGAGGCTTCCTCTGACCAACTTATCAAAAGAATCCCCACCCATTCCAATCCCTGCCCCATATACTATGCTTTGATTTTCTTACTAGGCTTTATTACTTACTACCTGACATTGTCATTTTCATCTATTTGGGTGTGTGTTAACTTTTCATCATAATAACAATACACCTGAGATAGCTCACTTAAAAAGTTTATTTGGCCTCACAGTTTTGGAGGTTCCAGCTCAAGATCAGGCAGTTGTGTTACTTGGGCATCTGATGGGTATGCCAGATGGCAATGGTGGGCTTCATGTGGTAGGGCAAACTGCTCAATCTTGCAGGAAGACAAAGAGGAAGAAGAAACTGGGGCCCCACAATCCCCTTGAAAGTCACATCCCCAAAGACCTGAGGATGTCCCCCTAGGCTCCATGTCCTAGAGGTTCTACCACTCTAAACTAAACCCTTTGGGGGACCTTTGCGAAGTCATTCAGGACCCTGACTACCGCCACGTGCCACCCATCTTTCCTACAACAGAAGCTCCTGAAGGGAGAAGATTTCTCACTTGTGCTTCCTGTTGGGTCCATGGCACTGGGACCAGGACCTGAGATGTAGAGGCACTGCCACATCTGCTCTGTCCTGGGAGAGCGCTCGACCTCTTTCTTCTCAAGCACACAACTGCCTTAGAGACCCTTTACCATGGCCTCCTTTTCAAAATTTTGTTTTTCAAAGTTTTATTTTGATTGACATACAATAACTACATTTTTATGGGGTATAGTGTGGGATTTGAGTGTTCCTACCAGAAAGAAACAGTAAGTGTTTAAATTGATGGATAGGCTTATTAGCTGAATTGATCAATGACAGTCCTTCCTTTCTTTACCTCTCGTTGTTTGAGCTTCTGGTTTCCCTCCTGCTTCTGAGGAAGTTCTATCTCCTTGACAGCTTCCTCTAGCTTTACCTTGTCCTTTAAATCTTATATTTTTCTTTTATATTGGTGAAAGCTATAAGCATAGTTCCCTGTGGTCCTCTGTGGCCTTCTCTTGGCCTGCTTAGGTTGCAGTATTGGGTTTCAGTCGATCTGCCCAAGTCATTCTACAATGCAAACTGCTATATGACCAGAAAGATCGTTATTTAAAATAACCTGGACTTTCTTCAGTTCCTTTTAAGGAAGGACTCGCCTCAAGCTGAACCCTACCTATAATCCCAAGAGTCCTACATATGGGAACATATGGGCCCCAAGCTTTGTCCAGCAGTTTAACAGTTTTCACATCTGATTTACTCCACTTCCTCCCTTTCTCCTACTTTATGCCTGATTTTGGCTTTTAGAGTAGAAAAACTTTAGCATCCTCATCCTCATTTACACGTACTTTATTCTCTGTAGGAAAATATATGAATGCTCAGGTTCTTATTTTTTGTCTTTCTTTAGTCTTAATTTCTATGAATGGTTTGCATCATTTTTGTAACCATAATTTTAATTGTCAAAAACACATAGACCCCAAATCAGAGATACTGGTTTCAAATTCTGATCTGCCCTGTATTAGCTTTGTGCATTAGGAACATCATTTTATGACTCTCTGCTGATACCGTGGAACCGTGGTGTCAGCTCCTCTAGATCTGGGGGAGAGGTTGTAGAAATAGGAAGCTAAGTAAACAGAATTTCTCACTGTGTTCTTATCTTTATCAGTTTCTGTCCGCCTACATTTGCCAGCTCCCTCACCTTCGTCTCTGCCTTCCTCAGTCTTCAGTAATGTCCCCATTAGCTTTTTATGGGAAAAGAGAAATGACAGATTGGAACAAAGTGAGAAATTTAACTTGAACATATGTGTGTGGGGGAGGCTCACTGGGAAATATCTATGTATATTATACTCTATACGGGCACAAAGACCAGCTTATTTTTAAAGAAGCGTAAATGTGGATAAATAAAACCTGACAAGTATTGGTTTCCTTGAATTATTTTGACTACTTCATCAGCTGCATGCTGATGTGTTGCATTAACAGTTTTAACGCATTTGGAAATTAAATCAAATGGCAATTGCATTAAATCCTCATTCACTTGGAACATTACCCTACTGTGATCAAGTGGAAGAATGATCTGGGGCTGCGGAACTAGCTGCAAAGGCTGTAGTTAGCTACTGTTTGTGGACCATTTATTGCATGCCAGACACTATGCTGGCTGTCTGCATGTGAGGTTGTAGTTAATCTTTACCATGGTCCCCTGTTGCAGATGAAGATGCTGAAACCCCATTATTCAGCCTCTCAGTCATGTAGTCCAGGTCTGTCTTCTTCCTGTAGGAAGGGGAACTAATTTTGATGCTCTTAATTCTAATTTTCCATAATGCTTTATTTGGTGGCAGACTTATGTGAAATACTGTTTTGAGGGACCTAAGTTCAGTTAAAGCATGGCTTTCAGCTTTGGAAAGATGCTCTGGTTATTCCTTCTGCCCCCTCACTTCAGCCTAATTCACCTCTCAAAGTTGTATGTAGCCTTTGCCTCAGCCAGTGGTTCTGATCTGAGAGCGATTTTTCCATCTCTGTGGGAGATGTCCTGCCTAGAGACAGTTTTGATTGTTATAACGGGGAAGGACACTGGCACCTACTGTAAATAGAGCTCAGAAATGGTCCTAAGCGTCCTACATCATACAGCACAGCCTCCATACAGTAAAGAATGTTTTGCCTCTAAAGGACAGTTTGTGGTGAGGTTGGGAAGCCCTTCCCTACTTTAACTCTGATGTCCTAATGTTCAGCTGCAACCCTGTGGGCTTCAGGCCAGATGGGTTATGAGATGCAGGAGAAGGAAGGTGGAAATGTTTATATGGCTATGAAGAAGCAATTCAGCTTATCTAAGTCTAGGTCTCCCTGCTAGAAAATTGACATTTGACTGCTGGTTTACTTATGAGATGGGATCTCCTCTCTTCCATTTTCCCATGAAATACCTGTTGAGACACAGTCAGGGAAATGCTAACTCCCCAGTGCTGAGATTTCTGAGAAACTCCTGCTAAGATTCAGACAATAGAGCTGGCTAAGTGCCCACCAAACTCTGTGGACTAATCCTTGTAACCAAGGGTTACATTTCCCTATCTGCCTTGCTCTAACTTGGGCACTGTGATTAGTTCTGGCCAAAGAACATGAGCACAAGTTCTGTATGTTCTTTCGAGGTCAAGGAGTTTAAAAATGGGTCATTGGGTTGGGAATTTAGCTCAGTGGTGCCACCGCCTGCCTCAAAAGCACAAGGTCCTGAGTTTGATCCCCAGTATCTCACCCCCAATGTGAGTCATCGTTTACCCCATTTTCTCTTGCTTCTTTGTCTGGCTGGAAACAGACAACTTCAAGCTTCTAGGGGATGACAGTGTCAAAATACTGAACAATGAATGCAGGCTGAGGAATCACCTTGCAGAAGAAAATTGTCTCCTAAGCAGGCCTGTTATTTAAATAATAACAAATTACTGTTAACAAATTATGTGTTAAGCCACAATGCCTTGGGGCTTATTTGTTATAGTAACTAATATTATCCTACTTATTACAAGTTGGATGGAGAAAAGCCATGAGCCACCTCCCCAGACTTTCCTTTTTAACCTTAGTATTTTAGTCTACTTGGAAATGGATAGGATGATCCTTCTTCCCTCTGCCATTGATACTGGGCTCAAAAGTCAAGGCAAATAACTATTATCTGGGGGGATGTTGAGATTTTTAAACATTAAAAAAGTACTTATCTCAACAGTTACTGATTGATGTAGAGTCTACAAATTCTGGAACATAACAAGGGAGATATTATGAGTATACGTTAAGGAAAGAGGTTGGCAGTGACCTTAGCTATGACCTGTGCAGCTCAGGAACCATGGGAGCTCAGGTGGAGCCTGCCTGAGTGAGTTTTGCACTGGCCATTTCAAGAACTGGTGATCTCCCTGTGAGGTCAGACCTGGTACATATGGTAAGGCATCCATATGCTCAATCTAAGTTGGCCCAGCTGGTCATAGAGCTGTCCTTATGCCCACACTCACCCAGCATGCCGCCTCTTTAACCCAAGCCCAGTTACCTGTTGGTGAGCCCCAAGATGGCAGCTGGGTATGCAAGGGGGAGAAAAGGTGGAGTAAAGTGCTTTGCTCTTTAAAAGCAAGCTACCGTGAGATATTTAAAAATGTTCCTCATGAAGAAATTGTGGTAATACATTTAAACATGTAAAAGACAAAACTGTAGCAATTAGCATGAGGCACATGATGCCATAAAGCGGGATGTCAGTGCTTGGGGTAGCATGGATGGCTCTCCATATCATCGATGAGGTTTCCTATACCTGTGCTGCATTGTTCAAAAAGTCCACACACAAGTGCCCTTCCTGACATGCGTTCCTCCTGATGCAGGGAGCTCGGAGCCAGTGCTCAGGAGAGGTCTAGCTGAGACTAGATGTGGCCTGGATTCTGCTCTTACTTAGGCTGAATGACCGTTTCTCAGGACCTTTACTTCTTTTTGTCAAAAGAGAAGATTGTATTAATTAGATGTCGTTCCCTTAATTCTTTTTCTTAAACAATAGGATGCATTCCTAAAATAGGAAGAGAAACAAATGCCATAGCTTTGCCTCATTGGGGATGCAAGCATAGTATAAAATCTCTTTTTTCCACCACCTGGGCAGGTGGATTCTTTGGATTCTTTTAAGTGGAGTGTTTTTTGTTTTGTTTTGTTTTGTTTTTTTGTCCTCCTAATGCATGTGATTCTCTTCCTTTTTCATGCTTTCCTAGACCTGGTAGGAAAGGAGAATAGGGTTTGGTCTCCTCTTAAAATGAAAAGTGCTTGTACCAGATTTTTATTATTAATCAGAATAGTGCGCCTGTTGCTTTCAATGTGTACCCGGGGGCAGATGCGACTCGCTTTCAATCCAGTGAAAGGAGCCTTTTCCTTTCTGTTGGAATGCAGCCGAGTGGCAGGGAGCACGTGGATACTGGCAGTGTGACTGATCATCTGTTCTCAGTGAGGGAGGGCCTCCTGTTAGAGTTAATCAGCAGCAAAAAGTACTCTGTAGTTTGCAGTCCTGATAGCTTACACATTCGAGGGAGGAGCTACTGAGCTACTGCGATTTGCTCTGTCTTTCAAGCAATCTAACATGTTCTTATAGGGAAGCTGAGAGCTTTAATTTAGAAGCAAGCAGGGTTGTGTTTGACTCTCGGATCTTTCCTCTTCTTGCTGTTGAGTTAAACTCTGCAAATGACCGAAGCTCAGTTTCTCCATCTGTAAAAAGGGCAGAATGATGTTGTTTGCTTCCCAATTTCTGAAGCTCAGTGGAATGATGAATAGGAATCACAGCATGAGAGACCTACTTTTTACCATCTGAGGAAGTTCAAGGACTCCTGTGACAACATTCTTTGTTCTTTCTCTCTGCCTTTTGTTTTTCCTTTTGGGTAAGCAGAAAAACTACGCTTTTCTTCCCTCTGCATCTAGATGAGGCCAAAGGAACGTGGGCCACTGTGACATAAGCCCCTTCCTAGCCAGCCCTGTGAAAGGCCCCTCATGTATGAGCCTCTCTTTCCCCCTCCTGTTGTGACATTGGAGACTGTGTGGATGGAAGCTAGGGTCCCTGAATGATCACTGCTTCTTTACCCAGCCATCTCAATGTCTCACGCAGACAGCTCTGGTCCTCCTCTGATCCTTCTGGCTCTGAGAGCTTAGAATCCTCATTCTGGCCTCCCATGTCGTAGACAGATGCCCATAGTATCTGGGCTGTGCCCATTTGGCCTTTTGTGGGAGTCCACCATTGATCAGAAGTGGTGCTGACTTGCAGCTCTCCCAACCCCCAAAGTTACCTACCACTGGGATACCATCAGAAGTTACCCTGACCTCAGATGCTGGTGCACATTTGTTCTATTTTACTTTGTTTGCATATTCTAGGGACTTACATTCTTCTGCTCACATTTAACTTCATCTGGTTTCATGTTCTTGTTGACTTTTTTTTTTTTTGTACCGGGAGGATCTTGCACTTGTGATGCAGGTAGAGGAACTACTGAGCTAAATCCCCGGCCCTCTTGTTGATTTTTCATCTCTTTTTTTCTCTCATTCCTTACACCTTCTGTCTGTTCTGTACCATCCTAAGTTGGAAATCAGTTTTTTTCCCTTATATTTTCTTCATCCTTTCTCGTGAGCCCGCGCGCACATGCACCCCACCCCCACACGTTCAGATTCTTCTTCGTAGCAGACTTTTGAGGGTTTAGGGCACATAGAGGGAGTTTTTAGCACAGGAATGTAAATGTCCCTAAGTAGGTGTGAGGAATCCCTGCTCTTGCAAGTGCGCTGGCCACCCAAACATTAGGGAATTCTTGGTGGTGGAGGCACTGGCCTCCTGCCATGATGTCCAGCTCCTCCTCCTCTCACCTTCCTTGGAGGCTTCTAGGTAGAATAGTCTAGCAACATATTTGCCCTGGGACCTGCTGGTGCAGCTCATGTGTGCCGGTCCTACTACCCACTGGCTCTGGATTAGTTTCCTGTGGCTATGCCTGGCTCTTCCCTGCCTCCTTTCTACATCTCAGAAGTGGGGCCCATCTCACTGCCAGGGCTGAATCATCCTTACCTCAGTCCTTGATACCTACCTGGGTCTGGATGTCTACTCAGACTCTACTCTTGTCCTACCAATGTTGTGTGACTGTTAGCACAGCACTGGGAGAAGTCAGCAGGGGCTGCTTCCAGCACCATGGTAGAGAAAGGGAGACACTCTCACTTTGGGGCCTCAGTGAGGGCAGCAGTCAAAATCTAACTGGATAAAGCCCTGGAGGGAGGTGGTGGGCAGGAATCTCTTGGATGGCTAGACACAAAGCTGCCTTCAGTTCAGGGCCACCCCAAGGCTCAGATGGTGAACCTAGGGGTTCTCTCTCTATGTCCTATTCTGTTTATTCCTCATTAACATACTCATGGGGCAAGTTGGAGCCAAGTGAGGAACTGGCAGGTCTGGATCCACACCTTCTAGTTTCCTAAAGATAAGAGAGTGTACTCTTCTCCAAGTCCTAATGTCAGTACCATCAAAGGGTTCTGCCCATCCATGCCTGGGTTAAGCATCCCAAACTGGCCCAGTCATTCTACCCAGCAGCATGTGCAGCAGCCAAGTTAGAGTCATGTGCTCAGTTTTGTGTCCAGAGCATGAAGAGTCAGGCCCTCATGGTGAGAACAGGGTGTAGGAGTCTTTCCGGTCAAGAAGATGCTTGGGAGACAAAATGGAATGGATAGAGTTGGAGCCCCCTGGCATATGGCCCTTCCTGCTAGAAGGGATTTGACTACATAGAGTGAAGTCTCTTGGTCAAGTGATGGCCTACAGCTTGTGCCCCCTGGGTTCAGCCTTAAATAACACTGGGAATGGTCTACTTTAAGCTTCTGCTATGATGGATTTCACTTGGCTGGAAGGCCACTTTTGAATTGAACTTGTTCAGGACTGAGCTACAGCCCTACATCTGCCTCTGTTTTTTTTTTTGTTTTGTTTTGTTTTTGTTTTTTAGCCTCCCCTTCTGTGCCTCATCTTTTGTATCAGTCAGTTTTCCCATTGCTGGACACAATATCTGACACCCACAACCTAAAGAGAAAAGATTTAGTTGGCTTTTGTTTTCAGTCTAGGTTATGCTGGCTCCAAGGCAGAAACATCACGCAAGAAGGAGCAAAGCTGCTCAGTTCTTAGCGGCCAGGAAGCAGAGCAGGAGAACAGTACCGGGAAGGAGTCAGAATCGGCAGGGGACTGTGCCTAGTATCCAAGGCCCTGCCGCCATGGCTCACCCAGACGCAGCCAGGGGCATGCTTTCCTCATGTGCTAGGCACTTCTTAATCCATGGGACTTACATATCAAGATTAACCGTAAGGATTACACGTATCTTCCCTATCTTCCTCTCTCCCAGGCCCCAGCATCCTTTCTCTTCTCGCTGCCCAGCTCTGCCCCTTCCTACTCCCTTGTCACACTTCTCATGTGATCAAAGGTCACACACAGGTGACAGCTCACCATCACTGCAGCCACACTCGTCAGTTCTTCTGGCGCTGCTGTCTGCCCCTGAGGAGCTCAGCTCCTCTTCCTGCTTCCTCTTCTTTACCTCTCCCGGCTCTGTCCTCCCTCCCTGTGGCTCCTGTTCATTGTTTATGAATGCAGCTGCTGACATGTCAGTGTTTTGAGCACAGCACCAGTCTTGTCCACTCTGATGGAATTGTTGGTGTGGGTTCTCCCGGCTCTGCCGTGAGGGCCAGGGTTGAAGCCTGCACAGTGTGTAGCCTTAGTATCTTCCCATGAGTCCTCTGTGATCAAAGACAGCAAATAATTAGTACTGTTTACCACTTTTCAGAGCCAGTACAGAAATATATATCTTGTGTGGTACATCCTTAATTTCCAGATGTCTCCATTCTTTGATCTAGCAATGAGACATAGATTTATTAAATGCCTACTATGTGTGAGAAATCTTCCAGACACATGTAGGACAGGGCTTTTCCCATCTTGAAATATTCATTTTAGTGGGAGAGAACAGGGGGAAATGAGTTAATGAGGGAGATAATTTTAGACAGTGCCAAGAATGTGGCTCTTAGCTCTAAGTAGGCTGTGCTTTGTGGACAGGAGCTGTCTGCACATAATCTGTGGCCCAAAAGTAAGCCACAGGGTGGTTTCTATTCAGGTGCCTGTTCTACTACTCTCCACCTAAGACTGGGACATGCCACCATGATTTAGCAAGCCTGCTGTCAGGTCTACAAGGTGTGCATGGTGAGACTGATCTCTTGGGTTGGTCTTGAGGGATAAGTGAGACATGACCAAAACAGGAGCTGGAAGGTCCTCAGCCTGAGGGCTGACTCCAGCTGCCTCCTGCTCTTGTCCTGCAGAGTTGGGTCTGGTATTTCTGAATGTGGGTACTGTTGCTTCACCTCACCACTGCTAAGGGTGCCAATGGTACACATTCAGTGGGGTATATTAGTTTCCTAGGGCTGCTGTGACAGGTTCTACACACTGGGTGCCTTAAAACAGAAGAGATTTATTCTCCCACAGTGTGGAGGCCAGAAGTATGAAATGGAAGGGCCCACAGAGTTAGTTCCTTCTTGTTGTTCCGAGGGAGAATGTTTCCTGCTCCTCTCAGAAGGGCTTCTAGATGTGCATTTCTGGGATGTTCAGAACCAGAGCTGGTGTTGCGTGCAGTTGCTGGTACTCCTTAGCTTGAGAACACATCACTTTAATCTGTCTCGGTCACCACATAGCCTTCTGTGTGTGTTTCTGTGTCCAGATAGCCTTTTTCTTATAGTGACACTCATAATTAGGTTGGGCCATCTGCATCCAGGAAGATGTCATCTTAGCTTGATGACATCTGCAGAGACTGTTTACAAAGAAGTTCCTATCCACAGGTACCAGGGATCAGAACCCAATCATATCTTTTGCGGGGGGACACAATTCAATCCATAACACCGATACATATTTTATAGATTTGAGACCTCCCTCTCAATTCCTTTTGAGTTATTTTTGTATGTCTTCACTTCTGCAGAATTCACCTGCTTTTATGATGCAGTGCAGGTATATGTCTTCCCAGCTGTGTGTAGTGGCCACAGACCCAGCTGTTAGGTGATAACAGACAAAATTGTGATGTGGCCGCAGCTGGGAGGCGGGGACTGATTTTTTTACCCCCCCCCCACGCATCAGGGCTGTCACCTCTGCTTTTTTCAGATCCCTTCTATATCTTACTATCAGGTAGAGCCTTCCTCACCCTCCACGGGTCCCAGTGGTCACAGAAAAGGCCTGTTATGCCCTGGACCCCATGACTCTCCAGCCAGTTTTCATACGGCTCTTTCACGAACCCCCTTTCTCAAGCATGCCGGATAGGTTTTAGTCTCCCCACTGCTGTATGACTTGTCCTTGCACTTGTTTCTTAGCCCCTGATTCTGCCTGGCTCACACTTGCCGACCTATGTGACCTCTCTAAACTGCTCATCATGTAGCAAATATGCCAAGCTCATTCATTTATGGATCCGACAGAACAGGCACTGGGTCTGTGCTTATTCATCCTATGCCTCTTGTTCTTGCCATGTTGAAGGACTCAGCAGCCATTTGTTGTATAAATGCAAGATAGTTCTCAAGTATTTACTGCCTCTTTGTGGAGATAGGTGAAGCCCTCCGCAGTCTTTTGGTTTCTTCCAGACCATTCCACTTCACCCCAGACTGGAAACCATCTAAAATAATTATGGGCAGCCTCTATGCGTTTGCACTGACTACCCTTTTCCTCTGGAATATTCTTCACTATTTTGTCAACCCTTTCATAGTTCAGTCTAGGGCTTTCCTCTCCAGGGAGGATTTCCCCACCTTCATAACCTGCAATAATTGTCCCCAAATCTTTACCTACCTGGTGGGAATACCTCTTAGATTGTAATCTCATTGAAACCCAAAAGCTGCCTCCAATTCACTCTTTATTTTCAAGATCATTGCATGTAAAAGGAACTCAGTTGGTGGCTGGTCTCCTGAAATCAGACAGCTCATTAATGTGTATGAAATGAGGAGGATGCCCCAGATAATCCACAGTTATGATTTTAGCTTTCTAGGGAAGGAACCGGCGACTCAGAGAGGTAGAGTGACCTGAGTAAGGACACACAGAGGTGGAGCTGGTGAGATGAGTGATAGCTCCTGCTGAGGCAGGACACACTCAGGCACACAGGGCAGCAGATGCCTGGTTGCCGGCCTCAAACAACACCCACCCACCCCCACCCCCAGGCCTTGGCTGCTCCAAGGAAGGCCTGGATCCTAGCCATGCCCTTGGGAGACTGTGGGCACCAGCAACTACAGCCATTGCTGTCACGAGTTCTCAGGAGATTTCTGTTCTAATTGCTCTTTTCAAGTGGTGTGCTTGCAGTTCCACGTGTGGGGGACACAGTGTTTGTAGCAAGTGCTAATGATGGGGCTACTGAAAAAGCCTGTCTATTTTTGGAGTTAAGATGCAGTCTAAAAGAAATAAAAATAAACAGTGAAAGTTTTTTTTTTTTCAACAAAAAATATGTAGAAAGGAATCAACTCAGTCTCAAAATGTTCTCCTTCCTGGTGAGGGTAGAGAGTGGATTTATCTGAGACTAGAGGTCAGGGGGAGGTGGGGTCAAGTCCTGACTGCCATGAAGTCTCTTTTCCATGGGGTTCTGCCTCTTCCAGTTCCCCAGAGTCCTGAGGACAGCTAAGTGTCACCTGAACTGCCAAAGCCTTTCCTTCTCCTCTAGGCACCACTACATAAGCTTTCCAGGCCTCTCTCCAGTCCTCCAAACTATGCCTCCCCTGCCATAGGTTTTTCCGAGTTCCCGCGAATCCTCAGCAAATGCCATTACAGTTGTGATCCCAGTGTTATTACCACCTAACATTTGTTGAAAGAGTACCCTCTGCCTGGTTCTTGCTGGGCACTTGTGAAAGATTGTGTTGTTGTTCAGCAAAGTTGACTCTACTTTTGGGGCAGAGTTCACTACCTGTTGAATTTTGACAAAGTGCCATTGACTTTGTGCTTGGCTATAAGACGCAGTGGGGGACAGAAGGAACAGTGGACCAGTACCTGGTAAGAGTTTCAAGAGGTATCATGTATTTCCACTCTCTTTCCTGCCTGCTGTCCACTTTTAGTCAAACTTGTCCCTGGCAGCAGTGGCTCCTTCAGCCTAGTTTTTGGCAGAAGGGACAGATAGAACATACTGGAACTCAACCCAGAGTCACAACTGTCCAAATCACGACCGAACCATAGACCTGAGAAAAAGAAATAAGTGTCTGTGTCTATCATTAAGATCTAGGATTATTTGTTACTGCTCAAAAGCTGACTAACACAGTGCTTTAAGAGGTTGATCGTAAATAACTCTTCAATAAATTTTCTGGGGTGGTTATGTTATTTCCCCATTTTGCATGTATGATTATGCTAGACCCTCTCCTAGAACCCTGCTAGGCTCTGACTTCTGTAATCCTATGTCTGGGGAGCCAAGAGCATCAGCTCTCCATTAGGTTGTGTCAGTGGGCCTTGAAGAGCAGCATGGCTTTTTTGGGCTTGGAATATTGAGGGTGATGCTGTTAGAGACAAGAAAGAACTATACTTCATGGGTTCACACTGGTTTTGGAAGGGATAAGACTGGATCTTTATACTCCTTCACTTTACATAGAGGAATTGATGTTTGTAAGGGCCACATCTGCCAAATTGGAGTCAATACTGCTCCTCAGGACTTATTATCCCAGAGGTTCACAAGGACTGCAGCCCCAGTGTATGGGGCTCAGCTGTAGTGATGTAGTGATGGCCTCCCAGAGGCTTGGGCCTTACCAAGTTGTGTCTGGAACCACTGTAAGTTGTAAACTCATGCAAAGGAGCTAAAAAACCACTCAGCCAGCAAAAGAATCACTTAATGAAGAACATCTGAGTCACATGACTGTGGCTGTATGACTGAGTGAGGGACCTGGCTTCAGGGTTTGCTTCCCAGTCGGCTTTCCCTGCCTCTGAACTCTACTGTGTTTAAGAGTTCAGAAGATCAAGATGCAAAAGATGGAATGCTGTTTCCTATGAAGCAAAGATGTGTGTGCTGATAAACTCAAAAGGTTCTTCTTAGAAGCCTGAAGCCTCTGATGGCTACAAGGGCAGGAGATAGAGCAGCTGCAAAAGCATTGTATTGATTTCAAGAAAGCAACTGAACTGAGAGTTCAAAATGCCTCCCGGAAAGCAGGCAGCCCTTGGCTCTCGCAAGGTGCTAATGAGCTCCCCAGCCAGCAACAGCTCAACCCGCTGCTCCCCAGCAAAAGACCCAAGGCCTACATTGAGGAGGGCACCAGCAAGAGGGGCCATGAAGGTTGTGAATTGCACAGCAGCTTCTTGGGCCCTGACCAGCTTCATGCTCCAAGTCTTTTGTTTCTTTTTCCTTTCATCTTCACAAGGCAAAGCAAAGAGCCAAGCGTGCAGTGGGAATTCCTGCCTGTACCTTGTTCTGATCTGTTTGCTTGCATAAATGAGCACACTTCAGAAGAGAGTGAACCCTCCTCACCTAAAAGGACATTAACACAAGAATTTACTCAGTCCCCCTCTTGCAATCCCAGCCCTCTCTGGCCACCTGAGGTTGAATCATCTTGTTTCCACTGGGATGTCAGCATGTATGCATCATGTGGGGGTCAGGTGGTTAAACCTTGGGTCTGGGGACACATGAAAGCAGGGGTGAGCCAGCACACGTGTGGGCACTTTCACTTCAGTGTCAGGCTGCATCCCTGTGTCCCCAGGCCTAGAAACCTCGAGAGATCAAGTTTCCTGTTTAGCCCGCCTCACATTGGTACTTGGTGTTCTGTGTAACCTGTTGTGCTAACATTTGTCTGAAGCGGAGTGGCCAGAAGGATGCAGGCCAGGAGAGTACAACAATCTTTCCCTGTTTATTGAAATATGAACATTTCTTTCTCACCTCAAGTTCTGGAAATAAGTAATTTTTTTCCTTACTTTTTGAAGATGTACTTTACCAGCACACATTTAAATTCTGTAGCCTGAGGCAAATATTTCTGCCATGAACCTTCCAGCATTAGACTTTGAATGAGAGGAGACCTGCTTCCTACTCTAAACTCCACAACAGAAGAAACTTGCCAAATCTCTAAACATTAAACAGCATAATGCATCATCCTTGAATGGATTTTTTTCTGCCCTTCTTTTTGCTTTGTACCCCTTCACCTTCCTCTCACAGCCTCCTTCAACGATCCATTTAGATGCCACTCTGTGAAAACTTCTTGAACTTCCCAAAGCGGATAGGAGCATTCTCTCTTCCAAACATACTTCTATCTAAAATATTTGTTGTTTGTTATCCATATTCTCAAAAACTTATTGAGTGGCTACTAAATGCCCAGGCTCCATTGTAAGTATCCAAAGATAGAAGAGTTGGTCAAAGCAAGTAATGTAGACCAGCGCTTTCCTTTCTGCCATGACGGAAATGTTCTAGATCTGAGCTGTATGATAGTTGTGGCTATAAAATGCTTGAAATGAGCACTCATGAGCAAAGTGTTTATTTTCAATTTAATTTACTTTAATTCAAAATTTGGTTTAAAATGCCACCTATGGCTGTAACTACTATAAGGGAACATAGCATTCTATAGGAATAGATGAGCTTTGAAAGAGATAGTGTTAAAAAATGTTGTTAGGGATTTAAAAAAAAATAAAACAGTGACAGAGAAAAGGTGAGGCGATTCGTTTAAGTGGACAAGAAAGCCTTCTTACAGGAAGTGACATTGGATCAAATACTTCAAGGATGAGAAGATGTCAGCCACTTAGAGAGTAGGAGGACTCTTCTGGACAGGAATCGGTGAGTGGAAGTCCTGAAGGTTCCAGTGCACACAGCACGATGAGGACATGGAAGGTGGTCAGTAGGGCTGAAGTGTGCAAAGGATGGAAGTAGAGGCTGGAGAGAGAGGTGAGGGTCAGATCCACCCTTAGAAAGGGGCTTGATGAAAGCCCTCACTCCAGGTAGGGAAAGAGCTGCGCGCTAAACATCTGGCCGCGGCTGCCGAATGCCCCCTGCTGCACCATGCTGCTGAGGCATGTGGCTTTGCAACCTTCACACACAGTGCTGGGCCTGGTCCTGCACCTCATCTGCATTCTCTTTCCATCCCCATCTCCGTCCAGACTTATTTTGGCCTGTGGCTACTGTACAGGGGCAGGGCACGTCAGGCTTGAGGGCTTCCCCATGTTTGTCTCTGTGAAAAAGAAACACTACCACCTTTGCCAGAGCCGTCTTTTCTGATCATGCCTGCTTGGTAGTGAAGATTCTGGAAGCGTTTAACACAAGGAGGAATTGCTGTAATGACAAGTGGATCCTTCTGTAACCTCTAGTTAATTGGATGAAATGACAGCCCCAGTGAAGACTCAAATAAGATTTGGGCAATTAGAGTGTGCTGAAATGCTGGTGCCAGAACCAGTGTGGAAATAATACAGCGAGACCGTGGAACCATGGACAGAGATCCTGTGCATATAGGCCAGATGAAGATGTTTGCTTCACTTGTTTCCCCTTCCTGTCTTCCCCATGAATTGTTTTCTCTCCACAAAGTTCTTTGAAGGAAATGGTGGAAGGTACTGAGGCAAAGGGAGCATCTTAGATTGGGTTCTCTGGAAACAAAATCAGATATGGGGAGTTGGGTACAAAAATATATATTTTGGAAAGTTCTCTGAAGACTTACTTACCTGCATGGGAGGGAAGAAAGCAGCTCTGGGCATAGAAGAAAGCTGACTCATGAAAGGTACAACTGACGGCTCAGTCAGTGCTGTGGGAGAACCCCAGAGCTGGGTGGTCCTGCAGTTTTGTCCCAAATTGAGGTGAGAAGATCAGACCTTTTTATGAACCAATCACTGGCCAGGTCCCCTCAGCCCCAACAAAGCACATACAACCTTGGGTAAGATGGTTTTCCAGGAAGAATGAGACTGAACTATCAATAGTTGACAAAACTCAGCAGCCAAGGGGGGAGCGAATCTGCTGACAGAACAGTCACTATCTACTCTAAGGTCAGTTGGAATTGAGCAAATCCCTTGAGAATTTCCAACCTTCTCAGGTGTAGACTCCAAGGTCTCCCCTTACCCTCAACTCCCTGCTCTCCCATTCTAGTTTCCTTCACTCCATTACTCAGCTATTTGGGGTGAAGTTGAGAAGGTCTGTACATGGACTCCAATTTCCTTTGTTTATGATCTCTTCACTGCCTGCCAGTCCCTTAGGTCTGTCTGCCTTTGTAGATCCTAACCCATCAACTGTGTCTGAAGGCAGCTTCTCAGTGCACTTGCCTACTCTGCCACGATTCTTCCCTTTTGCTGGCCTTACGTTTATCAGTGAGTCAAGAAACTCAACTCATCTCGTCTGTCAGAGCTCCCTGCTGTGGTGGTAGAATGTGTAAGCTCCAGGTCAAACTCTAATGAGGATCCATGCTCTGCCACTTTCTAAATGAATGACGCTGCGTAAATCAGGTTTTTTTCTTGGTCAGTGTTGGGAGAACAGATGTGAATCCATGTCCTTGGTGTTATATTTTCATCATTTGAGCCTCCTTGACTGTAAAATTGGGATAAGTTTACCTATATCATAGAGCCTGGAAGGATCTAGGTATTGTACAACAGGTCCACAGCACAGTGTACTTCATGTAAGGGAGGGGTTGTTGTCCTTCTTGTCTTAATCCAAAGTTATAGTCAAATCAGCATGATCAGGGATGGTCCAGTCTAAATCTCAGCTTGGAACCCAAATGCTGGAATCAAGCCCCAAGTGTAGCACAGAGTCTTAAGAAGACAGGTGAGAGACACAGTGAAGTATGATGAGCATGATTTCCTTGCAGTCCATGCTCAAGTCCTAAGACCCGGATGAATCAGTTCCGCCAAGGCTCCATCTTGGTGCAGTCTCTCATCTCACAGAAAAGAGACAAGCAGCATTCACTCCTTCTTATGCCTCTCCTCTGCCTGTGCCATTCTCCCACCCAGCCCTCTCCTTATTCAGCCACAGCCTCAGCTTGTGTGGGAGAAGGGGACTGTGAGAGTATGTCACCCTAGTCCCTTAATTCTGGCTCACTGTGGGTGTCTTTCTGTCCTTGCACACAGTGGGTGCTGATGTGGAATCCTACTTCCCAGTCCTGTTCTTCCCCCATTGTTGGACACACAGCAGGACTCCACACGCAAATGGAAAAGAAAAGCCTTGATCACTGTTTATTTTCCTTAATTTCCATTGTGCCTCTTATTTTTACCCTTGATTACAAGCAACAAAAAAGTTCCTTTCTGTTTTTCTTTTTTTTCCCCTTTGCAGCTGTTGGTTTGAATAGCATCCACTAGACTGACCCCCCTGCTAGGCTCAGAAAGGAGAGAAATTAGTTAAAAAGGAAACAAGAGGAGCATTTTTAGTTCAGGGAGGGAGCCTCATTTTGCCAAACCTGCAGTCTTTCGCCTGGCTCCAGAGCCTTCTTTGAATGCCAACCCACAGCTTCTGGAGACAAAGTGTTTTTTATTGCTATTGTTGTCATGTTTATTTATTTATTTTTTTATCTGAAGACAAACTTGATTGCTCTGCAGATCTAGTGTAGAGAAAGCCAATCTCCTTGTTCAAGTGGTTAAGACTTCCGTTATTTTCACATTCTTTATTTATTCCTTCAGTTGTGCTTATTTATTCAATTCATTTCACATTCTTTATTTATTCCTTCAGTTTTGCTTATTTATTCAATTCTTTTAACAAACACATTTATATACCTGCTAATTGCCTGCATTTTGCCAGTGTCTAGGATGCAAAATAAAATGAGGCAATTTCCCTGATCTCAAAGGTGCTCTCACCCTCTGGTGGGATGGGGAGTGGCGGGTGTGGAGAGTGGGATCTTTCAGGTAAGCTAATGATTGCACAGAAGGGTGAAGAACATCAAATTTAGACAGTGGTGGCTATTAATGCATGAGCATGCTGTTCTCCATTTGACCTTGTACTGACTGTGTGACCTGTGGTAAGTAACCCTTTCTCCACCTGTCTTTTCCTCAGTTATAAGGTAGAAGTGACTGATTTTACCTCAGAAGATTCTGTTGATTAAGTGAGATAATGTGTCAGCAATTCTCAGGGGAATGCCAAGTGAAGGATGAACTATTAGTAAATACTAGAGGCTGTTGGTGCTGTTATTGAGTTGGGAAGTTCAAGTTGAGGCTCCAGAGACTGTGGTTCAAAATTCGACTTCATCACTAAATAATTTAATCTGTAGCAATTCACCTAATTCCCTTGTAAAATGGTAATGTAATTTTATGCACATGTAAGACAGCACCACTCAGTGTGGTCATGGACTAGCAGCACTTCAAACTTGTTAGAATATAAATTCTCTGGCTTCATTCAGACCTATTGAATCCGAATATGTGGTGGGTTGTGAAATCTGTTTTTAAAGTCTATAACACTTAAAAACTTAAAAAAAAACCTTTTATTAGTGCATTTGCTGTGTAAGGATTATACTCAGCACAGGGATTTGATACATGTACATAACACATCTTAATTGTTTTTACATCCCATTCCCCCCACCTTCTAGGGCATTTTGATGCACATTTAAATTTGAAAAGCAGTGACTTAGAGATAAAATATGACAGTTGTCCCACACAGAGCCTGTCCAAATATTGATACTTGATAAAGATATTTACAGATATTATCACAGTAAAGGCAAAAATAATTAATCAGCAGTGAACAATTTTTCATCAGGGTGCAGCAGGCTTCATTGAAAGGTTCAGTTTGAGCCATTTAGGAAGATGATTGTGGGTTATGAGGGTGAAGAGCACTTTTGGACAGAGACACAATGTGAGTAAAGACACAGTGTCATTTAGAAGAGAGTACAAAGGTTCATGTTGCTCTAGCACAAAATTGAAGGAGAAGCTTGTCTGGAGATACAACTTGGAGGAACCAGATCAGAAAGGTCTGATTTGACCAGGCTGACAACATTATACTTGATGTTGGGGACAGTTGGATGTTTATAAACATAGAAATAATAAGGCCAAATTTGTTGTAAGACCAGTCATTGAAATTGCAATGTGGTTGGTGGAAGACCCAAGTGGATTAATTCAAATAATTATCCTTAAAAACCCTGAAGAAACTTTCTATTGAAAATGAGCAGTAGCTGGTATGCAAGTTGTCCTTAGATGGCTCATTGTCCTTCTGCCCTGCTGGATGCTCCAGGAACTCAGTGATACACATCTGAGACAAGTGGAACAACATTCTTATCCTCCTTTAGTCTATACCCTTCTGAGAAGGATGACATGTGTGATTATTAGATGGTATGATAAAGAAAAGGAGCTAGACCTCTACACTGAAAACTATAGCACTCTGAAGAAAGAGATAGAAGAGGATATAAGAAAATGCAAATGCATCCCTTTGCTCCTGGGTAGGAAGAACCAATATAGTAAAAATGGCCATACTTCCAAAACTGCTGTACAGATTCAGTGCAATCCCAAATGAAATTCCAACACTATATTTCACAGAACTTGAGAAAACCATCCCAAAATTCATTTGGAACCAGAAGAGACCTAGAATAGCAAAAGCCATTCTAGGTAACAGGGACATGGCAGGGGGTATCACAATTCCCAACTTGAAACTATACTACAAAGCCACTGTGATAAAAACAGTATGGTACTGACAAAGAAACAGACCCAAGGATCAATGGAATAAATTAGAAGATGTATAAACAACACCAGACATACTAAACCACTTCGTCTTTGACAAAGGAGCCAACCATCCTCACTGCAGGAAAGAGAGCCTCTTTAATAAATGGTGTTGGAGGGGATTGGAGATTTAGCTCAGTGGTTCTGCCTCCTGCTTCACAAGTGCAAGGTCCCAAGTTCAATCTCCCGTACCAATAAACAAACAAACAAACAAATAAATAAAAATAAATGGTTTGGGAAAAACTGGCTTTCAACCTGCCAAAGATTAAAATTAGATCCCTATCTTTCATCATGCAGTAAACTAAAACCCAAGTGGATTAAAGATCTAAATACCAAAACAGAGACACTAAACTTACTGGAAAATAAATTAGGTGGAACTCTCAAAGACATTGGCATAGGAGAAGACTTTATGAACAAATCCTCAGCAGCATGATAACTTGCACAAAGAATCAACAATTGAGATCTCACTGTATTAAAATTTTTTTGCAGTGCAAGAGAAACCACCAACAGAAAGCTAACAGACAACCTTCAATGTGGGAAAAAAAATTCTACCAGCTACTCCTCAGACAAAGGACTACCATCTAGAAATATAAAAAACAAAAAAATCAGACCCCCCCCCAAATACAAAGACCCAGTTCAAAAAATGGTCATCTGAAATGAACAGACATTTCTCAGACAAACAAGTAAAAGCAGCAAATAAATATATGAAAAAGTGTTCAATATCACTGGTCATTCAAGAGATACAGGTGAAAACAACACTGAGATTCCACCTCACCCCACAAAGAATGGCTGCTATCAAGAAATCAACCAGTAACAAATGCTGGTGGGCGTGTGGGGAGAAAGGAACCCTTCTCCATTGTTGGTGGGAGTGTGGAGTGGTGCAACCACTGTGGAAATCAATGTGGAGATGCCTCAAACAACTAGGATTAGAGGTCCCATTTGACCCAGCTCTCCCTCTGCTGGGTATCTTTCCAAAAGAGTTAAAAGAATCATACCACAATGATATATTCACAACCATGTTTATAGTGGCACAGTTTGTAATAGCTAAAGCTTGGAAACAGCCCTATTGACCATCAACTGGAAACTGAATAAAGAAGATGTGGGGTTTTTTTTCCCCTATAAAATGGAGTACTACTCAGCTATAAGGAATGAGAAGCTAGAGACATTTATAGCTAAATGGATGCTCATTGAGGCGATACTCTGACATAAATAGGACACATGAGTAAATACCGAATAGTTTCTCTGGTGTGAAAAACTAAAAGTTTAAATAAGGTTCAAATGGTATAAGTGATAGTATAAAGTAGAAAGAAAATGGCTAACAGGGAAGTGGGAAGGGCAGGGGAAAGGACATAAGGGAAAAGGAAAAATGTGAAAAAAGGAAAAGATGGAAACAAATACTTTATAAATAGGGAAGGGTGAAGCGGGTGAAGGGAGGACAGAGTATGGGGAAAAAACAAGAACAAAGACCTGTCATGTAAAGGTACAAGATCCCAATGAAAAATGTAACTGTATTGCTTGCTTTAAATGCACCAATAAACTTAAAGTGGGGGAAAAAAGAAAGCAAAGGAGCTAACCTATAAAGAATTCTTGACACACTAGAAGTGCTGTTGTCAATATAATCTATGGTGGTTATTATGCCCCAGTAAGGTTCTGATGAATTCCTAGTATGATCTTACATAGTACTTACAATGCCCATTTTACTATCAAAGAGGATTTTGGGAAAGCTGGTTTGTTTTTGTTTTCTTGAGGTTTGTTTTTTGTTCATTTTACACTGTATCAAGCTTGAACTGAAAAGCTAGGAGGGTGATCAAAAGACAAATTTGAGGCTGTCTAAGGTTCTAGACAAAAGAGGCTTTACTGTGTCCTGTTAGCAGAGGGACAGTCCTTTAAAAATGCTAGAAAGTTAGTAATCATAACCAATGATGCTCTGACAAGTCAGAGTATTTCCAGGCAAAAAATGAGGCCTCAGCAGGTGCCATTTTGAAGGTGGCAATAATGTTTATTGCTAGCATTTCTCCTTTGCCTAATTCTTTTAAGATCTGTATCTGTTTTACAATTATCAGGGGGATGAATGAAGTTCTGAAGCTCTGCTGTTCCCCCACTGTCCCTTCCTTCTCTCTCCCCTGAAAAGTCCTATTACTAACATCATATCAGTCCCCACAGCATGATGATGGCGGCCACCAAAGGCTGGAACCTGAGTTTTCCATGTGTGTCTTGAGTTTGGCAAACTGAGGGGGTTATGAGAGAGGTGGAAGCAGAGTGAGAAGTCCTACTGAAGTCCTACCAGAGTGAGAAGTCCTACTGCTATCTGAGCTGGGAACTTTCTGCAAGAGGCCTCATGTGCACATCTCAACAGCGATGGGTAGCATCTTGCTGGTGACCACTCTGTGTTTAGATGCACATGGCCTGGTTGACTTATTGGAAAGGGAGATGTCCCTGGCCGGAGAGCTGAAGCACTTGAAAGCCTTCAGGATCTGAGATGAGAAGATGTAAGTCCTTGTCAGGACCTGGCAGGGTACAGCATAGATCACAAATGCATTGAACATGGTGGCCCCTGTTGTCACATCCTTCTGGGGCTGAAAACAGTGAGCTGAGTTAGCTTTTCCTGGCTGCCTTCTGGGCTCTGGAAACTGCCCGGCAGGTGGGTATTGCAGCCTTGAATGGGACACCTGCCCCTCAGCTCACCCACTTGCTGCTTTGGAGCTGGACAGAACCAGGTCCAAATCCTAAGTTTTTGTTGTTGTTGTTGTTATTGTTGGGTTATTTGGTGTTTGTTCCTGGAGTGGCCCCTTTTTCTTTCACATTGGTAAAAGGGAGATGGGAAGCCAACAGTACATTCTTTACAATATTACAGTGAAGATGTAATAATCAAAATATTATCAACAAGATAGCATAAATATATACAGATTATATTTTAGGCATTAACCTGAACATCTTATAGGTATTCACGTATTTAAGACTCACAGAAATTCTAGGGGATTAGCATAAATATGACCCATCTGTTACGTATGAAGACAACTGAGGTGACTTGCACTTGCTAAAATTACTCATTTAGCAAGTGTCAGAGATAGCCATACTTTGTATCCATTGATGTTTACCACCTTTTATGGTAGCTATGCAAGAATTTAAAGTTTGTCATAGGGCTTGACGCACATCTTGTTGTGATGAGACCATCTCTGAGGTCTGTGCTCCCATAAATTCATGCTGTGTATTGGCCTTACATGGTTCTCTTAATTCAACTTTAATTAGACTTAACTAAAAAGAAAATTTTAGTTTCTTTACTTACATGAGCTGCATGTGCCTAGTGGCAAATATATGAGACAATGTGATATAGAACATCTCTATCATTAGAGAAAATTCAGTTGGACAGTGCTGCCACGGATAATGGCTCAGACCTGAATTTGGCCCGAGAGCAGAAAGGCTGGTTCAGAGTCCACTGAGACTCTTATATAGGACAAGTAGGAGGGTTCCGCCCCTCTCTCTGGTAAAGAAATGGAATTGGCCAGCATTCCCTTTAGGGAATAAGTTCCTCAAAATAATATAGAGTAGAAGCAGAAGTCTCAGGTCTCTCAATGTGATGTCAGTAGGTGAAAGAAGAGAATCTTTCAAGGAATGGAAAGGCCAAATGTTAACATCCAGTGGATTAGCAACACGGGGGGCCACCAGTGAACTAGCCAGGAGCTGTTCTAGTGCTGTGGTGGGCAATAGAAGCCACCTTGGAGGGAGGCAGCAGAGAAAGAGAACATACATAATTCTTGTTTGGGCCAGCTCTGTTGGCATGGCCTTAGAGTTTGTTTGAAATGTAGAATTCTGCTTCCTGTTGTCAACCTACTGAATCAGAATCTGCAGTTTAATAAATTCTTCAGGTTATTTGTAGATCTAGTAGCATCTGAAAATTGTTGCTCCTTTGGATGGTTGAATTTTTCTTGACAGGAGGCAAAGGGAATTAATACAGTTTGGTGAGCATTATTGGAACAGTGCCTTAGATTCTGAGTTGTATGAGGAGACATGTGCAGAGAGGAAGAGGAACCAGGTTCGGAGGAAGTAACTAGTCCTGGGTCAGCAGGACTTCCTGCTGAGGCTGAGCACAGGCCTGTGCTGTACGGAAAGCAATGGGAAAGGTAAATTGTAGAACCTCTGGCAATTTTGGGGTTTTAGTATCCCCCAAAACTTGCCCAGTAGAACATGAAGACAGACATAAGATAGATGAGTCCTGTGACAGTGGCTCATACACTGAGCTTGTGTTCTCCAAACGGCTTCTTGTTGATTGAATGAAATGGGTTGATTTGAGAGATGGTTGGAGGGAGGGAGTTGGAAGTGAGGTGTGCTTGTACATATGTGTGTGTGCACATGCACTTGTGTGTGCCCATAGACACATTGGCATAAGAGCCTACTAGGAGAAGGCTACCCGTGACCGTATAACTGGCTCATGATAGGAATGAAGTGGGGGCCCCATTGCCCTTATGCTAGCCCCAGAACCCCACAAAGCCTGCATATCCCAGGGGCTGTCAATCCTAATTCCCACACTGTACTGACTGATCCTCTTCCTTGAACCAGCTCCACACTCTTGCTTTGGTGCACATCCAGTTGTCCAGCCAGAAACCTAAGGACTTGCCGTAGTGTCCTTGTCAGTCTTCTCATACACCATCACTGTTCCCCAAACATTCCGTATCTAGTCCCCTGCACCCAGGCCCATCCACCTAGGCCTGAGTTGCAGCCACATCCTTCTGAGTCAAATGAGTCATCCTTCTCTTGCATCTAGCTGATCCAGCCTCAGCCCAGCTCCGTAATACACTGCTCTTGACATTCCCTTGTTCCCTGCCTTTCAGGGACACCCTAGCTCTGTTAAGATAAATTCCTCCTACCTCAGCCTTCCTTTACCACCTCATTTCTAAGCACTCCATTGCTGTATTTGCCTCTGTCTAGGGTAAGTTAACTTTTCTTGAAATTTCCCCCAATGTGCAAACTATATGTCTTTGCTCATCTTGTTCAAACTGTTTTTATCTCCTTGGCGGAATATTGCCTGCTTAGAGGTAATAATTACTTACCCACATCCCTCTTACTTGGCACTTGTTATGATTTGTTGGTTGTGTGTTTTATTGGGTGTGTTCTCATGTACATGGGCTGTGAGCTCAGAGCATCAAGGACAGTGTGCAGACTCTGACCTGAGTGAACACAGTGCTGGACACCAAAGAGGCCTCTCTAGCTCTATAAGTTCATCGGGGTTACCCAAGGCCAGGTCTGCTACGCAAGGAGTTATATGCATGTTCGGAAGACACAGTAATTCTCCAAGTGGTTCTGGGCCAAGTAGTACCAGCTCATTATCAACTTATTAGGAACTCAATTTTGTGACCACCCACCACAGATCTACTGAATCAGAAAGTTTAGAGTAGGCCCAGGAACCTGTGCTTTCATGAGCATGCCAGTTGATTCTGATGCACACTTGATTTGGAAACCCCCTGAGTTAAGATAGCTGCTATAACAAATCCAGAAAAATGTCCAATGTTTCAAACAGGTGAGAAGTTTACCTCTCATATGGACAGCTTCCTTCCACACTGTGACTCAGGGACCTAGGCTATTTCTCTTATCCTCACCACGCTCTGCTATATCAAATGTTCAAGGAGAGAAGTTTTTCTGTCATTGTTGCTTTGTGTTTGCTTTGATGGACTAAGCTGGAAGGTGGAGTGTGTTTGTGTCACTTTTCATTGGCTTGTACTCAGCTGCATGGCCGTACCATCTGCATGAGAAAGAGAGTATCTGTGTCCCAAAGAAGAAGATACAGGTTTGTGAACAGTAAGACATTGTCTGCAAATAGAGATGATCTTAGCAGTTTTCTCAATGATTGACCCCCTCTTAGTGCCCGGTGGTCACCTCTGCCTTGTAGTAGGGGATATCCTTCAGTTCCTAGGGTAATAACTATAATTGGACTCTCCTATGAAATATGACAAGGAGCCAGACAGGTCACTAGAACCTCACCACTTATTTGAAATGTTGGTGATATACTTGAAGTCAAGGTGGAGAATGTCTCTGCATTATTGGTTTATATTACAGTTTTTTTTTTAAAAAAATCAATAAATAAGAAAGACTTATGGATGAAGTAATCAAAGTTCAGAGTTCTGGAGAACCAAGAGCAAGGTGCAAGATTCTGTTTGGCTCAGATTAGGGTTTCATGGTGGCTGACGTCATGGTGGGATCACATGCAAGAAGAGATCATGTAGTGGGACAGGAACACTCAAGACAGGTGTCCAGTCCATATGCAGCCCTGGACAGGTAGCAATCTGGCCTCACAAATGTTAAATATTGTACAGTGTGATTTTAGCAATACTTTTCTTGACTTGAATTCACTTTCCTCCAGGCCACAGGAAAAAGCTAATCTTGCTTTTTGAAATTTCAAACAATTCTTGAGGGAACGCATTCACTCTAGGAGAGCAGCATTAGTTCCTTCCGAGGGCAATGCCCCCAATGACCCATCTTCTCCTTAATGCATGAGTGTCTAGTCTTTTGGCTTGCCCAGGGTACACTGAGTGGACAGGAATTGTCTTGGACAGTGTATAAGTTAATTAAGAAAACATGTTTGCTTAATAACAAATGCCTGTTTTGATAGCCACACACTTGGGTAGGAAGATTGAATACTATTACTAGTAATCATTGTGTTTTACTTGCAGACTCACAATCCAATGTAGCATATAAAATGCATGGGTTTGCATTCACTTCATTGTGTGCACAACGGGTGCAGGAGGTGTAGCTGACACTGCACTGTGCCATCCCCTACACGGAATTTCCTTGTCACCTGCACACTCCCACTAGAGCACCGCACATTCAAATCATGGAAAGTATTGTTAAAGAGTTGCATCGCAATAATATTTAGACTCTGTGAGGCCATATTACTGCCTGTCCAGGGCTGCATGTGGATTGAACACTTGTCTTAAATGCTCTACCACACTACGTTTGGCACCAAACTTCTAACACAACCTTTGAGAGGCACCCTGAAACCACAGCACTCAGGGGTATGTGCTCAGCTCCATCTGTAGAGCTGGGCATTCTGCACCAACCATGCCAGCTGCTAGACCTTAAAGTGGTCAGAGATTCAAGCGGTATGAGGGCAAGTCTTCACAGTGCGCATTCAGATCCAGCTGTGCCCAATTCCTCGGTCAGTTTCAACAGATCTTTGAAGTCTCTTCAGACATGATGTCAACCCATTTGCAGTCTTTCTGTCCCATTAGCAGGCACACTTGAGCTCCCTCTGAGTGCTAAGTACCCCTGATCAGAACTGAGTTGGGAGGAATATTTCATTTTGGTGAAAATTAGATTAAAGGGAGTTTTTATTTTTATTTTTAGTTAGATTGGATGTTTTGAAGAGGTCTTCTTATGTGGAAAATTTTGCTTCTAAATGGAAAAAGTATCAAAATAAACGAAATCTTTTCTTGATCATTTTTGCTAAAAATCAGTCTTAAATTTATTTTTGCCATCTGTTCTCTATTATTTCTGAAACTTTGTGTTGAGTACCTGGGGGCTGTGGAGGAAGAGATTCAATTGGCCATCAAATTATTCTAAGTAATTAAAACTGATAAAATTGGCAAGTTTTTTTTTAACCTAATCTCTAGATGATTTGATTGGAGTCTGCCAGATGTAAAAACGCCTGTGACAAATTTTTCTGTGCCTATATGACACGCAATTTTGACAAAATATCTTGAAAACAGCTGCTAAGTGTGTGATCTGGGGATTTGACAGTGCAGAAGGACAATTTTGTGTAGTTAGGAATGCTTGGAGAAAATTCAGTACAACTTTGGTCGTAAGAGTGAATTGTACTTATTCAAGATGAAGCTGCATTTTGATAATGGGAAGGTAAGTAAGACCCATGAATAAATTTCCTGTCGGTCGGGGGTAAGCTGTGGGCATATCTGTTCTGTTGACTTTGGAGCCTTGGTCACCTCTTCTTGCACTTGATCCCCCCCTTTTTTTGAGAGTTATCAAGAGTTAATTCATGTATCAGTTTCTTCACTGAACCCTCTGTGTTTCCCGTAGCCGTGTGTGTGTCTGTGACACCCATCTCACCACACTGCTCTGTAATTACTTTCTTATCTGAAAATCTCATTTCTCACTACAACTCTAACACTTATACCATGTGATTTTGGACTTATCATTTAGCTCTACAAGGCTCAGTACTCACATATATAAATGAAAATAGTGAGTTTTGCCTTTTAGGCATGAGACAAGTGTGATATTACATATCTATCATGCAAGTAAACTCACAGTTTGATACATAGGAAAATGTTGATATGTATGTATTAACTCCTCTTTTCTTCCTTACTCAACACCCTAGAAAAGTGTTGTCTTCTGAAGTTTAAGAATGATTTCTTATTCTCAGAATCATCTGATATGCATTTGGTATGTGTTTGTCAAATGTGAATGATGAAAATAAACAAAGGTTGTTATTTCCTGCAGTGTCTCTAGTACCTGAACTGACTGTTCCACACCTAATAGGTTCTGTCCAAATGCATGTAAGTTCATGGCGGGAGTCTTTGTAGGAATGACCCTATTCATTATAGTACCCACCTCATCTTCATGAGATGTGTCTCCCTATCCATCTGTTCTTACCTGTTAGAGCATCTACCTGTGGTAATGGGTTTTGCCCCATGCTTCCTCTCTGGAACGGTTGGTGACTTTCATCTGCTGGCTACCTCTGCGTGGCCTGTTGCTTGTCTCTCATCCTGAAGAAAACCTTGTTTGATTTATATGTGCAAGGATCATTGTAACTGTAAGTAATAACCACTCACTATGTGCTAAATATTTTGAATGCATTATCTTGTTTAATTTTCTCAATACTGTTTGACATAGGTGCGATACGATTCTTATTGTAGAAATGAAGAAACTGAGGCTCAGAGAAGAGAAAAAATCTTGCCCAAAAACCAAGCTACTGAGCTGACTCAAAACCTTCAAACTTTTTGAGAGGACTGATTTCATTTGCTATATTTCTTTATATTACTTCAGGACTGGACTCCTATACCTGATTTCTCTTGGTTTCTTTCCTATTTCTGTAGTTGAACTTGATCTGTCTTGGTTATGGTCTCTTTTTCCTGTGCTTTTCTCTTAAATGTCGTGTTCCCTAGAGTGTGGGCTCCCATACCCCTCACACTCCATGTTCCTCGTGTGAGTGATCCTGTCCAATCTCATTATTTTAATTTTAACCAGGGCTGCTGAAAACTCCCACACCTATATCTCTTGCTAGGACTATTCCACTGAACTCCCAATTAATTAGCTGCCAAGAACATCCCTAGGTATTAACATAGGCACCTCAAGTTCAACATGTCCTTCCTGATCTCCAGTAATGGCTCCACCATTTGTGTAACCTCTGAAGCTAGAAAGAAATCTGTGATTCGCTTAATCTTCCCCTGCCCTATAACCACATCTAGCGAATTAAATGGGCCTACCAATTTATCTCCTGATATTTCTTGACTAGATCTCTTTCCTATTATCACTATTATCACTGCATTGACTCTCATGAGCTCTCACATGGATTATTGCAATGTCTTTTTTAGGGAGAGGGGTGGTAAACATTTATTATGACTTATAAATGCAGAAAAGGACACAAATCAAAACTGAATGTTCTGATATAAACAACATGCCAGTCAACATATAGACTATAACCAGGACCTCCAGTACCTTCCTTATATCCCCTCCAAATCATTAATTCCTCTTTACAAAAAGATTCTGTAATTACTAGTGTTGTTATTTCTGATTTTTCATTTTATATAGTTAAAAACATGTATTCTTTTTCTTAATTCTTCCATTTGAAATTATATTTGTGTCATCCACATTGCGTAGAGTATTATTTCATTACTTTATTCTTATATAGTATGAATATACCAAAATGTATATATTTTATTGCTTAAAAACTTCTGAGTTGCCTCCTAATTTTTGGTGAAATGATTTTTAAGTCTTTTATTTTATGTTTTTAGTTGAGTTGCATATTACTGACTGTGGATTATTTGTATTTATTGGATCAGAGTCTTTGCCTAGTATATGTGTTGTAAACATCTCTTTTTCTGTAGCTTGCCTTTTGGTTTAATTAATGGTTTCTGTTGATGAACAAATGTATTAATTTAATGATGTCAAATTTCAATGTTTGCATGTATTTGCTTTTACCACATTTAAAGAAGACTTATATTCCCCCAAACAAAATTACTGTCTTATGTTATCTTTTAGAAGCTATATTATTCTACATTTCAAATATAGTCTATATAATTGTTTTAAAAGTGATTTTTTGAACAAGGTATTATATGGAGGTCAAGGTTTATTTTGTGTAATGGATATCAAGTTAGCCTGGCCCATTATTATAAATATCATTTTTCCTCAATTCATTAGAGCTAAACATTTGTTATAGGTCAAGTGTCTATATAATGTTTAGCTTCATTTCTAGATTCCTTGTTTTTTGTGTTGGTGTATTTGTGTGTTATTTTTGATGTCTCTTTGTAGTCATTACTATGCATTTATCACAAGGCTTGAAATCAGTATGAATCCTACAACTCTACATTTAAAAAATAGCAGTCATATATTAGCTCACATATCTGAGGGTGAGCTAGGAGTTAGCTGGCCAAGGGTAGGTTCCATAGAATTGGCTCTGTTCGAACTATGGGTCTGGCCAGTTCAGATTTCTACTCTGGAAAGGGCATTTGCCTACTGTATCTGTGTAGCTCTTTCTTATGGAAATGACAGAGGTGCAAGAGAGCAAGTCCCGTTGCATGTATACTTTTGTACATATATTTTTAAAAAATTGTTTTTATGTTTCTATACCACTGTAAGGTTCACAGTAAACATAAACTGTATCAAATTCCCTACCTTCATGCATGTGCTCTTGTTTAGCAAGTTTGTTTTAATTATTTTAGGTCTTTTGCATTCCATATACATTTTAGTATCAATACATTAATTTTTAAAAAAGGCTTTTGGGATTTTGATTGATTTGCATTAAGTCTATACAACAATTTTGGGAGAATTTAACTACATATTGAAATTGAATACTTTCTAAATGCAGTGCTTCTCTTGATCCACTAAATTTTTGTTTTTGTTTTATGAGATGGGCTCTTGCTATGCTACTTGGGCTGATCTCAAACCCCTGACCTGAGGTGATCTTTTTGCTTTAGGCTTCTGAGTAGCTGAGACTATAGGCATGTGCCACAATTCCTGGCTTCTTATTGATATTTTAAAGTGTTTGTTCTTTTATGTTTGTATTCCATCTTTTGTGACTTTATTCCTTCAAATCATGTTTTTGGCTGTTTTCTTGAGTTATCTGTTTGACATGACAAATATACGTGGTTAGATCACTTAACATTGTCTCATGGGTTGAATTTATTTATTTTTTAAGGACTTGTGTGTTGTTATCCTTGGTTAATTTGTACTGGTCTTTTTTATGTTCAGTGACATTTTTGTGTGCAATACTGAACTGCTGTTAACCCTAGAATAAAGTTCAAGTATGGTGCTTTTTAATCATAGAATTTTCTTTCTTCTTACCTTGTTCCTATCTTTTCCATTCCTCTTCCATGGTTCCCTATTTGTTCTATTACAACTACATTTCCTTTATGTCCTTCATTGTATTTATAATAGTTATTTTAACAGTCTCATCTGTAAATTCTAATATCTAAATCATTTTTGTGTTGGGGGAGTGTCCTGTTCATTTTATTGCATTTTTGTTTGTTATTTTTTACCTCCAGTTTTTTTCACAAGGAAATTGTGGAAAATGTGCTGTAGGCAGTCTGAATTATGTCAATATTCTTTAAAGTTTATTGAATTTTATCCTGGCAGGAAGTTAAATTACTTGGCATATCCTCCTGAAACTGTCAGGATTATTTTATTCTTTGTTAGAATGGATCTATTTTGGTTTTGTCAGCCATCTTGGTGTCTGGTCCTTACTTTAGGATGAGGCATTCAATAGTGTGACTTTTTCTCTCTGAGAATTAAATCTGAGCTAGGATTCCAGTTTTTCCAAGAACAATACAGCTTCTGGTATTTCTTTCTTTCTTTTTTTTTTTTTCTTCTTTTTTTTGGAACTGGGGATTGAACTTGGGTCCTTGCACTTGCAAGACAGGCCACCGAACTGCTGAGCTAAATCCCCAGCCCCCAGCTTCTGGTATTTCTGTTCCACTCTCAGGTCTGTATCAACTACTCTCTGTGAGATCAGATAGTTTGCCCATGCATGTATGCAGACCCGGCATCATCCAATGCCTAGCAGAGAATTCTCAGAGGCCCCCCCTGGTACCATACCTTATACAGTCCAGCCACTTAAACATCCCCAAAACTCTGATTCTGCTTTCTCAGTATGGCAAGATATCCATATTATTCTTTTTTTAAATTAAGTTTATTGTTACATTTTAGGTATACAATACAGTTACATTCATCACTGGAATCTTGTACCTTATACGATGCATCTTGGTTCTTATTTTTCCCCATTCCCCTGCCCTCCCTTTGCCCCCTCCACCCTTCCGTATTGACAAAGACTTTGTTTCCACTTATTTTTGCTTTTCTCATATTTTTTCTTTTCCCTTCTTACCTTTCCTCTGCCCCTCTCACTTTCCCCGCTCCTTTAGACCTTTTCTTCATGTTGTACAATATCAACTATATGTTTTGATCCTTATTTACAGTTTTAGTTTTTCATACCAGAGAAACTATTAGGTATTTACATATGTATGTCCTATTAGTTTCACTGAAGAGTATGGCATCAATGTGCGTCCACTTACCTATAAATGTCTCTAGTTTCTCATTCTTTATGGCTGAGTAGTATTCCATTTTATAGAAAAAAAAACCCCACATTTTCTTTATCCAGTCTCCAGTTGGGCAATTGGGCTGTTTCCAAATTTTAACTATTACAAACTGTGCTGCTATAAACATGGGCATGCATACATCATTGTGGTATGATTCTTTTAATTATTTTGGGAAGATACCCATCAGAGGAATAGCTGGGTCAAATGAGACTTCTAATCCTACCTAGTTCATTGAGGTATCTCTATACTGATTTCCATAGTGGTTGCACCAGTCTGCACTCTCACCAACAATGAAGAAGCGTTCCTTTCTCTCCATAGCTCCACCAGCATTTGTTATTGGCTGATTTCTTGAGAGCAGCCATTCTTTGTGGGGTGAAGTGGAATTTCACTGTTGTTTTCATCTGCATCTCTCGAATGACCAGTGATGTTGAACATTTTTTCATATGTTTATTTGCTGCTTTTACTTCTTTGTCTGAGAAATGTCTGTTCATTTCAGATGCCTATTTTTGAATTGATCTTTATATTTGGGGGTCTGTTGTTGTTGTTGTTGTTTTTGCATTCTTTATGTATTTTAGACAGTAGACCTTTGTCCGAAGAACAGCTGGTAAAATTTTTTCCCACATTGTAGGTTGTCTCTAAGCTCTGTTGATGGTTTGTCTTGCAGTGCAGAAGCTTTTTAAAAAGATGAGATCCCAGTTGTCGATTCTATGTGCTAGTTCCAATGCTACTGAGGATTTGTTCAGGAAGTTTTTTCCTATTCCAAGGTCTTTAAGAGTTCTACCTAATTTATCTTCCATCAGGTTCAGTGTTTCTGTTTTAATATTTACATCTTTGATCCACTTGGGTTTTAGTTTAGTGCGTGGTGAAAGGTAGGGGTCTAGTTTTAATCTTTGGCAAGTTGAAATCCATGTTATTCTTGACTCCATGTCCCTGTGCTATATCTAGAAAATTCCCCCAGGCAGAAAGCCAAGACAAACATAAATCTCACCAGTGCATTCCCTTTCTATCAATGATCAACATCTTGTGCTGAGAAAACAACTCATATTTTTTGCAGTATTTTAACGGAGGTCAAATCTGGTGTCACTCAGTCATAAGTAGATGAGGAAGTCCTACTCAGAGGACGTAGGAGACTGTAATCATCTTTGTCTCCTTTTTCCAGGGTATACTGTGATATCTGTCAAGACAGCATTGTGTTCTGTTTAGACTTGTGTTTCAATCTTCTTGTATGGTACCGGTTACAGAATTAAGTGCATAGACAATGTGTATTGATTTGACTCATAGCTCTGCCCCATCTGGACTTTCACTGCTCCATCCAGAAAATTGCCACATGATAGTTCATTCACAGACTGAGCAAATATATGTCAAGCAGCTGGTCAAAATTTCCTTCCAGGGTAAGGCCTTGCTCTTATCTATTCCACAAGAATATTAGAACTGTAGAAAGATAAAGCTAGGAAAGAGGGTACCTAACGCATTGCTTACCTCATAATTCTTTTTGAACTGTTGGAGAAACTGAGACACTAAAAAGACAAGGGGCTTGTCCAACAGCTGCATGAAAATTACAACCCTGTCTAGAACCTAATCCTGCTATTCTTTTCTGAGGGTCCTTTGTTTTGTACCTACATCCATTTCTTCAAAATTGAATAGAAAATGTTAAACAGTCTAAGGACTGAGTTTAAGATACAGCAATTCTAAAAAGCAGGGAATGACAGGAAGGCAAGTAGTAAAAGGTATGAGAAGGCAGAAGAAAGAGCTTTTGTCCCTGAGAAGCCTTTGGAGGTTGGGCTGCAGGAGGAAGATACTTGCAATTCTTCAGAATCTTCAAAATGTCCTCTTGGGAATTTTCTTGATTGTTATTTAACCCCTGGCTGGAAGCAGTTAAAAAATTGTCGTTATTCATTTTTCTGAGGTAACACATTCAAAATCAAAAGACGCAAAAGAACACACATTAAAAATTCCTCCTTCTACTCCTTATCCCAGTCAAACATTTCTCTTCCCTGGAGATTGCCAGTGGTGTTATTTTCTTGTGTATCTTTCCAGAGTTTGTGTATGGATTAATCGAATTCCCATTCTGTTGTCTTCTTTCTCTAACATAAGTTATATAGTATTACACAAATTCATTCAAGCTTTATTTTTTCCCCACTTAATGTATCTTTCAGTCATACAGTTGAGCTTCCTAGTTCTTTCCAATAGCCCTAGGGTATCCTATTGTTTGTATGTAGCATCATTTATGTAAATGGACCTGTACACAGACATATGAATTGTTTCCCATCCTTTGCCACCACAAACAATACTTCAGTGAATAACCTTATATGAACACCATTTCACTTTGCCAGCTTATCTTCAGTATAATTTCTTAGGTCTGGGGTCTCTGAATATTTTAAACTTTGATAGATATTGCCATGTTATCCTCTGTAGGGGCTGTACCAATATATACATGCCTTTCAATAATGTGTGCAAGTTGGCATCGGTTTTGGTTGTATTTTTCAAGCTGAGATCATCTTACCAGTTTACCCATTTTCTTGTGGAATCCAAAGCTCATGGTTACCACCAAGGTCCTGCTGATGGTTTGTTGCTGAGGTGAGCCTTAATCTGGATATACTCCTGCTCAGCCTGAGAGGTTCACAGATCAATCCCAGGGCGCCCGGATATGAACTTTCCCAGCCAACCGTACCATTTTACTGTACATCCTCGATTCATTAGAGAAGTATACAGAACCTAAAAACGAGGGGAGACTCTTAGACGACAACAAGGAGAACGGGGGCAGAGGGATGAGAGGATAAGGGAAGGTAACTGTGGGGAGGATATGATCAAAGTAGACTATATGTATGTATGAAAATATCACCATGAAACCCCTTATCCTGTGTAATTACTCTGCACCCATAAAAAGAGAAAGAAAAAGTATTTGAGCTGGGAGTGGTGCAGATGGAGGCTGCCCGGTGGAGGTATGGAGAAGGGGACCCACCTTCTGCCTAACACTCCCTAGCCAGTGTAAACACAGGGGAGTGCTAAGCCTGTGTTTTGCTCCCATTATTAAAATATGAATCCAAAGGAGCTTTTGTCCTTTACAAAAAAAAAAAAAACAAAACACTTTAAGAGCCACTGTTCTGTGTGAGAACAATTTTGATCTTTTATAATTAAGTTCTTAGACACAAGAAGACCAGAGACAACCTTGAACCAGCAATCCTGTCACTTTATTACATTCAAAGTCTTTTTGCCTTTAAAACGTATCTGCACGTATGTGAAATTGACATGAAGGCCATCAGAAGTACCATTTTATTTCACATAGTTTTAAGTACACATTGCACATTACATTACACATATTTTATGTATTTTTATGGCTTTTGGCATACTTATCATTTAGCAATTGCATACAATTTTAGACAGTGAATACACTTTCCTGGGTTGGTTTTCTATTGCTGCATAAGAAATTACCATAAACTTGGCAGCTTCAAAAATGCACATATTATCTCATAGTTTATAGGTCAAAAATTCAGGCACAGCATGGTTAGGTGCTGGCTCTCTCTCAGGACAACATCAGGCTGAAACCAAGCTAGGTGGAATTCTCATCTGGCAGCATACAAAAAAAAATCTGCTTCAAACTCAGTCCTCTTGCTGGCTTAATTCTGTTCCTCATGATGGTAGAACTTAAAATCCTTCTTCTTAGTGGATGTCAGTTGAGGGTTACTCAGCTCCTAGAGACTACTCCTGTCCTTTGTCAGGAGCTCTTCTCTGTCTTAAATCCAATATTGGATGCACTCCCTTGCATCACAAATTTCAGACACTTCAAATCTCCTTCACCAGGAAGAAGCCTGTCTCTTTAAGACTTTAGCTGATTAGTTTAGTCCCACTCAAGATAGCCCCCTTTTCTTAGAGTCATGGGTCCATGACACATAGCCCACTTAGGGGAATGCTATCCAAGCCTGTCCACGGTCTCAAGGATTGTGCAGGGGAGGAGGACATTGGTACAATTCTTCCAACTCACTCCTTTTTATTACAAATCTATTAGTTTCCCTAGGACTTCTGTAAAAGAGACTCCCAGATGAGGGAGGGATAGAATAAAGTCAGTGGAATTTTATTCTTTCCTCATTCAAAGTAAACTTACTGAGGAGGCATACTCCCTCTGGAATCTGTAGAGGAACCCTTCCTCCTCTCTGCCTAGTTTCTGGTGTTTTGCAGGCAATGCACTCATTGGCATTCCTTGACTTATACATAGGTCCCTCAGATCCTTGACTTTCCCATGACCTTTTCTGCATGTCTCTATCTGTGTCATATCTTTTGATGAAGACACTGTTCATGTTGGGTTAGGGCCCACCTGCTCCAGTGTGACCACTCAACTGTTACCTCTGTAGTAATCTGAATTCTAATAAAGTAACATTCTGAGGTACTGGGGTTTAGGGTTCCAAAATATCTTTTTTTTTTGGTATTGATAAAGGAAATATAATTCATCTTGTAACAACAACATTCTTTAATTATGTTTTTGGGCTCTTTCATGATTCTGTATGGTAGATAATTTTTCAATAATCTTTTGACTATGTAATCATATCATTCATTATTCCCTTATGGTGTTGTTCTTGGAATGAGGTCTCTGAAAAGAAAGATTCCAAAGAGAAAGAAGAGCCTCAATTTTGTAAAATGACTTTTAGGGGCTGGGTGCCGAGGCTGAGGTGGCTATATGCCCCACGTGTTTTACACTGTATCTTCAGTAAACATTTTTGAGATATTAGCAATAGTTCCTAAGTAAAGAAATGGGGATGCAGAAAGAAACTTGCTCAGATGTACATATCTAATGTTAATCAAGGCCCAAGAGGAAAATGCAAACTCTAGATGTTTTAAACAGAAGCAATTTAATGTTGGAGTTATTTATAAGAATTAGCCAATTTAGAAATTACTAACAACAGTAGCTACCACCGCCCTTACACTGGGTGAAGATGGAGATGGTGTTATTGGGGTCCAGGAACTGCTTGTGGAGGGCGTTTCAAGGTCACCCCTACTTTGCAAAACTCCTTCAGATACACTCCATGTTTCTGAGGGTGGCTCAGATCCACTACATGGCCTTGGACAAGTTCCTTCCTTTTTTGAGTAAATGGCAGGAGTGAGGAGGGATGGTTTCTAAGCCTCCTCCTCTGCGAGCTGAGGTCTTACAATTCTGTATTTGGGAAATTCATGAAACCTGAGTTTCAGTAAAAGGAGAAGAAAAAGGAGTACCAGTTGGGCTCTGATAGATCTCTGTTGCTGAACACACTGCTTATGCCTTGGCTGACCACAGCCAAGACCATGTTTAGCTTGGGGGTAGAGGAGTGGGTGTGCAATATCTGTCATTTTGTTTCTCAACTTTCATTCACTCCATTCGTAGTAAGTTTTCTGTTTTCCTCTGCTCTTCTCTCCTTCCTATGTTTTTCACAATAAATAAGGGGCTTTGTTATGTTTTGGAAATAATCAAAAATTAGTCTTATTGGCTCCATGTAAGCTAACTAAAGGTTCAAACAGTTCTGCCACATGATTCCAGTTTTTCCTTGTGCTTTCATTTCTTGGTTCTGCTTTCTCCATGTTCTCATCCAGTGACCTGCATGGTCAGATACAGGCTATAGAAGTGCTAACCTCAACATCTTCCTAAATAGATGAACAGAGTATCTCTGGATGCTGCTGAGCAGAACTGATCAGGTGCCCTTCTCTAAACCTTGGGGATGGGAGTATGGAATACTGATCAGAGCCCAGCCTTGGAGCTGATGGCAGGGTGAATAACCATCCCTATGGACTGGCTGTGGGAAAGGCCTCTCCAAGATAAATGTGAGAAAGTGCTTAACCAGAATTGTGAATTGAACCTGAGAGGCAAAACCAAAACTAGGACTGTCCTCAGGATGCTCCTAAAAGTACAGATTGTGTTGAGCACAGCCTTGGGGGTCCAGGAAGTCTGTGATACGGCTCAACTCTGCTGCTGTCTTTCTAAGGGAACTTGACTCAGCCTCCTTACTCTATTTCCACTGTTGGGTGATAGAAATAGGATGCTGCTCTCCCAGCTCTGTAGGGCCAATAATGTAATGGGAGTTTTTATCCCATTACAGAAAACAGAGTGACCATCCCAAGAGGAATGGGAGCCCTTATTCACTGAGATTCATAGACTCTTATCCCTTTCCCGAGAAGGGAGGCGTCCATGCAGTATTTAGTGTGTCATGGAACCTTACACCAGGTGCAGAACAGTTGATGCGTTTGGACTCTATGGACAAAAACCCTCACATCAGCCCTAGAAGGGTGTGGAGCAGGGTACAGCTTGCTTCTTTTGCAACCTTAGGTTCTCTGCTTGTGCGTTTGTGTAGTACCAGAGATGTTGCTGAAGATTACACACTGAGAAGGTGAGGCAAACACTATTTGGTCCAGTGACAGGAGGACTTTGAGAAAAGCCCGAAGAATAGCGGTTAGAGCAAGCCCGAAGTAATAAGAGCACCAAAGAGTACTCTGTTCAGAGTTCAGCAAGACTCACTTGGAGGGTGGAAGTATCCTCAAGTGGGTGAATGGCAGTGATTAATGGATGCAGATGGTGACTGGCAAGGGTAGGAGATTTGCGTCTAAACAAGTTAACAAATGGGAAGTGATGAGGAGGGGACTAGAGGATTAGGGGGAAGCTCAGTGACTTTGTATTGCCGTTTACTATCTGGAGCTACTTGGCAGAGCTGGTGTGAGCATAAAGAGAACAGTGATAGCAAAACTTGTGATACAAGTGCTTCCTAGCCAGGCCTCTCAGACTTTTTCCCTAGGACACCCTAGCTTCTGGTGTCAGGGCATCTGGTCTCTTCAGGACTCCCCAAGTCTTGCCCTGCCTTAGTCTTGGTTATACAGCTTCAAGTTCTGAATCCACTCTCTCTAGCCCTGGGAGAAACTGGTTCTCATCCTAAGGCTGAGGTCCAAATGTTCCTTCTGGGAAGTCTTTTCCTCCACTGGCTTTGTTTTCTGACCTTTGTGGGGATGAGTGGGTTGTAAAGACTCAGTAAAGGGAACAGTCTCTGAAGTTGAAATCTGGACCAGAAAGGGTCCCTTAATCACATGAAATTATGACATTTTCTGAGTAACACCGTTAAACACCCCACAGTAGCGCCCATCATTACTGACTAATCCAGCATTGTGTGGGTTACTAACGCCTACTGTTCTAATAGTAATCTTCTCTGCCTCTTTCCAGATCTGGTTTGGATAACTTACCTTTCAGCTCCAGGGTATTCTCTGGAATGAGCAGGAATGACTCACATTATTGCCCTAAAGCCCCATGGAAATGTATTGGCTCTCTCTTCCTTCCCTGTGTGATAAATTTGATTATAATCTGCAGATGCCATTCAGGGCTGTGCGGCAGTTTAAAACATGCTGAAAGATTCATTCAGCTAAACCGGAGCTGTCAGGTGGAGAGCCAGAGGGAATTCTTGATGCAGACACAGGTTGTGTTATGTCTGCTGTAGCCTTGTGGCGGCTTTCAAATTGCTGTTAGGAAATAAATCCGTTCATCAGTATGGGCCACCCCCTGGCTCTGCTGGGCTGTGGGCTCCTTGAAGGCAGAATGTTCTTAATGCCTCACCTGTCTTCCAGTATCTTGTATAATAGTCCCTTGATAATTGATTCTTTTTTATATTTTCTATTTATATTCTTCAACAACAACAACAACACAACAACAACAACAACAACAACAGGATCACCAGTTATGTCAGATAAAAATAGCCCCAGAGACTACCTCATCTAGCCGCTAAGTGAGGGTTCCAAGACTTCAGTTGGGGCAGTGACATCTCCCAGGTCACACAGGGAGTCTGTGAGAAAGCTGATGAGATCCCTGACTCCTGACTGCAGCCCAAGGCCCCGATGTTCCTTTGTGCTTTTCTTGGCTACTCATACTAAAGAAGGATGTGAGGAATCCCATTTGGACTTGATTCTACTGTTTTATAGTCTCTTCTGAGTAATAAGGTCGGCTTGTTTAATAAGTGCAGCTTCAAAGTAGGTCAGGGATTTTATTTCTGTGCATAGTCCATTAGCATTCTTAAGTGAGAACGCATTTATTTTTTTTAACTGAGAAAATATCTGCTGTGTAGATGAGATGTACCACATCTGTCTATTTCCAGAGCGGGGTCAGATCCTTTCACATCACACAGCCTGTGTGAGGGGCTTCCTACCTCCAGGCTTCTCAGGTGAGAGGGACTGGAGGGGTCCATGTGCTATGAAGAGACCCCAGGAGCTGCAGCACCAGGACTAGAAGGCAGAAGTGACTTCTGTGAGCTTCCGAGATGGTCACGTAAAAATGAGGTTCATCTCTCATTTTTATCCGAGATGATTTTCTGAAAAGCCCCAAATGCTGAGTTAGAGAGGGTAGAATGCTATGGAAAAACATTTCTCAAATCTCTTGTGATGGAAGTACCTTCCTGGGTATGTCATCCAGTGACCGCATGAGTGGAAGAGGAATTAGGGGGTGTGGGGAGAGAGAGAAGCGGGACATTGCCCTTCATCTATGTAGGGCTACTTCTGCAGATAACATCAATTTTACTTTTTTAGCAGTGACCTTAACTGTTTTGTGGATTCACTCTTTTGTCAACTACCTTTACCCTAAATGGGGCTAGAAATACCACAAAAGATAAATAGTTCCCATTCAAAATTTCAGTGTAGTAACCCTTGCTCAACTCTGTAAGGAGCTCCAGCACGACTGACCACAGGCCCTTCATTGCAGTAACTGTATTGTAAGGGAGAAAGACAGAGACATGAATGATGACACCATGCAGGATGGAACAGGAGCAATACGAGCTACAAAGGTGTCTAGCAGTGTTCCACAGTATTGTGCTCTGTGTTTTTTCCATGATTTTTTTCTACCTATTCTGTTGTTAATGCTTTTGCTTTTAAAAAAAGGCATTTATCCCGATCTTTTACATGGGAATTCATGCACTATAATCCTTTTATCACTGTAATGAAAGTCTGATAGTTTTCCATTGCAAGTTAAAAGTGTATCTTCAACTTCTAAAATAATGTATAAAGAAATGCTCATACAAGGGTGAGCCCCTGTTGAATCTTATGTGCCATACTTTTGAAACATGTCAGACTGAGGATCTTCTGGGAGATTTTAGTAGGGCTTTGAAGGATGGCACTATCTTAGCAGATGCATGAGGATCCTACATATTTGACTTGATGCAAATATGTGAGATACCTCAATAAATAAGGATTTTTTGGGTACATAGAATTAAAAATGACATATTGGCCCTTTCACAGTGATTTTAAAAACATTTCAAGTTGTTTGCAAAGAAAACATCAAGAGATTGGATTTCTTCTTCACTGTTGCTCCCCTTCACTTTGTACGCTTTTGGGCATTATTACAGAGTAACTGTGAGTTGGTGGCTGGCTTAATCTGTACAGGGCTATCTGGAGGCATTAGAACTCCTCCCTGTATCCCAAGCCAGAAAAAGGCAGAGAGATGGGGAAAGCCATTCAGACCTCTCCGTGTGATTTTAACGTGCAGCTCTGTTTGAGAATCACAGGAGCAACTACTAAAGACTTTTTTTGTTGTTGCAGAATGTGATAGCTTAATATAAGGACCTCTAATAAAAGCAGTACTTCGTCTAGATAGGGAATGGAAGTGGAGAAACCTGCCTACTTGCCACCTAGGTGTGAGTACACTGAAACCCACTTAAAGGACTCCTGCAAGGACAAAACCTTGCAGAGTTTCACTGATGATGTTTCCATCGCTTAGAGGGTCTAGATTAATGCTTCTTTTCCATCAAAGAGCTGGTTACTTCACTTTTGAATTGACCTTGACATCCCCAAGTGTTTCTCTATCACCTTTCTGGGTAGAACATTGACAGTTCAGGGTCAATCTTGAGTATGCCTTAGCTATCAGGAAAACTCAGTGGGGTTTCCAGCTAGGATCATGTAATCTAAGTTATATTTCTGTTCCTTTAAGAGACTCAAACATAGAAGAGGAAATTCATGGGGGCAATTTTAAGAGGCTATAAAGGCCTCTGGGCTGTAAAGAGCTCTGCAAGAATGATTTCATTAAATCAATTCCTTTTTTTAAAAAAAATGTTAATACTTTGAGGAAATTGCTGCATGAACCTGTTTGTCATTTGGTATATATATGGCTGTAATCAGATTGCTCTTCTGATTAAGATCTAGATAAAGTTGTAGGCAAGAATTTTAAAAAATTGGCATTACTTATATGTGTCCTTCCTCCGTGAACAATGAGAGAATTTCACCAAGACCATCACTATGCTCCATTGAATAAGCCAAGACACCTCTTTGAAATAGGGCAAACTTTCAAATTCACTTCTCCTTTTACTGCATAGATGACCACAGAGGTCAATTTTAAACATTTCTCTCCAGTTTTTTTCCACTCCATTGATGACATAAAGGTATATATTTAAGGCTACTTTCTATTGTAAACTATGCTCTGTCCTTGCTAAAACATCTAAATTCACCATAAGTTGATACAGACCCCTGTTCTGACCCACACTTTCGTGTCTCTTAGATTGGGCTCCATCTATATAAGCATCCATCTATATCTTGATTGTTTCTTCACCAGTTGTATTCCTTTCATGTAATCGGTAAATGAATAGCTTCATAGTTACTGGTATGATAGAATACAGATAAGCAGCATATAAAAATATCAATCTGTTTGCTTACTGCTGCAAAATGGAACACTGGGCTTATCAAGTATTCAAGTATATCTTTAAGTGCATTAAAATGTCTCCTTGCTGGGCATCCTTCAATAAACATAGGCTGCTCTTTTTATTTTTATCTCAGATTCATTCCTATCTTCCTCAGTCTTTGTGTATTTGTGGGCTTAATTTTCAGAGAAAGTTCTGTAATTGATCATTAAAAAAGTGTCAAGCATTTTTGGGTGTATTTGATTGTACTTTCCTTATTTGAAATCATACTACATTCTTTTGGGGGGGCGGAACTGGGGATTGAACTGAGGACCTTGTGTTTAGCAGGCAGGTGCATTGCCACTGAGCTAAATCCCTAGCTTCATACTACATTCCATCTGAGACTTTTTTTAGTTGCCAAAAAGTCTGATTATATACCTCCAAATTATTAGCTACCTGTGGAAAACAATGATGTGTTGGTTGTGAATGGCCACACACACAAAAATACTACCCAAAATGTCTAGCTTGAAACAGTGGACATGTATTACCTCACATGCTGAATCAGAAATCACGGCACAGCTCAGCGGGGTAGTTCAGGTGAGTGTCTCTTGGAGTGTACACTATGGTGTTGGCCAGAGCTATCATATTGCGTAGCTTGATTGGGGGAACGTCTGCTCTCAAGCTAACTTTATGGGTCTTGGCAGTCTTCAGAGGATTCACTTCAAAGATGACACATGTGGCCCTTGGCAGGCTCTAGAGCCTGTGTGCCCCTCCATAAAACCCCTTACAACATGGCGGAAAGAAGAAAGGAGAGAGGAGTAAGGGGAAGAAAAAGGAAGGAGGGGAATGCAGATGGACAGGAGGGAGATAAAAGCAAGAAGAAGAAGGAGAAGGAGATAAAGGGAGAGGCAAGCAAGAGAGATGATAGCCTTTTTGTACCCTAATCTCAGAAGTAACATGGCATCACTTTCACTGTCCAGCCCACACTTAAAGGGATGGAGTTACACACGATCGTGGACACTATTGGGGGCTGTTTTAGAGACTTCCTACAAAAACTGGTCCTTAAAAACCACCACACAAGTAATGGTTTTATGCAGAGAGTGTTTGAGATTTCCTTGCATATAGTAAATAGTTTTAGCTTCTTGCAGCTCCATCATAATACAAATTTTATGTTAAATAAGTATCTAACTATATCTTGCACTTCCCAGATTGACAACTGCTCTATAGTCAATCACTAGTTGAATTTGGCATTACACTTGACCATCGTCTTCCTGGTCAAGTTCAAAGAAAGGATACTGAAGGACAGCATCCCATTGAATACATGCCTTCCAGGTTATAGGTTCTGAATTTTACTGTTGATGCTTGTAAGAGTTCTGAGCATATTCTTCAACTTTCCCATTTTTAAACAACTACCCATCATTCTGATTGAGAATGTATTTTTTTGTTTTGTTTTGTTTTTTTTTGGTACCAGGGATTGAACTCGGGTCCTTGCGCTTGCAGGGCAGGCCACAGAACCGCTGAGCTAAATCCCAGCCCTGAGAATGTATCTTTAAAAATATTATACTTTCAAAAGTAAATGAAGAATGCCACCAAACTTTTCAAAACAATCGCACTGTATCTTTAAGCATTTTAATGTTATTGAGAAACTCTCTGTGGTGGGAAATAGAATGAAGCACAGCTGTGTGTTTGTCAACTGAATGTCTGAATACAATTTTTGTCAGAAATCTGAAATTACCTGTGAAAATTGATGAATTTGCATACAATGAAAAGTAAAAATTTAACACAGACTTGACATTAAAAAAAACGGCTGACCACTGGAAAAACTGTTACATTGAGACTTTTTAAAATTAAGATTTTTGCTCTGTGAAAGCTCAAGCTATAGAATGGGAGACTATTTACCAACCACCTAGATGCAGGACTAGTGTTACATAAAGGATTTTAAAAAACTCAACAGCAAAACAAAACAAAAGAATTAGAAAGTGGACAAAATATGTGTACATTTCACTGAAGAGGATAAACAGATGGTAAGTAAGCACTTTAACATGATGTGCAATATCATTAGACACCGGGGCAGTGTAAATTAAAACCACAGTAAGATATCACCACTGAGTAATTAGAATGTTTGAAAGGAAGAGTGTCAACACAAGTACTGAAAAGCAGCCGAGTCACTTGTACCTTGATGGTGGGACGATAAAATGCCATAGCCCCTCTCAAAGCAGTTTGTCAGTTCCAAATTCCGTATGACCCGTTCCTTAGTCTCCTATGCATTTATCACCAAGAAGTGACAGCTTCCATTCACAAAAGAAAGAAAACTGCATGTGATTGTTCATCACAGCTTTATCCATAATAGGGAAAGACTGGAACCAGCTCAGCTGACTTTGAACAGGTAAAAGGTTAAATGTGTACAGATAGCATAGAAAACTGACCAAAACTGAAGAGAATGAATTATCGATGCACGTAGCAGTCTGTGTTGTGTGAAATAAAAGATAATACCAAGAGCTACCTATTGTCTTCCTTGAAGTAGCAAAATTTTAGAAATGAAGACCAGGTTACTGGCTCTCAGGGACTAAAGATATAAGAGAAGATGAAGAAGACGGGTGGGTTATAAAAGAGAAGCAAGACAATGCTTGATGTACAGGTTAGTGATAATTTCCTTTATGACTATGGTTTTTGTATGTCTCACTTCATGGTCAGGAAATTTCTATTTTAAAAAAAGGGAGGACAGAGGTAAGGGGAAAAAATGAGAATCAAGACTTGCCATGTAAAGGTACATGATCCCAACAATGAATGTAACTGTACTGTATCCCTAAAATGTACCAACAAACTCAATAAAATTAAAAAAAAAAGGCTTATCTGTGATATTTAGGTCTACAATATGTTGGAATTGACTTTCTATATAGTGTGAGGTAGTGCTCAGTCTTTTTTCTAAATGATTGCCTAGGTCATCTTATTTCTTTCTTTGAGAATATCAGTCTTTTCTTACCAGAATGCAGTGCGAACTGTACCATAAATCAAGTGTTTATGTATGTGTGGGTCTCTTTCTGGACTCATTCTATTTCTTGATCTGTGATCTTGAGCTTGATCTTGTACTTTTTGATTTTTGGTCAGTATCTCACTTTTTAAATTATTGGAACTTAATGATAAATCTTGACATTCTAAAATGTAAGTCCTACTAATTATGAATCTTCCTAAAAATGGGAGACTGTGAATCTTCCCCTTGCATGTAGGAATATGCTAAGGAATGAAATTTGCAAAATAACAAACCTGTAAAGCACCAGCCCCCTTGTGTGTAAGTCTTTCTGTGGAAGACCGCCCCATTGATTGTGCCCAAAGCAGGCTGTAAGCAGCGCAGGCTGTAAAGAGCTAACCCCACAAATGGCTTCTTTTAAGAAGTTTGCCCAACTGAATCCTATTTGATTCATAGGAGCATTGTGGGTGGTGTACAGGTTCACACAACCTCTCCACAAACAGCCACAGCAAAGACCAGAGAGACAGCTTGTAAAGCTGTGGAACTCAATGTGAGATAATGTAGCAGTCAAGGTCACACCCAAATTCCATTCCCCAAATTAAAACCTTCCTAACTAGAAGGACAAGGTTATTTGCTAACTACGACCTCTATTTGCTAAAACTTTGTATTAGTTTTCATCAGAATTTGAGATTCAATACATATAATCATGTAGTCTGTGAATGACTAAAGCTGGATTACTTCTTTCCAACTTGATATCATTTTTAAACTCATGAAGTAGTAACTTTCCTAATACCTTTTTTTTTTTTATGTCATTACACTGGCTAAGAGTTTTATCACAAATGAATGTTGACTTCCACCAAATGCTTCCTTGGCATTTCTTAAGATGATTACATAATTTTTATCTTTTACTTTCTTACTATGATGCGTTTATGATGATTGAATTTTAGTATTAAACTCATCTTGCAGTCCTGAATAGACCCAACTCAGTCATGGTCTGTTATTCATTTTATATACCACTAGATTTTGTTTGTTAACAATATAAAATATAAAATATATAATATAAAATATGTAGGATTTATATCTACTCGATTATGATAGAGATTGGCCTGAAAGTTACATTTCATGGACTATCATTGTAAAATTCTTTTGTGTAGTGATCCTGGGCATGTCAAAGGAATTTGAAAGTATTTCTTTTACTAGTTTCTGAAAGGCTTAATGTTTTATTAAAACTTTTGATGTATGTAGAAATTCAAACCTAATACCCTACATCTTCAAGTAAATTTGTTGCACAAAGATGTTTGTAGTTAAAAACTTACTGCTTTATATAACCCTTTGGAAGTCACTGTGTATTTCTTTGTGTGTGTGTGTGTGTGTGTGTGTGTGTGTGTGTGTGGTATCGGGGATTGAACTCGGGTCCTTGCGCTTGCGAGGCAGGCCACTGAACCGCTGAGCTAAATCCCCGGCCCCACTGTGTATTTCTTTGGGTTCCTTTTGACTATGTTTGAGAAGTACATAAAGATATTAGAAATAGAACAGTGCCTGAAAAAATCCTAATCAACAAATTCCTCTTTTTTATCCCTGTCTTCTCATGTTGTTCTCAGCTACAGAAGCACCTAGCTCAGGGGCTTGTGAAAGACACGGTTGTGAAAGACCGTTGCTTCTGTTCTCAGAGTGATGAGCACCTGTTAGAATCATGACCTCTGGGGGCAGCAATTGTGTTCTGTGATCTTGCAAGATTGTTTTGTTTCAAGGTCCTTTTCCAAAGAGCCTAGTTAGGCTGTGCTCACTGTTAAGGCTGGATATAGAAGAGCACAGAAGCAGCCCTGGGATCAATAAGGATTTGGAAAAGGCTAATTTTTCAGTTTCTTTACATAAAGAGGGCAGTCATTTCTTAAACTCTCCCCACAAACTGATAAAGCCTCTTACTCCATCTGGATACCTTTCATGACAGATCAGAGGAGTCAGTTCTTCTAGTCACTTCTAGTTGTGTCAGCAGCTTACAGACTAATTATACGTCTCCCCCTTGGACATAGGGATAGGCTAAGGGGTGAAATTTGCAAAATGACACTATTTCTAAAGTCCTGTCCTCCTTCTGTGTACGCCAATCTTATTATGGATGGTAGTATAGCAACTGATGAAGCTGCCTGGTCTCAGGGTGCCCTGAATTGGAAATTTCTTCTCTTGCTTTCTATACTTTCTTTTCCTCTGCTCTTGTTTTTTCTCAGACTTGTTCTGACAAAATGCTGCCATGTTTTCCCTTTGTGCTTGTTGACTATGAATTGTTGGTCTCAGTGGGAGATTAGTGGCTTCTTCATGCATGGAGCTAAAATAGATCTTATCACATATGATATATGAGCTCAGGTGCTCAGAGTACAGATCTCAGGGGCTAAAGAAGCTGGATTGAATGGGTCAGTGATGGAGAGGGCTCTGGGACCAAGAGAAATACTAGTGAAACATGAACCAATGTGAATAGAGAGAAAGGAAGAACTCACATTCATGTAAGGTCTCTCATATTTCAGACCTTTATTTTCCATCTTCAGAGTGTCCAGTGAGATAGGATCCATTACTCTGATGTAACTTTCTCACTGATCCCTTGGTTCACCTCTCTCTCTCTCTCTCTCAGATCCATTTTCAATCCTGCATTCAGAAGCGTTATCCCAGATGCATATCTGCCTGTGATTTAGTTTCCTTATGTGAAAAAGGAAGATGATTATAACATCTTCCTGTATTAGTCAGGATCTGAGAAACACCAAGTCATAGCAGGAATGAAATAAGTTTTTATTGATGGAAATGTATTACTCAGGAAGGCTACCTGAGTAAAAGTGAGATGTCAAAGCAACCAAGTATGGTAGAAAGGAGCTACCTGTGTGGCTGGTATAACCAAAGGGGATAGGGGAAAGGACAGGCCCCCAGATAGTACCTTAGCCCTATTTCATTGCCTAGCTTTGGGTGGTTCCTCTCAAAGATGCTGTGTTGTGGATGCTTTGAGGGCCAGAAGAAATTAAAACCTGAAGCGCAGCTATTCTTGCTGCTGGATTGATCTTGAGAGAGGAAGAGAGCATCTTCCCTTTTACAGTTTCCAGGTTCCATTGATAGCTCCGTTTTTAAGATTGAACCAAAGCCAGCTGGCAAAGGAGACTAGAAATGTAATTTGCAGTTAGAGCCCCAAGGTCACAAATCTGACCAGAGCAGCTTGGGCTTGAAGTTGTAAAGACCCAAGATAAGTAAATAACACTCTCCTTTAGTTTCCTCATCTATAAAATGGGTATTATAATAATACCAACTTTACGGTGTGATACAAGGAATGAATGAGTTCTTACAAGTAAATTCTGGACTAAAGTCAGGCACATTGTGTGGAGTATTCATTACCTTTGCTGCATAATAATAACAGTAGCTGTCATCATCCCAGGGTACATCACAGATGTACAGAGGTGAGTGTCTCTGGGATGCAGAGATCATCCAAACTGACTAAGCCATGAGTTCCACAACTGTCCACAGCAGGGCTGTTGGACAAAAGTGGAACACAGGAAGTGAGGAATGCTTGAAACAAGCTAAAGCTTCAGCATGGCCTCTAATTCCAAAGCTTTAGAATCAGACTCTCCTGGTTTTCCCTCTCCAGGGTAGACAGACTCTTGAATCATGCTTTCTGTGGATTCCTGATTAGCTGGCAAGGAAGGAAAAGCTTCTCTAGAATGATTATTCTGCTCTTAATTTTAGAAAGTGGTCCAGCGGACATTAATCTTGAAAATGACAAGGCGCTCAGGGAGAAAGAGACGCCAGGGGCAGACAGAGTGTGGCAGATCATAAAATCCCATCTAGTGTTAAGGCACTATTGAATTACACATTTCTAAATGACTTTGTGGGTTGAAACATGCCTGTGTTAAGTAGACTGAGGATCAGCTCTTAAATTTATTTGTTTGTAGAAGTATTGGTTGGAGTACATACTGACATTGCTACAGACCCTCTTTATTCTGACAAAGAAGGGGAATATACATCCAATGGGATTTTTGTGTCTTTATGAGAAGCACAAAATAGGGACTCCATGTAATAGGACTTCTACTAAGTAGTGAAAAGCACATCAGTAGCTGGGTGGGAGTATGATGGTAGCTAGCACATTGTATTTGTTACGTGCTAAGAGTGTTTCAAGGTTATTGATTATACTGATTTTACTTAATCTTCAAGACTTTCCCCATAAGGGAAGTATATTAGTATCTCTTTTTACAAATGGGAAGTTTGAGACACAAAAAGGTTAAGGAGCTTGCTCTGGATTTCCATATCTTAGATTGGATTTTTTCAAAAACAAATTCCAAAACAAAAAATCCAAGTAGTTATCTAGAAGTTGAAAGGAATAATAGTAAGGGGATTGAGACAGAGAAGGACTCCAGGCTCCCAAAGGCTGCATTAAAGATCTGGTAGAGGTTGTAAGTCTCTGATGCTCAGTACCACTGGGTCCATCTAAAGGACTGAGTAAAATCATCCCATTGTCTCACCAACTTTAAAGAAACTTGGGTATCTACCGACAAACTTCCATCCTTGATTGGATAAGGGCTGCTCCTGGGCATAGTAATATCTTGGCATGTGCAGTCGGCCTTGGATTGGCACAATTCCAATCCCATGGCAACAGGAAAAGTCATGGAGCTGGGAGATGTAAGTGCTGAAGGTGGCAGGTTACCAGTGCACGGAGGTGCTAACCACTAAAACTGACAGAGACCCCTGCAATATGTCAAGGGAATATGGGCTGGATGGCACCAGCATCTAGAAGATATAGCTAAAAATTTCAGAGCTGTGATTTAAATGGATTTGATTCTGATTTGAGAATTTCAGCTTATGCAGCTGAAATAAGAGAGATTAAAATATGATGAGGATAGCAGATGAGAAAGAAATCTTTTTGAATCCTAAGAACTAACAATATTTATGCCAGAAAAGAGTAAGAGTCTGTGACCCCTGCCTTCAAATATGCAAGGATTGCCACATTAGGGAGGAAGAAAGTTCTAGAGTACACATAGAAGACCCTATGCTAGGAGCTGAGGACACAGGACAAATTCGTTTGGTTCATTCCTTTGTACATTTCATTTTCTGCTTGGACAGAGCTAGTAGTCTACATAGAATATACAAGTTCTGTGATGAATATGTTCCCAAGATTTCCCACAAAAGAGCCTCTCTGCTGCAGAACACGCTATTAGTGTACCGATAGGTCTCTTTTACCAGGCTGATGTACCTATTCCCTGGGACCGTGAGTCTTAGAAACTAAAGTCTCATGGTTCCCCTTTGTAATGGGTTGACTAGTGTCCCCCTCAAATTCATGTTCTTTCTGAAACCTCAGAATTTGAACTTATTTGAAAATAGGCTTTTTGAATGTATAATTCAAGTTATAATGAAGTCATAAAGTGTGCCCTAATCCAATATGATTAAAGTTGGAAGAAGAAGAAGAAGAAGGAGAAGGACAAGGAGGAGGAGAAGGACGAGGAGGAAGAGGAGGAGGAGGAGGAAGAGGAAGAGGAGGAGGAGAAAGGATTAACACATAGGAGGAGAACACTATGTGGAGAGAGGGGCAGAGATGGAAACGATGCATGTAAAAGTCAAAGGAGTTTAAAGTCTGGTGAAAAGCAGTAGAAGCTAGAAGAGGCAAGGGAGGATTCTTCCCTGGAGTCTTCCAAGAGTATGTGATCCTATTGCCACCTTTGTTTCAGTTTTCTAGCCTTCAGAACCATAAGTCAACAAATTATCATTTTTAGCCACCCAGTCTGTAGCATGTTGTTTCAAGAGTTCTAGGACACTGATACACCCTCTCTGACAGCAGCTCACCCACAGGAGAGATGCCTGGCTGGGGAAAGGGCAGTAATGACTGCACCTTCACAGTACTGGTAGCCACCACTGCCACATGATTCCAGCCTTCTTGCCTCAGTAAGGGACTAAATCTGTGGTGCTGTTTGTGTCCAGAGGTCCACTGGGACGAAAATAAAAGTTGTCTGCAATCGAAACCACACTCTTCCCTTGCCCTATCCTGCCTATTTCTGGGAGCTCTCATTTGTTCAATCACTTCCACGGAATCTTTGTCTCGGGCTCCATTTCTTGGAAACCCCAGCTAAGATGCCACAAAGCACAGAGAACACTAAACACCTTAGGGTCAGAGGAGAGATAAATCCTCCAGGATAAGAAAGGTGAGTGAGCTGGAGAAGGATCCGAGTGATCTAGCAGAAAGAATGGCACAAGTAACTATTTCTCCATCAATTGTGTGCTAAGTTGTGAAGGTGAACAGAGCTTATTGGATGGAGAATATGCAAAGGCAGAGAGAGGTCTCCTGCTGGATATGTGTTTTCTCATTGTTAGAACTCTTCAACACCCGAGTGGAAAGGAGACAGTTGCTTGTTACCACTGTAGGTCTTTGAGCTAAGTCATAGCTTCATGTTGGGATCTCTGCAATGATTTTTGTATATGCCACCTACACATACAGCTCCATGACCTTTGACTACTGTTACTGCTCCCAGGTTAACAAGGTTCTGGATGGTTCCAGATACAGCTTCTCCTTCTTAGAAATTTCTGTGGCCTAGGACAAGTCTCTTAGTCATCCTTAATCATAAGAATCTTATTATCAAGCTCTTACAAGCCCTGCTTTGGAATCTTCCTGACACTGAATCTCCCTTTTCTTACTAGCATTGCAGTTATGTCATTGTTCTTTGTTTCATTTATAAAGTGAGCTTGATAATAGCACCTTCCTGAAAGAGTCTTAAGGATAAGTGACAATGTGCATGTAATATCCTTAGCACAGCGCCTGGCACACAGCTAACCCTAGTGAGAATTGTTAGTCTGTTTTCATCACAGCCCATGGAATTGAAATCAAACACTTACAGTAATGCACCAGCATAGAAAGTAAGTTTAGTACCTAAGAAAGAGTGCAGACTTTGAGAAAACCTGGGTTCAGTGTTAGCTCTGATTGCTACCTGTAAGCAGAGCTTGGCCAGGTTACCTAAAAAGCACCTGAGCCTTCATGTTCTTATCCATAAAAGGGAGTGTTTCTGACTCTGTGTGGTCACCGTTAATTCTCAATTGCTGGTGCCTGATACCTGGGTAGATGGGAAAGGCTATAAGCTTCTTAGTGATTAAGCAGCAGAGGTCACACCCAGATATAAATTTTTCAAATATAAGAAAACCTAGCTTAAGATGATTATCTTTATAATAAGCAGCCAATGCATATTTACTAGAGGAAATTTGTAGACCAGCAAAGGGAAAAAGGAAAGAAAATTGGAAAATTACCTGTCTCCTTGCAACCCTAAGGAGAACACCAACATTTTGGTGTACTTATGACTAGATGTTTTAATAGGTTTGTGTAGGTGGAGCTTTTGTTTGAGTTTACTTAAAACTAGACTGGCAGACCCATGGAGAATCTCTCTGAAGGAGATCCTTTTTCAGAGGAATTTGTACCACAATTTCAGGATGATTACCAAAGCCAGGGTTAACCCTTAATAATGAAATGCCTTGTTCTTAAGTATTAGCTAAATGTCACGTGAAAGAAAAGGTATAATATTCTGTCTCTTATGGTGTAAGTTGTGTGTCCAATTCAAACTGACATGAGTTTGTTCTTCTCTTTTAAGTTTTTTATCTGAGAAAATGAGGTCCCTTGCAAAAGCTAACTATACCACAGGGCTGATGCTTGTAGCATTCTAATTCTCCCATCCTAGACTCAGTGATATTGATTTATCTCAAGGCACACTGATACATACCTTCAGGTAGCTCAGCGATTCGGTGGCCTGACTTGCAAGCGTAAGGATCCAAGTTCAATCCCCGGTACCAAAAAAAAAAAAAAAGTAATTTTTCTCTAAGGAAGGGCAAGTAGCTAACACTTTTTCTTCATTCTTCAAAACTCTAAGAATGTCTTTCTATTGGTTATAAAATATACCACAACTTATCTGGCTAGATCATTCTTGACACATTAACCATCTCCCATAAAATATGAGTGAGTGTGAGTGTGTGTGTGTGTGTGTGTGTGTGTGTGTGTGTGAGTGACCATCATCTTTACAACAATGGCTAATATGAAAATTCCTACACAGGCTCCCTTTGACCTGAATCCTTGCTCTTCTTTGGTTTTGGTACTGGGGATTGAATCCAGGACCTTTACAATGAGCTGCAATCCCAGTGCTTTTTCTATTTTTGTTTTTTGAGAGAGAATCTTGTTAAATCACAAACTAGGCAAGCTAGCCTTGAACTTGCTATCCTCTTGCTTCACTTAGCCTTTCGAGTGCTGGGATTATAGGCACAGCCCACCACAGTCAGCTGCCAGTCCTTGCTCTCTGAATGACTCAGTGTTTGATACTGGGGTCAACTTAATGAATCTATATGTCTTTTTTCTTTTTAAAAGTGCAAATTGTAATAGTATCTTCTCAGACGGTTGTGTGAGCACTAAATTAGTTACTATTTTAAGGCTCTAAGGAGAGTGACAGGAGCCTAAAAATGTGTAGTGCACAATAGCTGCTGTCATTTGTGCATATTATCATGGTTTTTTCATATTGTACTGTTTCAAATTGAAATGATGAAGTCTGCAAAGTCATTTTTTAGCACCTTTTGTTTTGTTTTCATGGATAGCTGAATTTTTTCTAGATGTTTGTAGGATTTTTTTCCTTAGGCCTTACATTACAAGAATATCTCCATGATGTGCTTAAGCTTGAGTCTCATTACTGATTCTGTCAACACATGGTGTTATTGATAGTCTGCAAACTTATTTGTTTCAGATAAGTTTTCTTTGCCTACGTCTTTGTCTTAGTTGTTTAATGCCTTTCCCCCCAAATAGTTCTAATCCTTAGTGTGAGTGTCCATTTACTCTTTTCTGTAACACTTTTTTAATGTCTGTTTGTTGTCACCTCAATTCCTTATTTTTTGAGAGTTTACTAAATGTTTCTCTACCCATTTGACAAAGACATCAAATATTTATTGAACCTAGGCTGCATAATGAGCAAAGACGTAAAGACTCATTCCAGTTGTTACCAGCTGGTGTATTGGACGCAGCAACCACTGAGTCATGTTTTGCTCCCAGGCCCAAGCCAGTGAGAAACAGAAGGCAGAGCCCCTGCTGGCTTTCACTCAGGGTAAACCACTGTATCCACACAGAACCCCTGTGGTCCTAGGTAGAGAATTTAGAGATGGTCTGCAATTTGAACCATGAAATAGTCTTCCATTCTCAAGGTGAAGAAAAGTGAGAAGCAGAACTATTGGGCAGCTCATCCAAGCTTATATATCTGGCTAGTGGTGAGGCCTGGGCAAAGAAAATTGAGGACCCTGGTCCCACCTAGATTCCCATTATCTTTTGATCTCTGATCCTTTATTTTATGAAGCAGAGTCGCATAGAAATCAATGGACATTTTAAAAGTTAACACAATGCTTTTGAACAACTTGGGGCCTAGGCATGTGGCCTAAAAAACCAAGTAGCTCTACAGTAGATTTGGGGAAGAAATGGTCAATTTAGTTAAGAGTAAAAACAAAGATATTCCAGTTGGGAGAAATGACATTTATAAAAGTATATGAAGATGATAAAACAGTGTGTCTGTGTATGTGTGTGTGTTGGTGGGTGAGGTGGGGTGGACCACTCCCAGGGACCCCATGATCAGTAAATGGAATCAGAAAGGGGCTCCAGTGGAGCGGCTGGGGCCCGAGTATTGGAGGAGGCCGCTTTATCCACACTTAAACAATATCAAGGCTGAGTTCACATCTTAGTGATATCCAGTTTTTCTCAAAATGTTTGATTTCTGTCTGCGCGCACGCACGCGCGCGCACACACACACACACACACACACACAGCTCTATCTTCAGCTATTTGAAGCATTTTTGCTCTCTGCAGGAATTTCTGGGAGTCAAACTGTTACAAGTGCTCACAGCGGGAAAAAGAAAGACAGAATTGGTCTGGAGATTGCTGCCTGAGGTTGAGGCTGAGTTACGTTAAGGGATCATCTCACCATCTATGTGCCAAAGGAGAGTTTGGCAGTTTGGGTCCAGCTGCTGCCCAGGCCTTGTGCATGGCTCGCAGGGTCCTGATCCTCACAGTCTTCGATGTCTGCCCACAGGGCACCACCACCATCTCCTAGCTCAGGTCACAGCTTCCTGAAGGCCGTACTTCTTCTCTCTTGATTTATTTCCAAACTTTGTAAGCAGAGTTGCCATCAGATGTCAAATACCCACTCCTGGCTTTGCATGGTTGATAGTGCAAATCCGTCAGCCTGGAGTCAGGCAAAGAGAAAGTTGGTTGTTTAACGAGTGAAAAGGCTCATGGTTGGGAACTGGCATGTGTCTGAATAAGCACTCACCTGCCTTACCCACTGGTCGTGGCACAGAGAGTCTGCATTTCCTTTCACCACTAAGTTCCAGCCACTCAGTGCTCTGATGAGCACGTGAGATGCACAGGTCCATTCATGGTGATTGAGATTTCTTTCACAGAAAGCTCTCTCTGCCAGGTTGTTCACTGAAAGACCCCAAATGGTCAGGTAAAGCCCTTCATGTAAAGAAAGATGAACTTGAAAATACAGCCTCTGTAGAAGTTTTCTATAGAGGCTATATCATTTCTTGGGTAGGGCCATGTTTTTGTTCTTTAAATTTTTAACACAAATATTAAATCTATGAATATGTTGGGTAGTCTCTGATCATGGGACCTAGATGTTTATATGGCATTATGTTGTGGAAATCTTAACAGGTTTATTTTGCTCAAAGATTTGAGAACTATAGAGCATGAAAGTGCTAAACATACATCAAATCCTTTCCCAAGACTGCATTTCCAGCCTTTATCCTTTACAACAAAGGGTAGTTCAGAGTCCAAAGAGGTGCACATATTTTGGGCATGTTTTCTGTCAGCAGACTCTCTATAGATTTCCTGTATTCTCAACATAGACCACTGAGAGATTTGTGAGTGGGTTTCAGAAGGGTCTGTGAGTGCCTGGTATTTGTGCAGAGCTCTAGGTTATGTGTGTTTGTGCATTTTTTTGTGGGAAAAGGGTCTAAATTTCTCACCAGACCTTTAGAACCTATGTTCTACCCAAAGTTAAAAACTACTGTCCTTAATAACTCTTCTTGTTAATTACACAAACATCTCCAGCACAAGAAAAGAAAGGGATGGACAATCAGTGGGTCCTGATCTACCTCTTCGTTTTTGGCTTAATAGAACCTGAGCCCTTTATGGACCCCTTTTGATTGCCTTCCTGCTGACTCTGGTCATCTAAATTGCAGTAGGTGTCCACATTAACTTCTTGCATTGCCCTCTATACATTTAAAAAGATGTGCTAACTTACTAAAACATATACATATTCTGTATCTCATCCCTGCTTCTTTCTCTATGAACTACTTGGAATGCCAGCTCTAAATTAGTGGATCACTGACAAGACAGAGAATAAAACAAACCAATAATCTGATGGTTTCTTGGTGCCAAAAGCAGGACATAATATGATGAAGTTACATGATCTATTTTGGAGGGCATGGAAGGAGAGAGAGAGAGAGAACTACAATGACTAGTATGTTTGTGAACTTGTGAACCTGCAAGTCACTGGAGAGGAGGACATTCATATACTCAAGAGGACGTTTGTTATTTATACTTGTACCTACCATTAGAAATACATGAAAAGAGATCAAACATTTGGAAAGATTAATACTTTATTTTCTTTCTGGTGGTCAGAAATTGAAAACTGCTAATGCCTGAAATAGGAGAGCAGCAAACCATGGTGAAAAGTCGATTGAAGAGAGCTTAATGTGGCTACTTGCTCGGCCTCCAAAGCACTGAAGTCTGCTGCTCTTAATTCTGTCCAGAGTCAGTCTGTGAATAATTATATTAAAGAATTAGGCAATGTCATCACAGAGCTACAAAATATCACCCAGGAGGCCTCATTGGAGACTGATGGGAACTCTGGAGAGTTGATAATGGCGATCAAAGGCTCTATATATTTAAAATGCACAAAGGATGAGTCCAGAAATTATCTGCCTGCCAATTTAACTTCTCTACCTGGAACAAATTATCCAAAAATCAATTTGCAAACACCTTTGAGATAACAAGGTCTTGAGTAATAACCTCCATGGCTTTCTAAAGAAAAGTACCTAGCTTGACTAATCTCCTTAATTTCCCTCTCTGGCCAACTGGCAGGCTATAATAGAGGCAATCTGAAGTTGTCCCTTAAGATTTGCTCTGAGTCACACTGAGAAAATATTGTCCATCCCTGTTTTATGGCAAATTAATCTGTTTCTGGAGAATCTTCACTACTAGGTAATTAATTAGAAGAAAAATGCTGAATAAATCTCTATCCCAAAGCCCTCACCTGAGTTCCAAACAAAAACTCATATATGCCTTCCTCCATGTGATTATTCCAGAGCCTCGCCAATAGTAACAAGTTCTTAAATAAATCTACAGTGTATTGCACCTCCAAATATCTCCCTCACTCTACTATCTTATTTTACTTTAGGAATCAATGACTTATTTATACTTTTTGATAGATAATCCCATTCCTGGCGTTTGTTCCCAGAACATATCAAATAAGAAAGACTAAAATCATTGGCACAAAGATGTTCATTGCAGCATTATTTACCATAGCAAAATTTAGAACAGCTCATGGGTCCAATGATTGGACACCGATTAGTGTGATAACTTGATGGACTGTCCTGTAGTTACTAAAGACAGTGATAGAAAAGTCTCTTTAGTTTATAAACAAAATCCGTAGTGTCTTTGTAACTTTCCTATTCCTAGGACAAAATATACAACATTCACAATTTAAAGGAGGAAAAGTTTGTTTTGGCTCATGGTTACAGTCTTTATTCCATTTAGCTCCGAGGTAGAATGCCATGGTGGAAGGACATGCTGGCAAGGATAGCTGCTCATTTCATGGAGGCCAGAAAGCAGAGGGAGAAGGAAGGAGCCCATGGAGGAAGATTTACCCTTCCAGGTCACATCCCAGGGACCTGCCTCTTTCAACCAGGCCTGACTTCCCAACAGCACACTTATCTGCTGGACTCACCAATGGATGCATCCTGGTTATCTGACCTGGGAAGGCATGCGGACATGGGCTTTGATCCTGCATTATTACCTGTCCTATGCACGGCCTTGGTTGGTGACCTGGTCTTTTGGGTTTTCACATTTTTATCCAGTGACATGGAGGTGGAAGTGTTCCAAGAATTGTGTGGAATTTCCTGGTATATAAGAAATATCAAAGAAGTACCTCATTTCTCCTGCTTTTCCAGTAGGTAAAAGATAGCCAGAAAGTAGTCACTGCAAATACCTGTTGCAATTCTGGTCCTTTTAGCTGACTAAATGGAACTTACTGGAAAGGAGACAGCAATGCACATCAGATACTAGATATCTCATCAGGACTTTTTCTTTGACCCTTAGTTCCTACCGGCTCCACTCTGGTCAGTGATACTCTGTCTGCTGGAAAAAAAAAAAAAAAAAAAAAAAAAAAACCTATCAAGTGAAGGAAGAAGCTGAATTCTTGCTGTACATCATTCTTTTTCTACCTAAACTTATATCACCACTGGGGGGAGGGAGGCTTCCACTAACATGTCTGCATTCTAATATAGAAAATGTTTATAACGTCAGACTCCCCTGGATTTTGAGCCAAACTTCACCTTAGTAAAGGCGAATTCTCCTTTGGGGGTAGAAAGCAGAGTATTGCCTTAGACAGATTGCTATGGTTTGGAAAAAACATCTCCTCACATTGCCCTTTTTTTCTTTTCTTTCTTTAAATGAAAGAACCATGGTAGGTGTTGTCTGAAGTTACTGAAGAAATACCAATTCATTTATTTACAGACAAAATCTTGGCTATTGAAGCAGAATGTGAATGGGGCTAATCATGAGATTTTGGCCATTTTTTATGGTTATGTCTGGAATTCTGTTCCTTAACCTCACATGCTTGAATTCTGCTCTGTAAAACATTTAAGACTGAGCCCTTTGCTTTTTGCTTGCCTTGCAGAGCCTCCCACACCCATTGCGCCTCCAGAGCTGCTGGCTGTGGGGGCCACCTACCTGTGGATCAAGCCAAATGCCAACTCCATCATTGGGGATGGACCCATCATCCTGAAGGAGGTGGAATACCGCACCACCACAGGCACCTGGGCTGAGACCCACATTGTCGACTCTCCCAACTATAAGCTGTGGCATCTGGACCCTGATGTGGAGTATGAGATCCGGGTGCTGCTTACAAGACCAGGCGAAGGGGGAACAGGACCTCCAGGGCCTCCACTCACCACTAGGACCAAGTGTGCTGGTAAGAGCCTCCTTAAGTGAAATTCCAGGGCCAGTTGGGGGACTGAGCATTGCTGTGACTGGTCCTCCTTTGGTCTTCTGGTGACAGGTTGTCTATACATTTTTTTGATGTGAGTGTGCTTCCTATTATAGAGTCAAACAGGTAAAGTTTTGGTCCTCCTTAGAGGACCTTCTGGTTCTGACTGTAACTCTGAGACTCTCTTTACTTTAGCTGTATTATGGAGGATGTCTTCAGCTGTTTCTGACAATTTTTACATGGGACACTAGCTCTGTAGCTGTGGCTGTGAGGACTCCTGGCACCATTTGTAGTCTGAGGCTTTCTAGTGCTAATAGAAAGGTTCTGTGTCTCTGAGGGCTGTTGGTTCTGTTTCTCTGTGGGCTCTTGGCCTTGTCCGCCCTAAAGGCCTCATGTAGACGACACTCCTGTTGGTTTCTGGTTCTAGGTATGTATCTTACATGTATCAAAATCCAGCTTTATCCCTGAGGATCTGTGAGTGGGAAGGTGACCCTTGGAGTTGGTCATTTTGCTTATGGTCCCCAGTTCTAGTTTTGTCTCTGTGGGACTCTGGGTAATAACTTTGTCTTCAGTGCCTCCTGGCTCTGACAGTGTCTCTAAATTGATTCTAGAACTACCTTAGTCCCTCCAAGCTTCCTGGCTTCATATCCTCTGGGTGCTCCTGGTTCCTACCTGAGAGTCTGAGCTGGGAATGTTACTCTGAGGGTCCTCTGGATTCTGCTGAGTTTCTATGGGCTTCTGGTTCCAACTGCTGCACTGACGTTTCTGGATGCTGCTTAAGAGTTTGCTGGCTGGGGTTGCATCTGGGAAGATTCTTTGGATCCAGCTGTATCTCCGAGGCTTCCTGGCTTTAACTCTGTTTCTAACGAGAGGGTTTTGGCTGGAACTGTGTACCAGAGATGGTCTTGGCTCTGAATTTCACTTAAAAATTAAAAGAAGTTCATGTTTATCTTTTGGAAATCACGTCGTCTATTTCTTTTACTCTTACCATTCGCTGTAAGTACTTTTATGTCATATATACATGAAAGAATAGAGGCTCAGTATTTTAAAAGTTTTTGTCTGAAGTTAGTATTAGCCAGTGCTATAGTCAAGATTTGCTCCCAGGTTTCCTGAATGTAATGACTGTTCTTTGGTCAAATCACAATAAATAAATAGAGAAGTAGATGCTGTTGGCATGGTACACAGAGAAGAAAGAGGAGGTACTGATGGATTCTGGGGTGCAGGTAAAGTGTGTGTGTGTTTATAAAGAATCCATCAGTAGAACAATATGGAACAAAATGCAAAGTATGTCAGTTCTATTATAACTGAAATATGTGTGCCTAAAACACACTGTAGCTTCATGAATTATGCCATAAAGTTGTGGGCTCATGAGAAGAAATGGGACAAGAGGCACCCATACTTACCCATTAACACATGCAAAAGAAAAGACCTGAGCAAAAAAAAGTAGTACAGTTTTACACGTGTGAAATAGCTAAGAAATTCATAAATATTACAATACACATAGTAGATACCTGGAAAAAGACCTGAGGTTTGCAGCCTGTGAGTTACTATGAAGTATTGGAAGAAAGGTCATTTGAAGTTGGTAGATGTACCACCATGTATGAATGGGTGTGGTTTATAACACATGTTGCAAAACTGAGGGAGCAGGCAGATGTTGGAGGGATGTGTGCTTTTTTGTGTATTTTTATATGGCACAGTTCAGCTGGGTATAGTTTTTCACATCACTATATAAAAACTCACATAAGTGAATGTAGAATTCATGTTACACCTAAATTAGTTCCTCATAGATCAATTTGGGAACAAATAGGAGTTTTCAAAACAAATGCCATTGATTGTTGGATGTGTGGTTCTTGCCTATAATTGTAGCTACGCAGGAGGCTGATGTAGGATAGATACATATATTTATCAGTAGTAGAATGCCCTTGGATTCAATCCCTAGTACTGAACAAAACAAAACCGAACAAAACGTTCTGCAGCACTTGACTATATCCATTTCTAAGTATCTCAGTAGTTCATCCCACAGTATGTAAGTCAATGATAGTATTTCCATGGCTTGGAAATATCCTTTGAAGGCTGTTGAACCACTATGATGAAGAGAGATGGCATTTCCTTGATTATTTTCAAAATAGGCCCTTGGTAAAATTTCTCATTAAAACCTGATTATGAAACTTACTATTCTAAAAGGCGATGAGGGTATGTTATGAAGCCAGGTAATACCTGCAATGCAATAGTCATCCCTAAAATAATTGATTTGATCCTGCTGATGAGACTTGTCTCTTTCCACGAGGTAAATGTAAGGATTTTCAGGGGTTTTAATCTTTATAAATGATGTTTAGAGTACTTTAGCTGCCCCTCTGGACTTAGTTGCTGATGATCTCATAATACATTTTGAAATTCAATCACAAGATGATCATCTCAATAAAAATTTACAGTCTATTGCAAACGGTTGTCATGACTATGGAATGGATTTTGCATGTTGAAAACACAATAGTCTATCACTATAAAAATTATGACTTAGAGTGCTGTTTGTGGGATTATATTACAAGAAACGTTGGTGTTTAAGTAAGTTACAGCTCAAATCTTGAATAACTCACATTCTGCAAAAGGTGCATCAAGAAAATAATCTTCTTTCTCCCATTTCCCCTACTGGCAGAATGTTCTTTGCTTTGTAATTAATTTTTAAGAGAATTCTAGGGCTGATATCCATTTGTGGATGCTCTTTGCTGGCAAACACAGTCTGAAATTTTGTCCCTTTCCCTGTTCTATTATTAATCACTCTGGAAATGTACTCATTATTTTGCAAAACAGAAAAGGGGAACATGGAGTGTGGAAGGTATAATTTCTGCCCAGAGGAATTTACAGGCTGGGTTAAAACTCCAGCAAAGCAGCAAAAAGGGTAAAACATAAACAGAAAGTCAAATATTGAAAGACATACTTTGTGGAGGAAAACAAGGTCAATATGCAAAGAGCAATGTTCTTAGACTCACCTAGAGCTGTTTTTGTCAGAGTGTGGTTCCTGGTCTCTAGCATTCTGTTAGTATTGCTAGAGAATGAATTTTCCACCAAAGTTCATGTGTTTGAACCCAATCCTCAGTGTGATGATATTATGTGGTGAGGGCCTGCAGAAGGTGATTAGGTAAAAAATGGGATTCCTGTAGTTATGAACGAGACTCAGAGAGCTTCCTCACTCCTTTTCCATATGGGGACACAGTGAGAAGTTGTCTGGAACACTGAAAGTAGATCTACACTAGACATCTAACTTGCTAGTGCCTTAACATTGTATTTGCTAACCCTCCAGAACTGTAAAAAACAAATTTCCATTACTTAAGAGTTACCCATTTATGCTGTCCTGTAACAGCACCCTAAACAAGTTAAGACAAGTATCACTCCGAAACTTGTTAGAAATGCAAATTCTCAGACCTGGTCTCCTAATTTGGTACATCAGAGATTCTCAGGGTTAGGCTTAGAAACTTCAGAGTAATGCTGCTACACACTGAAATGTAAGAGCCACTGATACACTATGACACAATGACATGTTCCCTCGGTGACAGATGGGAGGAAGACTGAGACTCAGAATTATTGGGTCAAGGTCATAAATCATTTAAGTGCTTAGAGCTGTCTCTAGGTAATAACCATGGTCTCTAAACTACATGGTTTGATGGAGTGTTAATTAATCCTGAGGAATTCTGCTCACAAGTGTTCTCTTGAGGGTGGGATTTGATGTTAACTGTGGAGACCAGCTGAAAATGAAGGTCTGTGTCAGTCCTTTTCATCATACAATTACTGACCATTCTCTGTGTGCCACACTTTGTGTTAGGCACTGGTGGCAGAGTATAGTTTACCAAGGACATTGTAAGATCAGGCAAAGCGTTGGCAGAAGTGTTCCTCAAGTTGATACCAGGAGCCAGTTAGCAAGGCTAACTGGGGCTGTTCAATATTCTGTTTCTACCAGATGTGATAAATCATGGATCAGGTCAGTCTCTAGGACATCAGGAGCAGTGTCCAATCCTTAAGGGAGAACAAGTCAATAGTTTGGCTATAGGGCATCCTATCCTATCCTATCCTATCCTATCCTATCCTATCCTATCCTGGCATTCAGAGCAAGACTTCTAGCCAATTACACTGGAACCTAGACAGGCTCATATACGAATCCAAAAATGTGAGGATGGGAGAACGGAGTCTAAAATGACATCTTAGGCTTCTGGTTTAGATGATGAGAGATGAGTGGTAGAATCACATTCTGAGATATTGGACAGAGAATGAATTCAGATTTGAGTCTGTTGTGTTGAGCTGAAGGTGAGTAGGAAGTAATGGATATATATACATCTTCAGCTCAGGAGAGACTAGCAGATTTCCTTTACCTTTGAGAACTGCATGATTTCACCTGGACTTCAGGATGAAAGGGACTTCTTAGTACTGATGAAAGCAATTTAATTCACTGTCTTCATGTTATTCTCTTGAAATGCTTCATTCATTTTTTAAATTCATCATTTTGTTCCCTCTCTTCGCTTTAATCATTCATCATCCTTCCTGAGATACAGGCCTGGAGGCAAAGGCAATAATGTATATCAAAGTGCTTTGAAAAGCTCAAAATGCTCTTTAGATGCCCATAATGAAACAGATCATTATTTGTTGCTGCTATTGTTATGGATGTTATGATTATGAATTGTTATATCAAAATAAGTCTTACTTTTCCATGTATCTTGACTGACTGACCTAGAAGGTAGGCCTTAGTTGTTTTTCATCGACCCTTGGGAAATCCTGTTTCAGAACATGATGTTCACGTTGTGGTCTGGCTCTCAGAAGTTTTCCTGTCTACAGCATTATATGATTCCTTCTAGCACATCCCCAACTGCAAACGTCCTGGGAGGTCCACAATGACTGATCTGAAGCCTGCCTCTATTGGACAATTTGCCCTCTCCATCCCAGACCATTTTGCTGCTGGAATTCTTGAATCCATTTTCTCTACTCAGAGTTAGCTTGATTATCATAAAATTCGAGATGGTGTCATACCCAGCCAGTATCCATTAGGTTAAAAAAAATAGGGAGAGAGGGCATTCTGCAAGCACCAACTATTTGGAGATTACAGGAAGAACTAAGGACAACAACATTAAGAATGGCTGTCAAGGTCAGTAACAGAGGAAGCCAAGTGAGAAGATGGGACATACAAGCACCACGCTGACCGAGCTTCTCCTCTTCTGTGGGTACCACTTTTAGTGGCCTAGGAACTAAATTGTATAACACATAATGTGACATAAGAAGAAAATGTTCAAATAGGAAGGGGCACTAAGGAAGGGGGCGGGAAAAAAGAAGGGAAGGAAGGGAAAAGAGAAAAAAATGAGAAAAGAAAGATAAAATGGAAACAAAGTTTTGCAAATAAGGAGGGGAAAAGAGTTGAAAGGAGGGGAATGGGAATAAATAAGAATCAAGAAATATCATGTACAGGTACAAACACCATATGATGAATATGATCATTGTGTACATCTAAATTATATCAATAAACAATCAATAAAATTATCATCTATTGTCATACAAAAGAAATTTCCTTCATTGTTACCCCATGGAATTCCTGTTTCCATGGAATTCCTATGTGTGGGTTCTGGTACTGCTTTCTGGAAGCCTCCTCATCTCAGAAACAGGACCTCGGCAACCTACTCATGTGTCTCTTAAAGCCCCTTAAACTCCATTTCTTCATTGCCACAAGTCCTGCCTGAGCCAGACCAGAGGTAGCTCTCTTCATATCAAAGTTATGGGATCACAGATCAATAATACAGCAAATCAAGTGACTGCACGCCCCCCCCATGTGATTACTTGCTCCTGTCAATCAAAGGCCCACTTCATTGGAGAGTTCCAAGTCTCCCCGTGAAAATACTTGGTATGGCCTGGATGCCACATCCGCTGCTGATTTCAAGGGCTCTCTTTTTATTCCCTTCACCTGAGGGTTGATTGCATGTTATATTTTATTTACATATTTATAGGTTTCTACTTGAAGTGATATGTGTCTAGTTCTCTTTTTCTCCAGAGGGATAAAAAAGGAGAAATTCAAATTGCCATGCTCAATGAAGTGAGAGTAGTCATTAGAATTTAGTGAAAAGGATATAGGCTTTAGTCCCGCAGAAAATCTGCTTTTTATTTCAAGCTGGGCATTTGCTACTTGATGATCAGGGATGTATTGCTTCACCTCTCTGTGCCTCAGTTTCCATTATTACATTTAAAGGAGACCATATTACATCATTTTTATTGTGAAGTTTCGTTAAGATGACTTACATGCCTAGCAGAGAACTCAGAACCTAGATACTCTTTAATAAACATTGTTTACAAATCACTCTGGGAAGAGGAATCAGAACCTAAACTCATTTCTTTCATGGTGGCATGATGAACCCTCTTCAAAGGATTTTGGTAGTTACTCTCCTTACTTCCTCCGGCGAAGGCGGTTTCACATAGAGGCTCTGGCCACTGCCGAAAGGATGGTACACTGGTGACTGAGGGGGTATCCTAGTGTTCTTGCCATGCAGGTGTATTGGCACCTGCCAGTAGAAGGGTGGAAATTGTCATTTTCCTGATTCTGTTTCTGATCCCCAGTATGAAAGAGATGCATGCTATATAGATCCTTCTCCCTTCTGGAAGGCTAAGGCCTATAAAAATGAGGCCTTATGAGTCCAGTGTGGATGAGTCCTGACTTCTTATACAGTGAGCATCCTCAGGTGGTCTCTGAGGAATGAATGGGGCCCATATGCAAGGCTATTGCAGTACAGCATTCAGTTTTACAGTGAAACAGAGGAAGAGAAAGAAAAAAAAAGTAACCATGCATGCATAACCTGGTTTAACTCTCAGGGCTCTGAACTAGAAGCAATTGGAACCTCCTTCTGGGCAGGATAGGAATATGCATGCGCTGGAGCACCTAACTCCCATCTCTACCCTGCTGTAGTACTCACAAAATGATCCATACCTTTTTAGGGGGCGTAGCAAGATCAGCCAAATTGCCACCTCACTCAGCTGAAGTAATATAATCAAAGGTTTCTGAAAAACCAATGGAGAAATTGCCAAGACTGTGAGAAACTAGGGCAGGAAAGGTCTCCCATGCTTGCCACGTCATGACCAAAGGGACACCACTTTGGTGCTGTGCAGGTGAGCCCGGGTCAAGACAGATGCAGCGGATGGATTCTGATTACCTGTTTCTCAAAAAAGAGGTGGAGGAGGGTCTGGCTGCTCCTGCACCCTTCTACTCCTGCCTGCTTTCTCTACTGATTTGCACTTCCTTCTTTTACTGTGATAATAGCCAGGTGAAGAGAGATGGAGGACAAAAAGTGGGGAGAACCCTCTCTTACCTGACTTTGTTCTGGAGCCTTTGTGTGAACCAAGAAGTGTCCGCAGATGAGCAAGTGCCTGCTGAGACATGAGATGTCCACGTCCTCCTCTGGCAGAGCCTCTGTCCCCTCCCAGCATAACCACAATGTGTACAAGTCATTGCCTTGGAGTCTTTCTCCTTTAGTTTATAATGGAAATGGACAGCCGTCTGTCCTTAAATCTGCAACTCATAATCTCTGAGATGTTCTCCCTGCAGCATGCACCATCTCCTTATTGTATGGGCTGATTGTGGCACTAAGAGGGAAGAGTGAGGGTCCAGTTGGATGCCTCTGAAAATGACAGCTCAAAGCATTTTAACTGTTCTCTGTAGAATGCAGCAATATTTAACTGCTTGTTCTTCTCTGTTGCATATCTTTAAGTAAAATTCCAAAGCAATGAGAAAAGCCCTGTTAAACATCTTCTTACACTTAAACCTTCTTTTATTTTTCTCATTGTGTTTATTGATACATTTTAGGTATACAGTACAGGTATCATTGGGATCTTGTACCGTTACATGACAGGTCTTGGTTCTCATTTTTTCCCCATACCCCTGCCCTCCCTTCACCCCCTCCTCCCTTCCCTATTTATAAATACTTTATTTCCATTTTTTCCTTTTATTCAGTTTATTGGTACATTTTAGGTATGCAGTACAGTTACATTCATTATTGGGATCTTGTACCTTTACATGACAGGTTTTGTTTCTCATTTTTTCCCCTTGTCCCTGCCCCTCCCTTCACCCCCTCCTTTCCTCCCCATTTACAAACACTTTATTTCCATTTTTTCATTTTCTCATAGTTTTTCCCTTATTACCTTTCCCCTACCCTTCCATTTTTAAATTTTCTCATATTTTTCCCTTATTTCCTTTCCCCTACCCTACCCACTTTCCCTACACCTTTATCCCTTTTCTCCCTATTTCACATTGTCAATTTTCTCATTAGGATCTTATTTACCATTGTAGTTTTTCACACCAGAGAAACTATTTGATATTTACACATGTGACTTACATATTTCACTTAAGAGTATATCCTCAATGTGCATCTATTTTTCTAGGAATGACTCTAAATTTTCCTTCTTTATGGCTGAGCAGTATTCCATTCTATAGAAAAACCACATCTTCTTTATCCAGTCTTCAACTGATGGGCTGTTTCCAAGTTTTAGCTATTACAAACAGTGCTGCTATAAACATGGGTATGCATATATCACTGTGGTATGATTCTTTCAATGCTTTTGGAAAGATACCTAGCAGAGAGATGGCTGGGTCAGATGGAACCTCTAGTCCCAGCTTTTTGAGGTATCTCCATATTGATTTCATAGTGGTTGCACCAGTCTGCACTCCCACCAACAATGGAGAAGGGTTCCTTTCTCCCCACCACGCCGCCAACATTTGTTATTGGTTGATTACACTTAAACCTTCTTGTCCTGTACGCCCTATGAAACTATGCCTCCTGGAAGGTGAAATACAAGAGCCAGTTAGCAAATACTCTCCCAGTCTTTCCTAACCTTGAATGATGTGATTTGAAAAGAAATTGGGCCATAGGAAGGCATTAATGACAGTAAAGCCTAATACTATTTGTTTATTTATCTAGCTAACTAGATTTTTAAAAAAAATTTGCCCTCAGATACAATAAAATTAGAGGTCCATCACTCTTTTAGCAGTGAAAAGCCTGGCATGACATGACAAAATGAAGAAAATGGATGTTTACAGTAATGAAAACAGCAGCTATTGCTATATCTACTCTATGAAGTATGTGTACTGTTAAACTGGTTGTGTTATACTTGTAATTCTTGCAGCAATCTTGTGGGGTGGGCATAGTTTCCCCCAGTGACTGTCTTGGTGGTAGGAGACTTGGCCAAAGCCATACACTGACCCAAGTGGTCCAGCTGGGGATTCAACCCTTAATGGTGTAGCTACTCAGCTCACTGTCTTTTTAATAGGACTCTCAGAATTCGGGATCATTTTTATCAAAGATCAGTGCACCATAACCAAGTAGAGTTTATCCCAAGAACACACTGATGAAAAATCATGAATATTAGGAAAATGATTGATATTAATGCTGCATATCATTAGGTCAAAGAATAAAAGCCATCTGATCCTCTCAAGAGAGGCTGAAAAGTAATTTGAAAAATTCAGCCTTCATTACTGATCAGAATTCTTAGCAAGCTAGAAATAGAAAGGCACTTTCTTATTTCAGCAGAAAATGTTCTTACAGTCTCAAAGCCTAAGAGAATAAACCAAACTAAAAAAAAAAAAATGAATGAAAAAGCCATTAGAACTAATAACAGATTTTAGTATTGTGGTCAGACACAAAGCAAATAAAAATCAATAGTCATATGGCAGTAATAACTATTAAAAATGTAAATTGTATCATATTTTCAAATGTAATTAAAATAATAAATACTTAGGGATACACTAAGAAAGGTGCAGAATCTATGTGAAGATATGTACCTACAAAATTTTAGTGAGGCCGATAAAACAAGATGAGGGTAAATGGAGGAATATATCATGCTGTTGAATTAGCAAATTTAATACTGTGGTGATATCAATGTTCCTCAAATTAATTTATGGGTTTAACATTAATTGCAATCAAAATCCTAATGGGATTCTTTTGGGAGCTTGATGAAGTGATTTAAAAATTGATCCGAAAGAATATACAGGGTAAGTAGTCAGGACCATTAGGAAAATTGACAAGGAAAAGGGGATTTCTCATAGGGTGTCAACAGTTATAATCACTATAATATTTAAAACCCCCAAATAAAACAGTATATAGTGAAATTGGATTTTAAAATTTATATGACTGGACAGTCACTTAACAAGTAGTACATTATTGATAAATAGTACATAGTACAAATAATTTGGAAAAATAAAATGTACTACATACATATCATGATTTTCTAAATAAATTAAGGAAAGATTACACACTTCAAAGTAGAAAACAGTGAAAGCTAGAGGGTATTTGGAAGGACTCTCAGTTCACTGAAAGCAAACAAATACACCCTTGAGATTATATTTTGCAAACTTCACAACAAGAAGAGAAAAAGGAGAAGAAAAATATTCTGTGGCATCTTAATAATACTCAAAAGGCAAATAAGTAAACCGGGGATGGGGAAATAGAGACAAAATTGAGAATAAAGTAAAAAATACTAATATATAGCTCTAACCTTAAAATATAATCACTTGACAGATAAAAATGCTTGAGAAGTATGACGAAATAATAGCCAAACAAAAAGCATATTAAAATAGCCAGTGTCACAGATAGTCAAATAAATGCAGCTTTACCCAAACTCTTACCAAAGTATATTATTTTAACTGACAATAATCAGCATCGACAAGGAGCAACAAAACAGGCTCTTACGGACAGTTCTGCGGGTGGGTTCAGTGGCACAGCTTATTGAGAGGACAGTTTGCTAATTTGTTTTCTTTTTTCTTTCTTTTTTTGGCGGGGAGGGTGGCAGGGACTGAACTTGGGCCCTTGAGCTTGTGAGGCAGGCAGCAGAACCACTGAGCCAAATTCCCAGACCCTGCTAATTTATTTTCTAACAGAATAAGCAGAGCTTTCAAAAAAAGTTTTATCCATAGATGTATTATTTATTTATAAGGGAAAAATGTGGAAGTCACTTCAATGAAACAACAGTAGGATAATAGTTAAGTACATGTGGGTGCCTGCACATAGGGACTTCTGTGCCGGTATCACAATCCATGTTTTAAGGAACACCTATGAGTATGGGTCAATGTTCATGTTAAAATTTAAAAAAGCAAACAGCTTGCAAAACTGCAGTACAATTACTGTGCCAATTTTGTGAAATATAAATACACAGACAATATATCACCTGGGCACATTTTATCAGTGAGAGCTGTGAAGAACTGAGCAGAACTCCCATTCTTGTGCTTGCACATGGAGATCCTCAGAGCACAGAGCTGCCTTCAGAGTCTGCTCTGGATTCTGGACCCTCACTCTATTTATCCTGTCTGTCCAGACAGGGACCTGGGCGCTCCCAACCACTCTCCAAAAAATTAAGTGAACTCTTCGTGCAAGGTGGGATGCAGGCAGAAGTTTGCACGGAGCACTACTCTGCAAACAGCTCAACACCCTCCCTCACACTTGCACGTCCTGTCAGCAGAGAAGGACTGGTTCTCACCTCTTCCGTTCCCCTCATTCAAAGTCATCCCCAGATACAGCAAACTCCTATTCACTTTTCTAAAGCAGTTTGAATTCTCCGGGCTCTATTTCCTGTTCCCTCTTTGCCTGTCTTTTCCACTGAGCCGACCATTCAGTGGGGTTGGCAGAAGACAGCTAATTCTGAGATCAGAAAACCTTTATTTGTTTTCTAATGGGAACAATCCTCCTCAAAAATGTACGTAATCTGTCTGCACTCATGATCATGTACAAATATATATGTACCACCCCCTCTTTCTTCACACATGTATATTTCCAGTTTTGAGAATATGATCACTGTAAATGTTTTCTCTTTGTTTTGCTATATGATATACAATTTATACAAACTAGTTCCCCCCTTTAGAGTCAAATGTAGATACAGAAAATTGTTACAAATTGTAAAACACTCTGTATAAGTGTGAGAGGTTATTTTTATTACAGTTAGCAAATCATTGGCATTTTTGGAATGTACAGGAACAGTTCCATATTGCTAAGCCCTGAGCTTCAAACCAGGCTGCAGTCTCAGTGTTCCAATAGAGCACGAGACAGTCAAATGTGAAGTTGGCTTTCAGTTTGGATCTAGATTCAGTCACAATGATGCTGAACAGCCTAGGGAAAATTGCTTGACCTCTCTGAACCAGTTTCCCCATCTGTTAAATGGAGATAATACTGCCTACTCCATTGGGGAAATAATGATCATTAATATTGATGATGGTTAAGAGTGTCCTGTGAGGCTTATCTCAGTGAATCTCCTTGGAGCCCTGCAGCCCCACAAAGTAGGTGCATCATCATCATCACAGCCAAGGCCTAGAGAGCTTGAATTCTTTGTTCCAAGTCTTCCAGTTTAGGAAGTAGCTGATGTTAGAGCCCGTGGAGTCTGACTCTAAGGTCTTGCTGTTGTAGCTCTCAGTGTTTGGCATAAAGGCCAGGAATATAGGGACTTAGTAAATAGAAACTTTCAGTGCTTTGAAACACTAGAAACTCGCTTCCTCTATGCTTACCTAGACCCTCCTCATGCATAAGCTTGAGAGCTTCACCACCATGAGTCAAGGGATGCAGGGTAGCTGCTTGCTGTATTCACAGAGGGGCACAAGGGTACTCACCATATCACAGGCCAGGCATTTAGCCTCAGCCAAACTATTATCAAATGCAAAAGAAGCCAATGTTGCCTTGACTATCTGCATTCTTGAATGCAGAGGTTTTGTGACCCTGAGAAAAATGAGAGTTACTGAGAACACAAAACTGGCCTGATGTTGGAAGGAGCTCACAGTGCATCCAGAAAAGAAGGAAACCAGTGTCACCTGTTTTCCATATTACATACACCAGTGCCTTGACCACAAGTCATTCTGGGGTTCTTGAAGGCAGGTGTGGCAGAAGTTGAAAATAGGATTAAGGGTCCATGGAAATCCAGCAGGGAGTGAATATCCATCTGCTATTGTCATATAGATTTCCCTTCCTGGCCATATCTTCAGTCATCAGAAGCTTGTAACTCTCCGGCCAGCCCTTTTCCCAGTTAGATTCTGAGTAAAAGTGGATCCAGCCACTAACACTATTTCTTCATCTTCATATTTAAAAAAACAGCTAATGTTTGAAATTTGAAAAAAGAAAATCTACCACATGTTGTAATGAAATATGTATTTTTTAAGGTTTATTCTCTCCCTTCATCCTTAAGGTATCATGTCCTCTGTGTCAGTGCTCGCTGGAGACACAGATTTAATATAAGATATATAAATGGATTTACAAGGTAGGCTTACAATGGCCGTGTACAAAGTCAGGTGTGGAAGACTGCACTGGAGATCCAAAGGATCTGGTCAAATGTTGAAGACCTAGGACTCACTGTAGTGTCCTGTGTGAGTCCATATCAGGAAGCTAAAGAGTCTGCACTGGGAAGCAGAAGGTGGACATTCAAGGTGACGGGGAAGACTCAAGCTCTTCCAAAGAAACAGAAGCTAGAGGCTTCCTTCTTTCTCTTTCTTTTTTTTTTTTTTTCCCAATTCAGGCTACAAGCCTATTGGTTGGTAGCACTCACACCCAGGGTTGGTCTTCCATCTTCAGTAAAGCCATCTCGCTATGCCCAGAAGTGTGCTAATCCAATCAGCTGGGCATGTCTTACTCAAGTTGACAGGACAGTTGGCTATCACACCCTGTGTACCATTTATAGTCCCCACTGTCAGACAGTACCAAAAAGTATTTTATAGGCTCTTGAGGAGTTACCATTGTATTTTAATGTCCTCATTGTGTCTTGGAGAGTCTAATTACCATAATTTGCTAAATAATTCCTGTGTTGTTGAATATTTAGGTGATTCTAAAAGGTCATCGTCTTCCTGAATCTTCGCGAGTGATTTTCTTAGATTAAATTTTGAAGAGTAAGTTATTAAAAGACAGAGGCATCATTATGATTTCTGCTACATTTCACAAATTGATTTCGATGTTCTTTTATGACGCGAGCAGTATTTCAGTGCACACTTGCCAGAATTATGTAGTATCATTGTTTTAATTTTACCCATTCCATAGATGTAGTATCTCAAGTATATTTTAACTCATTTCTATCTACAACCTCCTCTTCTGCCTTCTTCTCTTTCTTGCTCGACATGTGCCAACATTTTCATCTTTTTTTTTTCTGTTCCCCCAAAATGCCATGGCCTGGGCTGGGGATGTAGCCTCGTGGTACAGTGTGAGCTTAGCGTGCACTAGGCTCTAGGTTTGAGCCCCAGCATGATAGACCACCACCACCACCACCACCTCAAGAACAAGCTTTTACCTGACTCGGGGCCTTTCCCTAAATTGTTCCCTCACCTTGGAATTCCCTCTTCACCCAGCCCCTTTTCCAGCTAACACATCATTCTCTTTCCACTTCCTTTTCAAAAGTCATTCCACAGGGGACCTCAGTGACACCTAGATCTAAACGAGTCTCCTCTTCTCCTTTTGAACTATTTGAAACGTTGTTCACAAATCGATCCTATTTTGCAGTCACCTGCTTCTTTGTCTATTGGTTTAGGACGTGCTGTGCCCCTCAGACTATGTTCTCCCCAATGACAGCGCCTTTGCTCTTGCCTCTGCTGCTTGGGATTGTATGTGGAACATACAGGCACTCAGAAGATAAGTACTGAATGCACAAGGTTATGAAAATGTTCGTGTACATCGGAGAAAACTTGGAAAATCAGGAAAGTATGTGGGTGAAATTAAAATGACCCCTCACAGCACCACTGAGTAGGAACAACTGTTACCAAGTCAGCATTTTTAATGATTTCATATCTTTCACTCAGTCCTCAATGTAGGGTTTATTTTGAAATTTGATAGATAGTGAGGTTTCAACTTTATTTTCCAAATATTTAACTTATTAGCCCAGAAGCTCACAACGCCCCAAACTGAGAGATTTTGGAGGGAGGGTGGAGTTTCTTGGGAGAGAGAATGGAAAGAACCTTGAAGTCTGGCCCAAAGAAGTCTTGAGCTCATCAGGGGGCTTAACTGAGCCCTACTTGCAAACCCCCTGACCTTGTAGATGTAGAGCAGACACCCAGTTAGGGAAACTCATTTTTGGAGGAAAGCTCCAAGCCTCTTCCGTGGGGCCGGCACCCCTGTGTTTGCAGGACTGTTATTCTCCTGTCTTTCTGGAGTCCTTTCTGAGCACTGTCTCTAGCCATCTTCACAGGGACCCTGAGACTAACTGAGACCATGCACCTCTTTTACACAGGGAGGTGCCGAAGCTCTGAGGAGTTGTCATCCCCCCAAACCTCGAATCTCACAGTAACTGTAAAGTAGCATCTCCTGACCCCACAGTCTTCCATCGCCTGCTCTACACCTGCTGCAGAAGGGTTCTCTGTACTCTGAATTGTTTATTAACCAGATAGCTTGGAGAAGGTGGGGAAATGGAATGGAGGTGGCAAAAGCCTGATTAATCGAATTTTTTTTTTAATTTGAAGGTTAAGCAGCAGATCCATTTAAACTTGACCCAGACTATTTTATATAGGATAGTATATGAACTAAACACAATAAAATTGAACTCAAAGGAATATCCCCAAGAAGGAAGACGTCAATAACGTGACCCTTAATTGCCTTTTACAGTCAGCATGGTCGCTCGACTACCTCTGCACCCACACCAAAGCATTCCGGTCACATCCTGGGCAGCTTAGACATCCAGAGGCGTCCCACAGGCGGTAAGGAGTCTTCCATCTAGAACGCGGTAGACTCCCCGCCCTCGCCACCCCCAGGGCAGACTTTTGTGTCTAGCTACTCACCCAGCACCTTGAGGAGAGGGAGTATGCGCATGTGCTGTAGCAGTGGCCCTCTGTGCTGTGGGGGTGGTTTAGGGCTCAGGAGTGGGCTGTGGGGCTCCTGTAACGTGCCACGACGCACGGCACTTCATTCTCGCCACACATGTTCAAAAGCACTGAATGAAAGCTCTCACCAGGTGAGCACAGCTCCCTCGGGGTTAAGCCATGACACCCCCTGTGATATTGGCAGGCTGAACGAGGGTGCTGACTGAGATGTTTGAAAGTTAGAGAGCCTCCCTCTCTGGTGCCTCCAGCTGTTCGGAGCTCAGTTGCATAAGGTGGAAAAGGCGGGCACTCACATCTACTGACGTTCTGCAGAGCTGATGAAAGAAACTTGTTTTCTTTATTTCTGTTTCAGAAAATAGAAAACACTAAAAAGAATGTTTGAAAAAATTACCTAGAGACTCCACCACTTGGAGACAGCCACTCCAAACTTTGGTGTGACTCTTCCTGTTAGGTTTTATTTTTCTCTTCATATCTTTTCTTTTTTTAAAATTAATTTTATTGGCACATTCAGTGTATACAATATAATGGCGTTCATTGTTGGAAATTTGTATCTTTACATAATCAATCTTGATTCTAATTTTTCTCCATTCCTGTACCCTCCCTTCAACCTCTCCCTCTCTATCTACAAAGACTTTGTTTCAATTATTTTTCATTTTCTCATATTAATTCCATTCCCTTCTTTCCTTTTCCCTACCCCTCCCATTTCCCCTTCTTCTTTGTCCCTTTTCTTCCTATTTCACATTATCTAGTATACCTTTTATTTATACTTTTCTTTCTTTAAATGCAGACACATATATCTTCTTGGATGAACTGAACCACTATGTACATATTCTATAACTGATTTCTTTTCTTGAAAAGCATACAGTAATGATTTTCCCATATGTAGTACTTTATACTTCTAGGTGTGGGACTTGCTATTAAGGCGTATGGTATGATGAAAAAATAGGTAGCCTTAATTTTTATGGCTCCTGCAGACCAATGGAGGGGTATACGTGTAATGTAGATACAAAATTACCATCAATTTTCAGTATTGGTGGATTCATGTATGCAAACCCACCTCCCCACTGAAATCTACTTGCAACAACAAAATCTTCACCCACAGTACTTTCTCTGTCATTCACAAACACACACAAAGCAGCAAAACAAAAACAAAAAAATTGAGTTGTCCAATGCATATATTCCCAGGGGAGGTTGAAGAAAATAATGCTGCTTTCTTGTTTTAGCTATCATACTGTAAACAAGTGCTTGTGTGTGTATATGTTGTATTTAGTGTCATACTTTTTACAATTTTGTGCTTTCGATTTGTGATTCTGCTGCTTAACTGGAGTCCAGGGATGCTGTCTGATATTTCCAAGCACAGGGCTGAGATGTGATTTACAGAGAAAATGTATTAGATGGGTTGTTTAGGCACTGTTGGCTGTGAGTTCACTGTTCATGATTCAACAATATATATTAAATAAGGTATCTTTAAGCAGAAACACACACAAAACAAGGTTATGTATTAATTAGTTGGCAAAAAGTATTGTGACCAAAGGCTCACAGGAATCTAATCCTGTATCTGCCCTAGGAGAAATGGTTCAATTTTCACAACTTCCATGCAATTTTATAAAATATTACCCTGAATAACAAGAGGATTACACAAGTCAGTAAGGTAAGGTGTGGTCAGGGCTGGAGGAATACATTTGGGTTCTTTTGCTCCAGATATAATTTAAAACTGTTAAAAGATAACTTTCCAGACAAAGGTATAATCATGACTCTCATATAGATGCAAAGATGAACATGATTTTATTTAATACATTAATGAGGAAACCGGTGAAGTGTGACAACTAGTTCAGAAGAAAACCTAAAGATCAGGGGCAGTTCTAGATGAAGGATATTGTAATAAATATGCAAATGTGGACAAAACTGGCTTTTTTTTTTCCTTTGGGGAGAAAGGATGTCCCTCCTCCAGAGAGCACCATTTGCATGTCTGTAGGCAAGAATTATTCTGCCCTGCTATCAGTTATGTGCCACTTCCAGAGTTGCAAAATAGCTTCCCTAGTATCAGAACCAGATAACAAGGAAGCATATGTGATAGACAATGCCTATTTTCCATAGAAGCACAGATTTTCTCCCACAAAGCCGTGGCAATCAATGTGATCCCCCGAGACAGAATGTATAGAAGCTAAGTGAAGCCAACCCTGGGGAATGCCACCCCCACGAGGTTGCATCCTGCAAGCAGAGCCTGGAAAGAAGGAGATACAAAAGCAGGAAGACCATCAGGAAAATGTGGTGCTCTGCGTCAACAGCAAGACTGAAGACAGAGTTGTCATCTGTCAGAAGGACTGCATACAGGCTTTTAAAAAGGGTCCTGTTGGACCAGACAGCGTGGCAGTCACTGACGACATAAATAGCTATTAAGGAATATAAGAGAAGCCAGGGAGGCATGCATAGGTAAAAAGGGGATGAGAACATAGAAGCATTTGTTTGGTCTTGATATATTGTTACAAAGATGTACAATTCATTTTATCCTAACTTTGATTTCTGGATATTTAAGTATTTTCTAATTTAAAAAATATATATAATGGTTGTCCTGGTAGGTGCTAATGTATGTGCACACATCTAATACATTTTCCCAGAATAAATTCTTGGCATTGTCATTGCTGGGTCACTGAGATTTCAAGGCTTTGAGAGTTCTTCAAAAATTGGATCAATTTACAGTCTGTCCTCCACAGTGGATAAGCAGCTTTGTTTATTTGGACATGCCCATCTGCAGCTGTTACAAGTCTACATTCTTTCTTTATTCTTCTCTGTTTCCCTGAGGCAATAACTCTGCAAACAAGTGGTTTGGTGTTTAGAGCTGATAATCAATAGCTTTTATTTCTTATCATTACTTACAAGTCACAGCCCCCTGGTTGGTGCAGAATCAATTCTCTCCTGCTGGAATTAGCACAAGTCAAATATTTGCAGGCTCTTATCTTTCCTTTAGGCTTGACTCAGGTTCTGAATTTTCAGAAGCTGCTATTTTTCTCTCCCACATCCATCTCTATTTTCCTCAGGGCATTCCTGTCTTGCTCCAGCTTTTTTTCTTTTTTTTCCCCCCTCTTAAAGCATGGCTATGCTTCTGTACTGGATCCCTATTACCTGGACCACTAGAGAGAATTTTACCCCTTACCTCCCTTTGAGCTGTATGCAAGCTGTTTTCAAAACAAAAACTCTATCCAGCTTGTGTACTAGAAGACTTGCTTCTAGGATCATATGACCATATCTCTCATCTCTCCTTTCTGTACTTGATGTTTCTTAGGGCTGTGTCATGTGCCTAGTTCATTCTTACAATACCCCAGATCTCCCCAGATATCATATCTGCTCCTATGACTTCAACAACACATGGACACATCCCAACTCTTCAGAGCTCCAGGTCCACATACCTGTTTTTCCTGCTTGTCTTACCCACCTCAACTCTGCAGATCCATGCCAAAATGATCTTTCTCTATTTTGTAAAAAAACATCCTACCCCCCAGTTTAGAAATCTGGAGTCACTTAGAATTCTTCTCTTTACTTCCCTATCCTCTTATCCAATCATCCATAAAGCTGTATATTTACCTCCTCATCTCTTAAATCTACCCCTTCCTCAGTTTTATTCTTCTATGTACAGACACTGAGGAATCTTTCCTACCACAATTCATTCAAGTCTCATTTTTCCCCTTGTTGGCAGTGCTGTGGTTGGAACCCTGGGCCTCAATCATGCTAGGCCAAGTGTTCTAACACTGAACTATTTCTCAGTTCAAGTCTCCTATTTTATTTTATATCCATTATAAATCTTTGTCTTACCAGATCTATGAGACCTCACAAATTTCTAAGACACACTATTCTTTTCTTTTCTTTTAGACTATATTGTATTTTTAAAGGTGATTTTATTTTGATATTTCTTCATTCTTCTAGTCTTTGTCCCTTTCAATGCAACTTTTCAGGGTGAGAGGGGTATTTACCCATCCCATTGCCACTAAGATCCCATACAAAATGGCATTATTGGATCCATTGGGCCAAAGTAAGTCTCAGGATGACTAAATGAGAAGATAAATTTATAAATGCATTTATAAATTTATAAATGATATGATAAGGTATCATGTACAAATCCTTTTTTGATACTGTAGATTGAACTCTAGGACATTCTACCAGGGAGGTACATCCCAAGCCCTTTTATTTTTTAACTTTGAGACAAGTTCTTGCTAAATTGCCTATGTGGAGCTTTAGCTTACCATCTGTATGCCTTCCTAAATGCTGAGATTACAGGTGCGCACCACTGTGCCCAGCTTCAGTTGGTTTGTTTTTTTTTGTTTGTTTGTTTTTTAATACCAGTGAAAGTAATAATCTTGCCCTGATGTTAGTAGACTTTTGAAAACAGCAAAGTATTTTGGAGCCAAGTATGCCTATCTATGTTCTCATCTCACTGCTTAGCAGCTATATGACTTCAGATAAGATATTACACTTCTTTGAATCTCACCTCCAAGTTTGGAGTAAGAATGTCCCGCTTAATGGGCCATTGAAGGCTTGAAGGAACAGTTGTATAGAGAGGTTTATCCAGAGAACTTGGGAAAGATAGTGAATCTATAGAGCTGGTATTGGCTGGGTGTGCTGAACCTCATGTGGTCTGTAAAGGCACTCTTGGGCTTGCAGATACCTATCTCCATTGAAATCTCTGACTTAAATGGCTTCGTGCTCTCAGTGAACATAACATATTCTACAGGAGAGAAGCCCTGGCTATCTGGTATGAGACATCCTCAATTGTGGCCAGTGCTGCTTCCTTATCCCCCTGCAATTTCCTGGGATGCTCTTCCTAGTCCCAGCCTGCATGCTGGTGTGTCTGGGAATATTATTTTATTCTCTATTCCTATGTTCATTTCTTAGGACTCTCACATCTTTCAGCAATTTTCTACCAGCCTTCCCCTTCCTATTGCCAATTTCAGACCTGCTTCTCTTTCTGTCTCTTTCTACTTCATGTCCTTGGTGTCATCCCTCTTCCGTAGGACAACTAGGGTGACCAATACAACATAGATATGGCCTGTTTCTTCCCTAGTTTACACAATTTCCATGTACTCCTGTGGTCTCCAGGGTAGCATTCCTATCCTTTTACCCTTTTACTCCATCAGGAGGTTTGCCAACTTCCTAATTTGTTCCAATTTCTTTTATTCTCATTCAAATCTATGGTCAGGAGATATCTGAGCTCATAAAAATGTTTCATGGCAGTGTGTGGGGTCAAAAATATGATAAAAATATTCTATAATTGAAGCTAACAAGCATTTGATGCTGACTGAAACATATCTACATGCTTTAAATATATATTATCCAATTTACTGTTCAAAAAATTCATTAGACTTAGCAAGAAACTATAGTTTAGCTTTCCTCAGGGAACACAAATTCCACAAACACTAAAGTAACTGTAGAAACCAAAGGCTATAATAAATTATCAATTTGCTAGGGACCAAACAATATTGAAAGAAAATTTATTTTATACAAAATATTTCAAAGTGATTGACAAAAAATAGCAAGTATCATTGGAGGTAGAATGTAGGTACATCTTAATATAATGTTATCAAGAACTCCAAAATTATGCTACAGGTGAAGATAAGACACAGCCTTTTTCTTCCCCTTCTCCTTGACCTCTCGCCCTCCATGCCTTATAGTGGTCCCTCTTCATGTATTTGCACCTGCACACTGCAGGACTACATACCCTTTTCTTTTTCCTCTCATTTAATTCTGGAATAATGGTTCTGTCTTCCATTTGGCTCTCAACCATACAAGGCTAAAGATGTATTGATCTGTTTTACCTTCTGGGTCCCTGGCACAGAGCACAGGTGTTTATGTAGAATGTGAGCTTTTTGTGCTATTGATCAAGGAGCAATGGTTTGTCCCAGGGAGCTATCATTGAGAAAGTGAGTGAGGAGTAGACTCATTCAGATCCTTCCACTTGGGCATCCCTGTGAGCTGAAAGACACAGACACCCTGTCCAGGAAATCTGCACTAAGTGATGTGATACAGAGATGCGGGAGATGACAAAGGTGGGAAATCACCCTTGAGAAGTGATTAGGTCCTTGACTTTGTCTTTTTATAGTCACCATAGGTACTGAAGCCCTCGGTAGCCGCCACAGCAGACCAGAAGGGAATGTGATGGAAAACATTTGTTCTCACAGCACTAAATGTGGTGTCTAGAGATCCTGGGAACCATGAGTGGAGGAGATACTTACTTTCCAAGGAGAAAACAGGAAATCAGTTCTCAGTGGGAGAGCACATCCGGGGAGCCATGGTGTAATTGCCAAACACAGATTGGGAATCATGGCCATGCCTGTTCTGTGCACTGTCCCTCAGCAGATCCCTCGAGGGCAGAGACCATAGTGTCTCCTACGTGCCCAGCTCTTGTTGCTCAGCAGAACTGGCACTAGCAAGTGCTTCGAGGGGTCTCTTGCATTAATAAAATGCTATGTGGTCCAATCACGTAAATGGCAGTGTGAATTCAGAGCACATAATCCCCCCTGAAGGAGTTTCTCCAGGTAACCTGATTTCATACTGAATGTTTAATGAGCCTTTTTTTGTCATTAGAATACAATAGAAACAGACTGTACAGCAAGTGTTTTACTTGCATTCTATAATCGAGTATTAAAAATAATTTGGGATATAGTATCATCACTTATTTAAGGATCTGGAGGAAGAGCATAGCAGCAAATCATTGTCCATGCCACAGAGCAAGTGAGCAGCAGATTCAGCTCTGAGCCCCGGATTAAGGATCCAGTGTCCCTGCTCTACAATTCCCCCTGATGTGAAAGTCATCAATAATATTGTGGGAAAGGAAGCTACTCTTTGGAGCTGAGAAAGCTCAGTGGGTTAGTAGTTGTAGCAAATGGATTCTAGACCCTCTCTCTCTCTCTATCTCATAATGACTGTTGCCCTATCCCCTGGTAAGCCTCAGCTTTCTCGTCTGTAAAATGGGAAGAAAATATGACAACCTCATAGAATTAGCACAGGGACTAAATGGGTAACAGTGGTGAAAATATATTGCACGGTTGTTAGCAAGTAAAAGTAAACAACTGTTAATTGATTCTGATGTTCAAAATTTATAAAATATGCTGTTTGTTTTTTAATTTTTTGCAATGTTAGCGGATCCAGCCAAGGGCTTCATGAATGACAGGCGGTTGTTTTACCACTGAGCTACTCCCTTAGCACTGCCTGTTTTTTCTTATATCTGACTTTGGCAAGCAGTGAGGTTTGGTCAGTTCATTAGTCCCTGTTTGATCTAGTTTAACATGTGTATGTTCACCCATGCAATAGTTTCCCTCTCAGACTTCCTTTCTGGTCAAAGCATTTGCCCATTTCTCTCACAATATTTGTCAAACCCATTTTCCTTTTCCAAATGCCTCTAGCTTATAGAAGCCTTTAGGATCAAATGCTATCCAGATGCAAGAAGCATTTCGTTGCACACGTAAAAGGACCCATTTGGAAAGTGAGTGAATACAGTAGTCTTTGGTTTCTTTTATGGGCCTTTCTGGGAGCTTCTCTAGAGAACAAGAAGTCTGCACACTTCCTCCAGAACTTGAGCACCACTGGGGTTTCTTAATTGTGTTATTTTCTGGCTGTGCTCACACAGGGCCTGATTGCATTTGCTTTGTGTCCCTGTCGTTCTTTGCCACAGTGGCAGAGATGAATATTTTGTTCACGGCAGTTGTTTTCATGAGAAGCTAAAAATATTGGAAGGAAATTGGTTTTTCTCCTCTGCCTTATCTTTGCATAAGTATTCTTGGGGATCTCAGAGCAGCTTAGAAGATGACCTCTGCTTTATTGTCGCTGCAGAGCCAAGACACAAACACAAACAGCAGAAAATAAAAGCACTTTTTTGGTGGGTGCTGAGTCTTTCAACACCCTGGCCTCTGTGAGTGTGTCTGACTAGAACTGTCAAAGGTGATGCTGGAATGAATCCACTGGTCAATTTCAATTTAGTTCAACCCATGACTTGATGGGGCCCCTCCCCTGCAGCCGATTGACCAATTGTTTCTCATGACTGATGGAAGTGACAGGTGTATTTTCAAAACTGAGTTGATCCTGATGAGCCCAGGGAGATGGAAAGATGAGAGAGAAAGAGAGAGAGAGAGAGAGAGAGAGAGAGAGAGAGAGAGAGAGAGAGAGAGAGATTGGTCAGGGGAGGGGGACATTGTCTTGTTAATGGTGTCTGGCAGGGATCTCCGATCTCCGTGACTGCTGCAACAGTGCAGGTATATGTTGCTAAGGTTATTGGAGTCCAAGTTCCGGTTCCACTGTTTACATGGGAAAGTTGCTTATCTTCTCTGCCCCTTCTTTGCCATCTACAAAAATAAGCCAAATGGAATAGACTGCTGGTTGCCTAACCAATAACTGTTCTCACCTTCTTCCTTACTGTGATTGGATTCTATTATGGCAAGGATGGGAACAGCTAAAAGACTATATCTCCCAGTGCCTCTTGCAGCTGTGTATGGCCATGTAATTAAGTTTCAGCCAGTGAGATATAAGGTGGAACAGTAGCTAAACTTCTGGGAGAATTCTTTCTAAGGGGACAACAGGTGGTAGTGGGGAGTTGCTGCCCTTCTGTCTTTTCTCCTTCCTCAGTGATATAAACCTGAGGTAAGTAAGCCCTGCTTGCATCTATGAACAGGGCAAAGCAGGGATTGGCTGTGTGCCATGGATTGGAGTGTTATGCAAAAAGATGTGCCCACACTAACAGGTGGATTGTCACTCGACTTCAGGGGGAAGCCTGGGAGGTATATATCTGCTCTCAATCAATAAACGCTTTTTCTGCAGTAAATGATACATAAATCTTGGCCTCCTTAGGGATCTTCACATAATACCAAGAGACTTGAGAGTTAGTATCTTATCCAGTGATATTAACTTTTTGACTCTAAGGCATCTGTGGATACTTTTAAAGAGATGGAATTTAATTAGGTGTGTGTATCAGTGAGCTTAGTGTATAGGTCATAGTGAGAACATACAGTGAGGGACCCTGAAATCACATTGCCCCAGTTATGGGTTAATAAAGAGTGTAATGAATGTTCTGCATGGCCAGCAAGGCATTTGCCCGCCTGCAGGGATGTGGCCTTGCTCCAATCCCAAGGGCACCATGTACATTGACCTCCATGGAGTTACAGAATGCAGTGGCCTTGAACATGTGGGGACTGTGACACAGGCAGAGTGATGGCTACCGGGCCCTTCTTGGGCTGTGTTTTAGGTAACTTGGAGCCCTAGAGTAATGCTGCATGTGGACAGGTTCTCACCTAATGACGGAACCTGCTGTGTCTCCGCCATGCTACAGCAGCGGTGATTAAAGATACTCTGTTGAAGCATAAGGCTGCCGAGGCTGACTGTGGGGCTGTAAGCGAGGAAAAAGGTGTCTTGAAGAGACGTAAAGGTAGAGAAAGATAAAGACAAACCACCTCAATACCTCCTTTCTCTGCTGATGTTTTAGAAAGACCCTGTGACCCTGCGATGGAGCTGCTTTTCCTTCCTGAGCCCTTTGGTCTGGGAAGCAGGTCTTCAGTACAGCTGCCAACACTCCAGCAAATAAAACAAGATGCCCCAAAGCCCAGAGGCTTTGGACAGTGCTATAGCGACCCCAGCCACCTCATGGTGAACCGATTCCCCAGACTTCAGGGAAAAGTGTGCCTGGAGAAATTCTGGAGAAAAATCCTCTGAAGGCCCTCAGCCACGCTGCTTTCCTCTTCATGTTCCCTGTTGCCATGTTGTGCACAGGACCAGTCATTTCCTGTGAAGCTTATCTCAGAGGAAAACCTCCTGTACCTTTGTTATTACTGAAGGCTTTCTTTTCTCCCTGACCACTTCAGATGTGATTTACAGCATCTTGTGATGAAAGCAGAAGACGCGATAGCCCAGCTTTTCTCTCTCTTCTGAAATCTGGGTGGAACCAGCCACAAGAGCCTTGGTTTAATGAGCATCGGCTGGTATCACAGGCACCATCCTTGTTAGTGAGTTCCCAGAGATGCAGATGTGTCCTGCCTCCTCCCCGCTTCCATTCCTGCCTTGCGGAGGTGGCGAGGGTGAAGTGTGGAAGCACAGTGTCTGCAGAGGTGAAGCCACGGGGATGAGCGTGAAGACCTAAGTGTGGAACATCCTGGAGATCTGGCTTATTTTATAGTTGGGACTTGAGGGAACTCACAAATTGAAGGGTTTCATCTATTAACTGTCACAGCTGGGCTTCTGGGTAAGGTTGATTAGCTGAGAAATCGAGCCTGAAATCTGCAGTAGGAATAGGTCAAGGGGAGCTCTGGGCTGCTGGCTGGATACCAGAGTACAGCCTGAAGCGGGGTAATTTATTGACTTCATTCATTCATTCATTCATTCAGTGACTGTTCTATGGCACACACTGTGCTGAGGACTAGAGAGTTAGGCGTGAACCTGATGTCCCCATGTCTCCTCTCAGCAAAGACGTGATAGAAGCGTGTAAATAACCATAGCGTTGTCATCTCTACAAACAGCCTAAAAAGGGAGTACAGCTATTGGGATTTATCAAAGGAGGAACCTATAACAGAAGGAAAAGTAGTGGGGGAAGTTGAGTCAGAAGGGCATCAGGTTAAGTCCACCTTTGCCTTGATATAGAAGCTGGAGGTTCTAAACCAGTACTATGCAGTGGAACTTTCTGTGATAATGGAGATGGTCTGTATCTGCTCTACAACTAGACAGCCAGCAGGCACATATGGCTCAGAGCAGTCAAAATATAGGTAGTGCTGAGGAACTAAACAATTAATTTTATTAAATTTTAATGAATTGAGATTTAAATACCCACTGCATGTCACTTATAACCACGGTATTGGACAGTACAATTATGTAGCCAGGTCAGCAAACTTTCTCCATAAAGAGCTAGTAGCAGATATGTTAGGTCTGTGGAGCAGACAGCCTCTACTGTAAATACTTAGCTGCTATTGTAACAGGAAGACAGCATGGACAGTTCTGAAAGAGATGGGTATGGCTGTGTTCCAGTAACTATTCATAAAAACAGAAAGCTGGATTTGGCCAATGGGCCATAAGCAAACCGCTGAGTTGCCCCCTCTACATTCATCTGGTGTGGGAACATCCTTGTGTAGCATAGCATGTGTCAGTCTGCCATGTGTTTTGGACCGTTTGGGGAAAGGTGGTACTTGCTGTAAAAGGTGGCTTCCATTAACAGCAAGGTGAGGTGAGGGGAGTGTTGTGGTGAGGTGCTGTGAATCCCTAAGTACCTGGCATCACAGGTGCTTGGAATAGATGCAGTGTCCAGGTAAGGAGAATCTAGGAAGCATACTAGAGCACTTGCTGCAAAAATTAACAGTTTGTATTGTGTGCTCACCAAGTGCTAGGCTCAATGTGAAGTGGTTCTCTTGAATTCTTTTCATTCAACCCTCAAAAGAGCCCAATAAGGAAAGTAATTCAAGTATCTCTGTCACATTCCTGTAAAACTCAGTTATTTTCATCAATTTTCTTGGCTTCGTCATCAATTTCTAAGATATTTATTCTTTTTTTCTCTTTCACACAAAGATATAAAATATAACCCATCTGTGCACATGCACACACACATGTACAGTGCATCTGAAACATTTGTGTGGTACCGCCAGGGGTAATGATGTACTTTTTTTTTGGTCAGGTAACTTTGCTTTCTTTCAAGACTCCATTGCACTGATTGCTCTTTGTTGTAGTTGCTTCTGCTTAGTCTTGACTCCCTGTGGGATTTTTTAGCTCAGATTTCCTTCTTGATAGGGAACTCATCAGTCTGTCTCATTTTGGGTTCTCTGTGAGGCATATCCTGCCTGGTTACATGTAGTCTCCTGAGGAAATGAGTCCCCCAAGCACAGGGCAGAAATGGCAAAAGAGAGAAAATGAGTGAAGGGGGTGTGTTAGTGGGGGTTATCATTGTGCTGATCCTGCTGGAGACACTGTTATATACCATTCTTAGAAAGTTGGGGTATTCATCCTCACCACCTCAGTTCTAGACTTCATGAGGGTTGTTCTCAGATAGATAGCTCCCTAGGAATTCTGCAGAACCCAGGCTTGATCATATCCCTTTAAAGAGAGTCTCTTTCCCCTACGTCAAGAGACCAATGAGACCTCCAGGCTGTGGGTAGAACTGTGACTGCCTCTCTGTATGATACACCTTCCTTAACGTACTAGTAGTCTTTCAAATTTGGACTTTCTAAATTTAAAGGGACTTGTTGCTGCTTTATACAGTGTAGTATGCTCTGCTTTGACAAGTTACATGTTCAAGGAGAAGTTATGGACTTAGCAATGAAATGTAGGTAGGGTAAAGTATTAAGCGGACCACTATGTGAGACTTAGCTTTTACTTTGGACTGACCTAGCAAGCTTCTGCAGTTATGAAGGTGATGGAAAGTCTTTAGGGACCTCCTGGGAGGAATCTGTGAAGTACATATGGATATATGTTATTTATTAAGGACTAAGTGCTGTAATTAAGGTAGTGTAAATCAACTGGTGCTCATTATCCCAGGTCTTTAATATGTATGATGATAGAGCTCCCCACCCATCACTCCCCCTGACTTCCAAACACTCCCTGGCTTCTCTTGGACCAAGCCATGGGGCACCACTTGGTGAGTCTGTGGACTCTGGGGCTCATGACCACAAGGGCAGCAAACTGTGAGCATGACTTTCCATGTATGGCCGCTGAATCTCCCCTTCATCCCAGAGCCCTCGTCTTTGTGTCTCAACCTGTGTCCAAATCTGGTCATGGAGAACAGAGTTTAGAAAGGAGCGTGAACATAGAAAAAGGGCAACTTGGACCCTTCTCTGGGAGCAACTAGATCAGTGCCCAGGTTTGAGAGGCTATGCTGACATGTTGGGAGGGATCCAGAGTGTTCCATCTGTAATCAAGTGTTTCATCTCAAAGACACGTTGCAGGGATTTAAGCAGAGTGACATATCCCAGTACATATGTTATGAGTGTTCTATTGTTTTAGATGTAGGGTGGATTTAAAAGGCAGCGTCTGGGAGCCTCAGGGTCTAAGAGGAGGCTGTCTGTCCAAATGACAGAGACCATGAGGCCTGAGTGAAACAAGGCTGTATGTGTCTTTAACCTTTTCAGCCAGTTGGCCTCTTGGCCTTTATGGACAAGTGATAGAATATAGAGTCAGGATTCTGGCTGGTTTCCTGCTAGCCTCTGCTAGCCCCTCACCCAGCCTTAGGCTTCAAGAGCGCAGCATCACAAAGAGCACTCACAAAGTGCAATCATTCACCCCCTAGATCTGTGGATCTTGTGTGAAGATAAGGCTTCCATTGCTGTGTGTCTCCTAATCCCAGAGTACCCAGTCAATTTTATGAGATGGGGCTATGAGCTCAGAGAGGATACAGCCAACCCTTGCTTCTCAATGCCTACCCTGGTCCAAAAGGGAAGTTTCAGAAGGCCTTGTTCTCAGAACAGGAGAGGCTGCGTCTGAAGTCTACACAGCAGCTTTGTTTAAATAGTTGTCTCCTAATGTACTTGAGACTGTGCACAGTGGTTGTTTGTGAAAGCTCTGAGGCCACACTGCCCAGCTTCAAGTCCTGTCTTCACTAGTGTGAACTCAGCATGGCATTTAAATTCCTTGTGCCTTGTGTTTTCATCTTTAAATTGAAACTAATAATAGTGTGTACCACCTGGGTTTTAGAGTAAGGAATAAATGAGACAATGTATGTAAAATTTTAACAAAATGCATATTGGCTAGGCCTTCTCTGCCTGTATAAAGGAAATAGTTTGAGGTCATAGAACTGGGTGTGTCAGTCAGCTATTGCCATAATAAGGGTGCATACCCAAACCCATAAACCTCATTGGTAGACAGCAGGCATTTATTTATGCACATAAGTTCATGGATTGTTTAGAAGGTTCTGCAAACCTGCGCTAGGCTTGGCTGATGTGCATCTTGGATCACGATTATGTAGGTGGCCACAGATGGGGTGACTGCACTGTGCTCCACATCAGCTGATGTTCTCTAGCCAGCTAACCTGGATTTATTATAGTTAGAGAAGCAATAGAGCAAGACAGGAAGCAGAAATGTCCAAGCCCTCTTTCCAGCCTCTACTTACCTTAAGTATTTTATTATCCCATTGGCCCAAACAAGTCACATGATCAACCCCAGTACCAGAGCAGGAGAAAAATATAGTTGTAGACCAAGTAACACAGATAGTGGGAGGTCACTAAATGTAGTCTTAGCTCAATCAGTACCACTGAAGTCCTTTTAATAAACATTCCAAGGGAGAGGTGATCCTTCAGGCAATATTTATTTGAGCAACTCAGCCCTCCCTTGAGCTAATCAGGCTGTTCCTCATTGGGAATTATTGATATTAAAGAACATGATACTAGTTACTATTCACTAGGCCCTTCACTGATACCAAATATTTACCTTTTCTGTCTTAGAGGGCTGTTACAAATAGTAAATAAGATCATATGTCCCCTTGTTTCACTCAGAGCTTGCACATTGTGCTAAAAAAGATCACCATTATTATTTTTGTTGTTGTTTGTTGTTATTGTCGTCATCATGATTATTGCCACATCTTATCTTACTTTCAACAAAGGGAGTTTTATCCTAGTTTAACAGATGAATCACTGAGACTTAGGGATGTAATAACCTCTCCCAAGGTCACAAAACAAGTAAGGGTCAGAGCTTTCTCTAGGGTTTGATCAAACTTGAGACATAGTTTAAAGTGATTGTTAGAGTGTGACATAAAGGAAGAAGCACCGACATGGGTAGAGTGTTGTAATTGTGGGCTTTCCAGCTTTGGCCACATAACTTTCATTTTGCTATGTATGAGGTGTGGTCAAAATATATGGTGAAGATTTATTTAGTATGCATTTGCAGTATATGATGTTTACATTCCTTTTAGGGTGTGGGTACACGCATTTAACATATCTTGATTCTTTTTGTTCCCCTTCTTATACCCACTTACCCACCTCGCTCCCTAGATCCCCTTTCTCCATTTTAATTATTATTGTTATTATTTTTTTAGTTCATGTTTGCAACATATAACGGTTACATTTATTGTGAGTAGTTGGTACATGTACCTGACACATCTTAAATCTTTTTACATCCTGTCTCTACCTCTTCCCTCGCCTTCATTTCGCTTTGCAGAAGATCTAACTCCCTGTTTCCTTTTATAAATCTTTTATTTTGCTCTTTGTTTGTTCTATGGCTAACCCAAATGAAAGAAACCATACGGTATTTCAAAAACAATATTGCAATAACAAAGGGCTTAAAATGGTAAATAGTAATCTAATACAGGGATAATTATCACAAGGAATGAATCAAAACTTAGAAAAGTGCTATCTGCAAGGCAATTTGTGGTAGTGATAAGTAGAAGCAGCCTCAGTGCCTGAGAGAACGTCTCAGTAAACCATGACTCCTCCAATTAGTGGAGCATTATGCAGCTAATAAATTAGTAATTATAGGTGCATTGAACAACATGGAGAATGTTTATGATATAATGGCATGTAAACCAGCCAAGAAATACCATTGAACATATACAATTATCAAAACCACATAAAAATGTGTTTATGTGGTCATAAATGGTGTGGTCCTAGCAACAACCTACTCTGAAATTTTCCAGCCAGTGGGTGGGCAGTTTCCAGCTAGAAAACAAAGCAGGACTGGCACAGAGGTGACTGGAGCAAGCTGAATGGGAACCAAATTTTGGTCAAACTGTCCTACGAATTTTAAACATCCCGGCCATGCAGTGCATGGTGCAAAAACATTAAATAAGTTTCCACACATAAATTTCGTCCAAATCCTGATAGAGTAATTTTAACACTGGCTCAAGTAGCACAAGGCCTACCGGGCCTATTTGATTTAAAACGTGTGTGGATAGAAGCCATATTACAATAAGTTAAGGAGGGGATGGAGAGCACAGTGTGTTTAGACAACTCTCTCATGCGGTTTGGCTGGACAAGGGAGGCAGCAGATTCAAGAGGTGATCAAAATATGCAATGATTGTTTAAATTTTTAAAAAATTATTATAATAAAGAACACATTATCATTCATTTCCACTCAAACCGCTTCCCCCCAACACGTTTGAAATGATGGTACAGTGCTTCCAAGAGCCATCCAATGGAAAAGCAAGCTGGTAAAAATATTAAGGTGCATCCTCACCCACCTTGTTCACTAGATGTGACGCCACGAGGTTTCAGGCTCTTCCCCAAAATGTCCATGAAATGTGAACATTTTGAATGGACTCAGAACATCAAGGCAGCCATAACAGTGGAACTAAAAACGTTCACAAACAAAAGAGCTATCAGAACTTTCAGAAAGTGGCGAGAAAAAAAGGACAAGTTTGTTTAAAGCAAGGGGGTATTTTGAGGGGAATTAATGGCAATGTCTTTTAATGTAAAAATTTTAAAAATCACTTCTTTTAAAATCATAACTCATAGGTACATGGGTCCTGAGGCCTAACATAGTAAAGATCTCAACTCTCAACTTCATTTTTTTTAAAGATTTTTCTGGCTGTTCTGTAAAGCAGAAGATGCTGGGCCATAATTTTATGAGCTTTGTGTTATACGTCCTAAAACACCGTGTGAAATCTTTTGATAGATTTGTGTCTGCTAATGTTCTGACACTGAACAACAACAGTATATGATCAAGGGATGTCAAGATGAGAGGAGATGGGAAGCTTGGAAAAAATAAAGACTGTGGGCAAAGGAGGGGATCTTGCAGAAAATTCCACTTTTAGTGGAACACTATAGGTTGTACTGGTGGCCACCCTTGTAGAATGTTTAGTAAAATTCAGATTCTCCATCAGAGCCCAGGCCCAAGTAGTACTCTGGGGATTGTAGAGAGAACTGGTGGAAGGAAAGAACAGAGATTGCATGCAAAGGCAGTTAATAGCCAGGGCCTCAGAAGCCCACAGCTTCTCTGGAACCATGACGTTCAGGGAGACCTATGGTCCTTAGAACAGGGAGTCTAAAAGCCTAAACTTGCTATTAAGAGAAGTGAGCCGGGCGTGGTGGTTTGTGCCTGTAATCCCAGCACTCAGGAGGCTGAGGCAGGAGGATTGTTGTGAGTTCGAGACCAGCCTGAGCTACATAGTGAGTTCTAGGTCAGTCTCAACTGCATAGTGAGACCCTGTCTCAAAAAACCAAAAAAGAGAAGTGAATACCAATGTTCCTTGTCCTATTATTTCTTGCATTGTTTTAAACGGTGTAATTGCCATCATCAGGCTGTTATACAGCACCTGTGAAAAGATTATATTGTGACTGAAAACAACTTTCTTGAAGAAGAGGGCAAGTGTGAATTGGAACATTTTTCTGAACTGTTTCAAATTTAAAGGTCAACTTGTCCTCCTGTTAGAAACATTAATAACTAAAGAAATCAAATGGGAATGTAATTTAGAATTTTCATGTTTGAGTTATAAAAATCTATCTGAAACCTTATAATTAATGCACTGTGACAGTTTTTTTTTTGTAGGAGAATTGTTTTCTGATCTTTCTTTTCACATGTAGTATTTAAATGGAATTGGCCATTTTAATTTTTAGTAATTTGTGGGTTTATTTTAAACATCTTTCTAATATCTAGAAAGCAGTTTAGTCCAACCTATGTATTATGGAATATTTTAATTGAAAAGAAAATGTGATAAAATTTAGGAAAAAGTAGACAAAAATGGCTTTATATAACTAGCAAAAGTCAGATAACTTTTACTGGTGTTTATTAAATTCTGTCACTGTAATCTTGAATATGTATTTCATTTTTTTGTGCTTATACTTGGGTGCTATTTTATATCCTGCTTTTTAAAAAACATTGTATAGTCAGGATATATTTAGTTCTAATTAAGAGAGGGAGGGGCCGGGGATTTAGCTCAGTGGTTCGGTGGCCTGCCTTGCAAGCGCAAGGACCCAAGTTCAATCCCCAGTACCCGCCCCCTCAAAAAAAGGCGAGGGAAATTTACTGACGTATAAATAAAAATTCATTACTAGGGCCCAATAAAATTAATGTTGAACAACATGTGCTTGAGTCATATATTTCATCCCTAGAATCAGGAATGGGGTCAGTTGCCCCAGAAAATGTGAGGAGAAGGAAGGAAATGTGGGCATCACAAAAGAAAGCACATTTTCATGTTCACCTGCATTAGGTTTGGACTGGTTCTTCAGGACAGCATAGGCATTTAACCCCATCCAGTGAACACTCTGGAGCAGTATATGAATGAACTCTCTAATATCCATTTTTTCTCTCCTTTGCTTGGTGACCAGATCTCACCCCTGGTCTCAGTGAGGGGTCCATAGCTTATCCCCTTAGACTGAGTAGTGGAATATGTTTATCTATGGGTAGAATCAATGGCATGCGGATAAACCGGCTCTCTGAGAAACACAAGCCCTGATGTGTAGTGTTTGGGTTTTATTTTTAGTACTGGGGATCGAATTCAGGACCTTGTGCTTTGAGGCAGGCAGTGGAACCACTGGGCTAAATGCCCGGCCCTGGTGTGTACTGTTTGCCAACTCCCTTGGTGTAAATATTCCCACTGTGACTGGCTTCAAGTTTTAAGTGTAAAATCATTGAATGTGATATTGGAAAGAGATGTGAACAGTCAGCTCTTATGAGTAGATAAAATTCAAAATTCTTTCTGCTTAAGAAATTCTCCTATGCATTGTGTATTTCTTATTTATAGATTGTTTTCATAGACCCTAGTTTGGTTTTTTTAAACCTTATACCTTTTTCCTGTTGGTTTTGTTAGCTTGAGAGCTGACTTATTTACATTTCCCCAGTTATTCGTCCTTTCAGTTAACAAATGTGCAGTGGATACTTACTGTGTGTCAGATACTTTCTTATACATTAGAAATATAACAGTGAGGCAAACAATGCTATTCTTAGGAGTAGACAGGCTATTAGCAAATGAGTTTTATTTATTCAGGTGAAAGTGAGATGAAAACCCAGGGGAGGGGTTAGAAAGTGATGAAGAGAGGCTATGGAAAAAGAGCATTTTTAAGGGGGATGGTGATAGCAGGGCTTTCTGATAAGAACTGAACAAAGTGAAATTGCAGTCCATTTGCGGGAAGGCTACTCTGGGTCAAGGGAGTAGCAGCTGCAAAGAATGTGAAAGGAGAATAGGCTTGGCAAGTTCAAGGAGCACAGGGGATGACCCTGAGCCTCCAGTTTAACTAGCAACAGAAAGGAGACAGTAGATGTGATCAGAAAGGCAGTCAAAACCCAGATCTCATGGGTCATTGTTAGGACTTTGGATTTTAAGCTAGTTTGAAGGGAATCAGGTAGGATAACTGTGGCCTCCACGTAAAATATCAAGGCCAGTTATTCTCACTGTGGAGATCCTGACCAGCAGTGTGGCTTGTTAGAAATGCAAACTGTTAGGCCCCACACTAAACCTACTGAATCAGAAGAAACTCTGAGGATGGGATCCGGCCACCTTTGTTTTTTTTTTTGTTTTGTTTTGTTTTTGCTCATTGAGTTTATGGGTACATTTTAGGTATTCAGCACAGTTACATTCATCACTGGGATCTTGTACCTTTTCATAACAGGTTTTGGTTCTCATTTTTTCCCCTTACCCCACCCTCCCTTCATCCCTCCTCCTTTCCCTGTTTGCAAACACTTCCATTTTTTCATTTTCTCATTTTTTTTCTTTTCCCTTATTTCCTTTCCCCTACCCCTCCCACTTCCCCTACATCTTTAGCCCTTTTCTTCCTATTTCACATTGTCAATTATACCATTAGGATCTTATGTACAATTATAGTTTTTCACACCAGAGAAACTATTCGGTATTTACACATATGTGACTTAACAACTCCCTCTCATGACAGTAACAGAGTGCTCTCTCTCCATTTTATCCCACTGGAGCAATGGTCACCATCTTCCCTGCAGGTGTAAACATTAGTTTTATTATATATTTTAACAATATTCGTTTCCTAAAAAACCACAAGAGAGACTCTACAAAGGACACTTTCCGAAGACATTGATCTATACATGCTGGAACTCCAGACATTACCACAATTCCCATTGTTAATCATCACTTTAAAAGCCTATTTTTGTATTCCTAACACCAGAAGTGATTACATAATTCTATTACCAAAAGTTTACCTGTCCCTCAAACAACTGCATTTGATATACCCCAATAATGGCAAGACTTTCTATAAGATGATTCTGTTTGAAGAATAGCTGAAAGAACAGTTGACCACACAGCGTAAGGATTTTATAACCTATATGTGGCTGATATAAATTGTTCTATAATACTAAACCTAATCATTAGGTATTGTTGTGTTTCTATCCCTAGAGACTTTGGCCCTCCTTCATAATTATAAAAGTATGCACGGCTTGGAGGAACCTCTATACAGCCACAATGAATGGCCTCCTTCCTCAGGATTTCTGGATTGCCTGAGCATTATAAGAACAGCCACACACAAGGTTAATGTAGCCTCATATTATTGAAATCATCACTCAACTCTACTAATTTCATAAGTACTAATTTTTTTAGGGACCTGGTTGACATTAACACAAGGACTATCTTTGGCTTAAAAGCCAAAGAAAGAGTGCTCAGAATCTAGTTGTTAATAATTCCTTCTCATGAGTTACACATAATTTAATTGCAAGCAAATCCTTAAGAATCCAATGTGGATATTCAGCTTGCAGATATCTTGGTGATGACCTTAAGCTGACAACTCTCAGTTATTATGTTAGCAGGTATTTTCAGTTCCCTTGGATCTTGTCCTAGCAGCTAGACCTAGAATTGAATATTCATTATCTGAATGTGGGACTTTTACCTGATGTTAAGCAAAACAAAAATAAAACAGTAAAAATAATTAAAACACAAGACATCCAGAAAGATGTTACTAATTTTATATATAACTTCAGAACCTAGCACTTTAAAAATTAGAATTATTACCATTGTTGTTTATTCAAATATAATCATGTAAGCATGTTTCTAAACATATCTGGTATTCCTATTACAAGCAATTCTAACAAGGAAAGAAATAATGTTTCAAAAATTATAAGTTCATGTAATTGCTCATCAGAGGAGAAAAGGATATTAAAGCATCTTAAAAGTTGAAATGCAGCACCTTATGGCCTGTTAATTTTCCATTTCTTGTTCATGAATTTCAGTTAAAATTTTTGGTTTTCTGTAATTTTGTCCTTTTTTTCATAGGTTTCAGGAATAAAATTAACCGTGACATGGAACTTAAAGTATTTCTTGATATTTTACTTTTCTGCGCTCTAAAGTGCTTATTTCAAATTTCATTTGCATAGTTACTCCCTCTCATCTGGAGAAACATCCATCTGCCTGTTTTCAACATTCTTCTAAATGTATCTTTCCAAAGTGTATCATTCATGAATTCTTAGTGATTTAAAGTTAATTTGTCATGAAAGACCTCTGACCTAGAGAATTCCTGCCATTCAGAAAAAAACAAACAGTAAATGAATTCCCTACTTAGAGTAAAAATTAACTCTTAGAATCTAAACTATAAGCAAAATTAAAATGAACCGAGCTTAAACATGCTTTTTACAAATTTTGTCATCAGTGGATTATTGATACCTATAGTGTAATCCAGCACTGTGCTTGAGGCTGAGGATTCAAAGATGAATGAGAAATAGAAATGGCTTGGGAACTGGAACAAGAAGCCTTACCTCAGAGTTGACTTTGATTTATTTGTTACAATCAAATTGAAATATAATGAGAAAATCAAGTTATAGTGTTTTGTTAAATAATATTGTATATTTACTTCCCAAGAGAAACATTATTTGCATATGAATATAGTCTAGTCATATACATGTTTTAAAGCAAACCTATCTTTCTCAGAGCTCTAAATGCCCAACTATTAGATTATAGTACAGTACTTCAGCTATGCAGGGAGGAAATAAACACCTTTTCTTAAGGTTCAAAGAAACCCACATCTTTATTTTCCATTCATGGTCCTTGACCACTATTAAAATGAAATTTACTTGCCTGTATCTTACTGGTCTATCAGTATGGTCTTTGCTATATTACAGAAACAACTCCCAATCTCACAGGTTTAACACAATGAACGTTCATTTCATAATCATATGATATCTATATGTTGTTCTCCTATCTCTCAGGGAAAGCCCTTCTTCCAGCATTGGTGACACAGGGATTTAGGCTGATTTTATCTGTATCACTATTATTATACAATGAAATTTCCAAGGTCTTTTAGGCAAAAGAGGAGGAGGAGGAAAAAGGTAATCACACCAGCTCTTAAGCACACATATCATTCATGCTTATAGTCATTGGGCCAGAAGCAGTCTCTACAATTGTGTTTTTCATTTCAGATTTGTTTATCATCTCAGGACTGAATTGGCAATCATCAAGTAATTCATAAACTATATTCAAATAACCATTCTCCCCATCCTGAATTACAATAAAATGTCAGGCTTCAGTTTAATCCAAGACAACCTTTATATATATATATATAAAACTTGTGTGTCTTCTCAAAGATTGTTTGCTATTTTTAGTCTGGAATATACCTATCTGCACTATATTAAATTCTACTACATAAAATACATTTAAGATTGCTATAGTCTACTTCCTCTCTCTGGGGTCAGTCTAATAGAGCAAATGCATAGATTTTCCACTGAATCAATTTCAGATGGTTCCTGTGGCCTTCAAAACAGGGATCTTTTCAAGGCTGTAGAATGTTCAAGCTCAGCTGGAGATTCTCCAAAAACAATTAGAATTTCCTTCTGAACTAGGACTGTCTTTCCATACAATAGCAAATGGACATAGGTAATGGAATCATTTTAAAAACCAGTCTCCTACTTGCCAGAGCTGGGCTGGGTTTTTCCTAAAGTGTATTGCCCAAACAGATCCTCTATTTCTTGGCATTGTTATTCTGTTTAAGCTTTTATATGTGGATACCTTGATGTGTTATCTGGATCCCCCTTTCAAGAAGGATTTGTTATCCTACCTGCTAGTCTCCTGTGAGTTGGCAGCTTTCAGGGTTTGGTCTTATGCTGAGGACTTCAACACTATCTCTAGATCTGGTGATTTTCTAGAAGGATTCACATAGCTCAGGAAATATGCTATGCTCCTGGCTATCATTAAATACAGTTAAACAGCACAGGTATAGGTGTTTTGGCACATACCTCTATAGACATGCTGCATTCTCCCAGCAACAGTGAGTGGCAATGTATAGGAAGTGTTTTATAAGATGAGGATTTTTCTTTTTCTGTAATGGCTTATGGCCCCTTCTTCCATCTTCATCTCTCCATCTTGACTAAGATGAGAAGGCCCCATTGACAAGACTATTTCTGTGGTTCTATTCACCATGGTAGGTGAGACTTCAGTCACTCAGAGAGCATCTGTGCTGTGACTCTGCACATAGTTCTTCCCGCAGTTTTGCGGTCACTGCCACTCATCCGTGGGCAACACTCTTTGTAGTAACTATGTGCATCCCATTATGATGGTCATCATCGTTTCCCTTAGACCTATGCAACAAATACTCCTAATACCCAATATTACTTGTTTTCAAGCCACCTGCTCCGCAATATTTTTTTACCCTGTATGCACACATTTATATAAAGATTTGTAAATAAATATGGTAGAATTTTAAATTAAAGTTCATTGAATGTGAATTAAGTGCTGAAAACGAAGGCCTTTATGCTGGAGTGTAAAGTGTTGAAAACTAAGCCTTTACATTAGAGTTGGGAATTAGTGAATGAATTTGTTAGTATGTTGGCCTGAAATCTCTTCTGTTGCTTGATAGAGATCTGAAGTCACACATAACTCTTTGACTATTTCTACCCTGGCAACAAGGTGATATGTAGCTCTTTCCCTTCTCTTACTATAACCACATCATTGTTGTATTAGTTTATTAATGCTGCTGTAATAAGTCACCACAAATAGAGTGGCTTAAAACCATGCAGCTTTATTACCTTATAGATACAATATATTATTATTATTATTTTCCAACCTCCTGGAGATCAGAAGTCTAAGACAGGTTTCATTGTGTTGACTGGCTGTGTTACTTCTAGAAGCCCTTGGTGAGAATCCATTCCTTTGCATTATGGAGCTTCTAGAAGCTGCCTGCAATCCTTGGCTTCTAGTCCCTCCTTCCGTTCTCAAATTCATTGGAATAGTATCTTCTGATCTTTCTCTGATTCTAGCCTCTTTCATTTGTGAAGATCCTTGTGATTACATGGGCTCTATCCTGATAATCCAGCATTATCTCTCTGTCTCAAGATCTTTAATTAATTGCATTTGTAGAGTATGAGTTCTGGTGGTTAGCATGTGGGCATTTTTGGCAGGAACTGGGAGAGAGAGAGGTATAAAGGGCTTCATTTTATCACCATGAGACTGTGAATGAGCTGCGGAGCCCAATGTCAGGAGCATTTCTTTTTTCAGTAGTGCAAGTGTTCAGCAGTGGTTGGTTTGAATCACAGCTAGTTCCTATGCAGTTTGAACCGTTGGTCTATGGGCAGATCAGTTTCCTTATTAGGACTACTCCGTTATACATTCTAGTCTCTCCCTGCTCTTTAGTGCTAATTAGGTCACTGCTTGCTTTGTGCAGAGGCCTGTTTGTGTCTAGAGTACCAAACGAAAACTGAGCTTCACAAGTGCCAGAGGAGCACCCAGAGCATATTCCTCATATAGGCAACACTAGAAAATACTTTTTAAGAAGCAAATATTAAGTCACCATGGTAACGAAAGTGTCTGATGATAAATTCCATTGTGTGGACATTTCCATTTCCATTCAGCTCCTATTTTTTCTGATGCACAGGTGCATAACAGACTCACCTACATAGGTGTGCACAAGATACCTTGTAGTACCTACAAGGTACCCTCAGGGTATCACAGTTGCTTTAAATTCTCATCTACCTAACACACCATAAGTGATCTGTGCATTCTTTGACAACTGTAGTTCCATTTGCTCTATTTAGAAACAAATGTAATTAAGTTAAACTGGAGAAGTCAGAACTACTTTTGCAGCAAAGTCAAAACATGCATCAGTACTCATCTCTAGAATTATTTCACCAGGAAAAAAAAAAGTCCTCACTGGCTTTTCTCATTAACAAAGAAGATCTGGAACCATGGTTGGCTGTTTAGTGAGGAATACATGTTAGCTATGCACCTCTAACCACTAGCATATCCTGTCCAGCTCACTCTGAATGTCAGGGAGTCATGAAGACAGAGTTTAAATATTTGTGTGACATGGCATGACACTGTAGACTGGCTTTGTTTTGTTTCTTGTTTGGTAGTGCATAGACCTAGGCTTGAATCGTTGACTCTGCTACTTTCTTACTAAGTGTTACTGGGCAAGATCAGCGGTCAAATTGAGGCTCTAAAGGGTCAAATGGTAAATATCTTAAGTTTTGTGGACTACCTGGTCTCCACTGTAACTACTCAACTGGGCTAACATTGTAGCATAAGTAAAGAAATAGTCACTATTGTGCTCCAACTAAATTTTATTTACAAAAATATGTTGTATTTGGACTATGGGTTGTAATTTTCTGACTTGAGCAACATATACAATGTTTATAAACTTTATGTAATATTGATAATGAATATTAAGAGATGACTTCAAAGATGTTAAAATTTAAAGCGATTCTATATGTGGTGTGTGTGTGTGTGTGTGTGTGTGTGTGTGTGTGTTGTGTGTTGGTTAGAACAGGCACCAAATAGATGACCAATATACCTTTGAAGAGATGAATAGATGATAGATAAAAGAAGAAGGGAGATAGGAAGGAAGCAAAAAAAATTAAAAGTTGTATTAAAACTGATTGTATTGAGCAATGATTTGCCAATTTCTAGAGAGCGAGTTCTCCCTACCTATAGAGATAATGAACTGGATGGAACCAACTGAGCAGACTCTTGTCTTATCACACGAAACAGAGCAACAGTGTTTTACAAATAAGCTAAAGAGGCTTGTGGCACCACAATCAAAAGTGGTCAGTCCTTTCCTTAGTGTCACGTCCCCTGTCCTGCACAGTAGCTATTTTCTATGGCAGTCAGAGCCATCCTGGCTCCTCTCAATCTCCCTGTAACTACCCTCCATGAACCCAGGTAGGAAGATTATTAACATCCCAGAAGATCCCAGAAATGGAGCCTGAAGTTGCCTGTGTTCTGACCCTGTGGCTCTCGCACCTGTCTTTGTCGCCTGCTCTGGGTGTCTGGCTAACACCCAGATGGTTTGGGGGTGTGATAGTTCCTGAGTCTTAGGATCTCTAGATCCAGTTTGGCAAAGGGCTGACCTGGTCTCAGAGTGGGTCTTCAGATGGTCCAGGTGAGCAGAACCTTGTCTATGACAGTGTATAGTTGTTCAGTGAATGACAATCTTTCACAGTATCTGAGCAAGTGGCAAAGATGCTCTTCAAGGGCTGTGAACCATCATAAATTGAAGAAGCTCACACTAGAGCTTCTGCATTTTAATTTCTGTCTCTAAAAAAGACTCAGCTTGTAACTAACGTTTATTGAGACTCAAAATAAATTTAAAAAAAAAACCCAGAAATTGAGGAAATAAAACTACCCTGTAAAACTAAAACTGGGCCTTAAAGTTGCAACTTTCTTATAAAAGTAGGACAAGAAATTATTAGTTTTGCCCATTAAGCTTATTAGTACATTTTAGGTATACAGTACAGTTAAATTCATCATTGGGATCTTGTACCTTTACATATGTATCTTGGTTCTTATGTTTTCCACATTCCCCTGCCCTCCTGTCACCCCCTCCAACCTTCCCTATTTACAAAGATTTTGTTTCCATTTTTTTCTTTTCTCATATTTTTCCTTTTCCCTTCTTTCCTTTCCCCTACCCTTCCCACTTCACCTACTCCGTTATCCTTTTTTTTTTCCTATTTCACATTATTAATTATACAATTCTACCCTTATTTACTTACACTTTAGTTTTTCACACCAGAGAAACTATTTGGTATTTACTTGTGTGTCCTATTCATTTCACTTGAGTATGGCCTCAATGTGCATCCATTTAGCTATAAATGACTCTAGTTTCTCATTCTTTATGGCTGAGTAGTACTCCATTTAATAGAAAAACCACATCTTCTTTATCCAGTCTCCGGTTTGAAATTATTTTTTTAAGACCTGTACAGATATAAGCCCAATGATAGGTGAATAGACCCACTTTGCCTTACTTTACTGTCTCATTCTTGGTTCAAAATATGTAGTCTATTCAAAGGGAAAAACAGCCTGCCTGCCACAAAATGCTACATTTTAAAATAAATTTGTAATTCAGCAGTATAATTAAGTAGATCCATAGTTTTATGAGAATTGAGCAAAAAATGTAATTATTTGAAAAATTTGGAGCTTATAGGATCTCATAGATGTATCTGGTCATCAGGGCATTGCTTCAAGTGGTATGTGCATCACAAAGACAAGAAGAAGAAGCCGAGGGAGAGGGTCATGGACAGGAAGAAGAATAGAAGAATATAAGGGGAAGAAGAAGGATGAGCAGAAAGAGAAAAGGAAGAAGAGAAGGAAAAGTAGGTAAGGAAGAGGAGGAGGAGGAAGAGGAAGAGAAAAAGGAGGAGGAAGAAGAAAAGGAGTTCATGATTTTTGGAAGAATAAGAGACTAGCCCGGTGTGATAATCCTCCACAATTATGTGAAACTGTGCTTTAAATGAATAAATGCACTTGTCATCCAAGGAATCTTTATGAAAGTTCATATTCTGAAGGCAGAGTAAAGATTTTGGTCAAGGAATCTAGGTTTCCCTTCACCTTTGCTGCTAGATTGAGGTCCCAAGAAATGAGATTGGTGGTCAAACCAGGACTACCAAGCTGGATAGACTTTCCAATGTCTCAGTTTGTTCCAGAAAATCAAATCTTGCCAGGGATTTATCAGTGGTTCTGCTGCCTGCCTGGCAAGCTCAAGGACCCAAGTTGGATCCCTGGCACCCCCCAAAAAAAATCAAGTCTTTGCCATGCTTCATGATGATGGCCAATTTCAGCTGACTCTCTGTGGCTATACCCAGAGGACCTGCTATCTACACAGGCCTTCTCAGGTATTCCTCACCCTGAGCTCATGAAGGTTTGAGAATGAAAGCACACTCCTTTAGGAGGTGGAAGGTGACAAGAACAATGGAGGCAAGAGGAGATGATTTAATTTACTTAGTGCTGTCCTAAAGAACTAGTTTTCTGGTGCTTGAGAAGCAGTTTCCTTTAGTTTCTATTGAGCAAGTTTTTAAAGAATGGGTGCCCTACGCCTAGAGTGCTAAGGATGTGTGCAAATTCAAGAGGAACACAGAGCAGAGCTCCTGATCCCAGCTGGAAGGCAAAATCATCTGAAAATTGGGACGCCAACCTGTCAGAGTGCATTAGTGTAGTACATTAGTGTTGCGGCCATATGACAGCTCCAACTTTCCACAATTTTTCCTTAAAAATACATAAACCCCCATAATATGGAAAAGTAACATAATTTCAGACCATTGTGAAAATGTTTTGATGTTTGGCTTAGAAAATATGGTCACTGGGAGCTTAAAGGCCCAAAAGATAGTTAGAGACTGTAAGATGAAGTATGAGAGTGCTTAGCACCAACACAGCCACGGTTGCATTTCCTATGAAGTAGAACTCTTTACTGGTATTCACTTGTGAATATGATAGACATGGGTAAAATAAATTGACACCGTGCAGTGTGACAATGGTTCATCCTCACTGCTTACATCATTTCTGAGTTGACTGTGATGCCCACGTTGCTTTGGTAGATCCTGCCCTTTTCCCCAGGCTGCTTCTAGTAATGGCTCTCTGACAGTTATAGACAGACCCACCCATTGCTTAAGTATCTGTACTTCCTTGTGCTCTGGCAACCTGAGACTAGGATGTAGCTTAACTGCAGCTACTTACTGAGATTGAAGAGAATCGGAGAGGAAAAGTTTAGGAAAGGGAAGAGAGCCTAGGAAACAGCTACTCAAATGGAAAACTAGGCTGCCTTCCTTCCCCTTGAATTTGTTAACAAAGTCAATTTCATGGAAAGAAGGAATACAAAAATATAATGAGTGAATGAATGAATGAATGAATGAAAAGTAAATAAATAAATATAGGGAAAGAACCTACCGTGTTTCAAGTATCAGGATCTATGCTGGGCTCTTGATGTATTTTTCTTTATTTGAATTCACATCCTTATTCATTTTCTCTTTCTGAGATCTCATTTAGTAAATTAGATATTTTGAAATCTCTGCTTTTGAATACTAAGAATACCCTTCACAGAAATTAATAATCTCTAGGACCCTGGATTCACTGTGAGGTCTTCTTTCTCTAGAACCTAAATCCTTTGCCGTAATCCCTGGTCTTTCCATCTTAATACAATTTAATGTATCCTCCACTTTATTTTATTATTTTTATTTTTTTGGTACTGGGGATCAAACTCAGGTCCTTGCTCTTGCAAGGCAGGTGGCAAAACCACTGAGCTAAATCCCTGGCCCTGGACCCTCCATTTTGTTATTATTTTCGGGGCCACTGTGTCAATGTTCACTTTTCTACCCTGCTTTGATAGGAGATGAAAATAATTCACAATCTCTTATAGGAGAGAAGTCCATAACTGACTCTGTCTCCCTTTCCTTTTGCCTTCCAGGAAGCTTTGAGTGAAATTTCAGAACTTTCCCTGTGGCGCATTAGGAGGACCTTGTGGTCAGCAGGGTGCTTTTTTCTAGTTCTCTCAGGCTGGTCCTGATTCTTTTTTCTTCTTTACATTTTGCTTTCCATGAATCACGTTCTTTTTTGCAAGCCACTTCCAATCCTTTGTGAAATGTGGCGGTGAATAAGTGAATGAGTAGTTTACTGAATACCAAACGTGTGATGCCTAGGCCACTAATGATTATTAATTAACTCTGATTTGCAGCTGCTGCCACCATTCACTCCGCCCTGCCCCTTCAAATCTGGTCTTTAGAACATGCATTGTTTTTCTCTTTTGTCTGCTTTTCTCCCAACGTTCAGAACTAAGGGAGTTGGGTTGTGAAGATGCAGATTCTAGACCTCATTCTTATTTCAAGTTAAGTAATTCTGTAGTAGGTTGTGTTTTGAAATGGTTCACTCTGTGTGCTACTTGGGACTAGGCTTTTATGTGATATGGCTTTTAAAAATCATTATTTTTTTTTCAGTAGTGTGAGCACCTCAATAAATGCATCGGGCGACTTGCAATATTAATAACTCTTGCTGTTTTAACCTTATGTTCTTGATAAAGGAATTCTCTGCCGTTTAAGGTTCTGGGATGAATAATGGTTGAATGTTTCTATTGTCCCCTTAAAATGGAGATTACTGTATGTTGAATCACAACAGAACTACTTTTTTATAGGCTGTGAAATAGCATAAAGGCCCATCATGTTATTCCAGGCAGCAGCCAGTGAATGGATAATGGTGAGCCAATTATTATAAATAATGCCTTGTTTCCTCTTGGCTCCTACACCAATTTCACAGAGCAGGATTCTATTAAAGGCCTGGAGATTCAATTAAATGAAATGCTGTTAACACAAGCACCTAGTACTGTGCCTGGCATGAGTCATGGTTTCCTGCTCCCTGGTTATAACCTGAACTCGGCAGGGATTGTTGTTGTTTTGTTTGTGTTTTTCCCTTCGCTCTTCGTTTTCCATGATAAGAATTGCAGGCAACTGTCACTTCTCATTCAGTTCAGTCCTGGGACAGATCAAACCTGGTGAGCACAAGCCCAGGGTGCCCTGCAGTGCTCACAGAGTGATGAGCACAATGCTGTTTTGTGAGACCGGTTGTAGTAGAACCAGAGGAGGAAGAAGCAGAATGGAACATTTTAGCAGAGCAAGTGGGGCTAAGGTTGGCCTGAGAGGAGAGATGAGGGTGGGTTTAGAATGTAGGAGGATCAGGAGATCCTGTAGAATGTGGGTGTGGAGTGTTCCCGGACAGAGGGTTCCAGAAGCAGCCTCTGGATGGAGTGAGTATCCCAGAGCCCCTGGTGCCTGGAAGACTGATGTTCTCTACAAAAATCTTAGTATCTGCAAGGCCCCAGGAGAGGAGGCCATGTTTACATTCTGGTAGAAAAAACACATTTCCTCGCCATCTTTTCCCATTCCTTAATCTTGAGGCAGTTGAACTTAAATTCTCCTGGGCCTCAATATCTTTGTTTTGAAAATGAAAGTGGACTATATGTCTTCAAGATCCATGATTGTTATTTTGTTTTATTAATAATTATATAAGGCAGCCAGGGATTTAGCTCAGTGATTCTGCTGCCTGCTTTGCAAGTTCAAGGTCCCGAGTTCGATCCCCGGTACCCCAGTATGTCCCCCCAAAATTATATAAGGTAGTCTTGGGTATAAACCATTGTTTTTTTTGTTGTTATTGTTGTTATTCTTGTTGTTTTTTAGAGACAGGGTCTCACTATGTAGTTGAGACTGAACTGGAACTCACTATGTAGCCCAGGTTGGTCTCGAACTCACAGCAATCCTCCTGCCTCAGCCTCCTGAGTGCTGGGATTACAGGCGTGTGCCACCATGCCCGACCTTTAAACCATTGTTTATACCATACATTTGAAGCCATTAATTTTTCTATTTCTAATCTTGTTTTGTATTTTAACATCTTTTGTTTTACACTGGCTTCTGTTTAACATTTAGCAATTAGTAATTATAATTCTTCTTAATCATTGGACTAAAACCAAGCTGAGTGGACAGTGGGAAGCATAATTTAATTCAGATGCATCCATTAAGATTGTAAGTTTATATGGAAAAACAATGCCTACTCTAGAGCCAACATTTTACAACTTCGTGACATACCTGTTATTTTCAATGGATAGTACCCATGTGCCAGACATTATTGCAGTATAGGAGTGCATTCAGATTTAATTCACACCAAAGAGTGCACTGTCCTTTTAGATGTAGGAATTTGGAAGATGCAACGATGGATCAAGGGAAGGTGGATTTGAGAGTAATTTTTTTTAAAAAGTGTAAAATCCTTCAGCGAACTGATCTTGAGCCTCACCTCACTTGTCTTTACTTGCTAAAGGCATCTTTGGCCTTCATGAATCCATATCAACCCACTAACTTGTCTCCTGCCTATCCCTATGCCCTTTCATTTTATCTTTGTGTGTGCATCATTCAAGGTGGAGAGGTGATAGTAGAGGGGACGGTGGACACTTGGAATGCAGGAAAAAAGAGGTAGACTTGGGGAAAGGGCTCATGAGTCACCAGGATCTAGGTAGCAATGTAATACATCCTATAGATAGATTGGAAAAGGAGGGGTAAGATCTATTGTGTACCAGGGAATACAAACATTAAGTATATGGGCACATGTGGAATGAGAATGCAGCAATGCAAACCAAGAAGCTACGGGGCCACGTAGAGGCCAAAGCTTTCATGTTTGAGGAGGAAGAGATCCAGGGCTGCATGCTTGCTGTGTTTTCCTAACAAGAATGCAGCAAGGGTATCCATGGCAGGAGAATTTACAACACACAGATGAGGACAAAATGGAGATGGAAGGGGTTGAAATAAATAAAAGAGGAGACAGTTTTATTTTGCTCATTCAATAAATTTGGCTGTGAGGTGGAGGGGGAGATTTGAAGAGACATGGAGATAAGAGAATTTGCTGTTATCTCCATGGGAAGAAGCCAGCGGAGATGGGACGTGGAAGACAGAAGCAAGACAGGTCATGGATGTGGGCAAAACCCCTGAAGAAGCTGGAGTGCAGGGGATGCCAAGCCCAGGAGGAAGGATGCCCTTTGCTTAACAACAGCTCAGAAGGAGAGAAGGGCAGGAGCAAAGATAAAGGCTTTATGGCAAGTGGCAGAATCCTCATTTGTCCTTTTCTTTTGAAATGGCCTCTCTGAAATATGAGATAACATCGTCTTCTTAAACTAGGAGATAGAGGATTTAAGATGAAAGTTGGAAAAAGGAGTAGTAGGGTGTGTGTGTGTGTGTGTATTCATTCTGTCTGTAGAAGAGTTCAGCAGTCTCGTTGGAATAGATTCAAAAACAGTGATTTGTTGGGTTGACACAAGGTATTATGGGTTGATTCCCTCCTCCAGATTCATATGTTGAAGTCCTCCTAATCCCTGGATCTCAGAACAAGGCTTCACTTGGAAATGTGGTCTTGTAGATGTATATTAAAATCAGTTTGTTAGGGTGAATCCTAATCCAGTTACTTGTGTCTTTATTTTTTTTAAAAAAGGGAAATTTAGACACTGAGGCATACACACTGGCTGAACATCATGTGAAAATGAAAGCAGATTATCAGGGTGATACTTCTTCAAGCCAGGAAACACCAAAGCTTGCTAGCAAACCACCAGATGCTGGGAGCGGAACACGGAGTGGATTCTCTTTCACAGCTCTCAGAAGGAACCAACTCTTCTGACACCTTCATGTCTCACTTCTAGCCTAATAAGCTACAAGACAATAGCAATTTCTGTTGTTTAAATTATCCAGTTTGTGATACTTTATTATAGCAGCTCTAGAAAACTAATACACAAGAGATAAAGATTTTTATTTTTGTTTTTCCCTTCTTTCTCTTTCAAGTGGTTGTGAAGGATTTAAGGCAATGATCTTGAGAACACAGTCTAGAAATAGTAAAGTGCCAGTCTAAGGAATCCAAGGTGAGTAGTGAAAGGAGATAAAACAAAAGATGATAAAAAGGAAGGACAGAGATATTTGGTTTTGAAATTTTCTTTTAACTTTCACAGTTGTTACTGTGTGTAGTTCATAGGATCTCAGTTTCTTGGAAAGGCTCAACCCTAGTCAAGATTTTCCTGTAAAGGTTAATCTTAGCCTCTGGGTCCTTGCTAAAGTGATCATGTGTTACACCTCAGATTAGAAGTGCAATTTAGATCAGAGCCAAGGTATTTGCAAGTCATCCTCTCTTGTTAGGCTTTAGTTTACATTTACATATGATAACCACAGAGCCTATATATTCTCAGAGAGACTTTCAGGTTATCTGAGCTGTGCCCGTCTTCAAAGGACTACATTGCTAGTATGGATTTAATGGGCTATTCGTCCTGTGATTCAGCATTTCTAGATTCCAGTACTCAGGGAATTTGCTCATTAGCTTCGAGAGACAGCTTTTTAATGGAATAAAATAAGGGGGAAAGTGGGCTGTAGTTTCAAAAGTTACTGTGATTAAAATCATATGGACAGCTGCTGTTCAGGATGGTGTCACCCAGTGTGAATGAAGAAATGCTCACTGTCAGAAAGCCATTGGGCTGTAAATTCTGTTTACTGTACAACTGGCTCCTTTCTGCTACTTTAAGGTTTTCACAGCAGTGCCTGAATAGACAGCACTGGGCAAAAACAAGTAAAAAAGAAATCTTAAACGAATAACCTTTTTCTTCATTGAAGAAATTTGAAAAATACATGAAAGTAAGTATCTTTTTAAAAAGCGTGTAATCTCTTGAGTTTTAACTTTTATAGTATCTATCCATCTGGTCTCTTCCCCCCTGTGCATACATATATATGCATACATTTACTAAATTGGGATCATACTGTAAATACAGTTTTGAAACTTGCTTTAGTTAATATATTCTGGCCAAATTCTCACACACAGAGAGATTATTTCAGTGGTCTAGTATGTTGCATTGTGTGGGTTATCATAATTTATTTAATTGATCGCCTCTCTTTGGAAATATAGACTGATTTTGATTTTTTGCTACTAAAGATGACTCAACATACATTTTTCAATATGTAATTTTTTAAAAAGCTTGAGGCTTTTGGATTTGCATTAGAATCTGTGAAAGGTCAGCCAGAGAAAGTGGCTGAGTGGGCTGTGGCACAAAAGTCCCGCCAGCTGCCTTCTTTGGGGTCTAAATGCAAGGCCCTTGGGAGAAGGGCACCATATGGGGAGAGATTTGATACAAACAAAAAAGCATTCAAAGATGGACTTAAACACACAGTGCAATGATACGTAACATAAAGCGGCCTCAGGCCCTAGCTACACTGTCTCCTATCCGAGGAGCTGAGGCTGTGACTCACAGAAGATAGCGGTGCACCAGGGTAGTTCTGTCCCCTTTCCCTGTCCTCTCAGATTCCTCAAGACAGACGATTCATAAACCGTTCCTGGTGACAGTTGTGCAAAATGAAAAGCTCTGTGCATGTGTGGAGAATAGATTATCCTGACTGCCGTGAAGCATTTGACAAATTGGGAGTTTTGTCATACATCGAAGAACTATGGAGGGCGAATAAGGAACGATGTGCATCATATAAATACAACACACCTGATGGCTGCCCAGCAGTATGTCTTCCTGTAGGGTGGGAAAGGGGAGGAACAAGGGGAGACAGTGGCAGAGGGAGGTCACTGACCTCAAGGAGCTGTGCTAACCAGGCCCCAGCTCAGTGTGTATCTCAGAAGGTGGCTGTTTTTTGGTTTTTTTTTTAGGGTTATGCTCAATGTAATTTTTCTAATTTCTTGAAATAAGTTATTTCCTTTGAATTCTGATCTGGGGGACCCTGAAGCCACTGCTGGGCTGAGTCAGAGTCTCATGCACTGTGGCAGGTGGAAGAAGTGGCTGCTCAGCTTCCTGCAGCCTAGTGAGGCTGGGTCTGGGCTGGACTTCGTACGGGCACTGATGGAGCGTGGAGGCAGACCACACGTTGGCCTATTTCCCAGAAGCCTGGGCTCCCATCCACCCTCAGCAAAAGATATCTGCACAGCCCGAGGGAACAGTTCACTCTCTCTCAGAGAGGAAAGGTGAGTTTGCATAGAATGTGCAGTTGCTGCCCTTCCTGACTACCCTCAGTGAGAATCCTGCAGACAAAGCTGAGAGGGTGATAGAACTGGCCTGAGACTGGGCTGACTTTGGGGTACCTGGAGTATTTGACAGCAAGTCTCCATGCCCTTTAACCAGCAGGGCTCACTCTGACAGGGAAGTGAATCCAGCTCTTTCAGCCTCAGTTTTGTGCTCTATGAATTGGGATGGTGGTACTTGCCCTTGTGGCAGTGGTGTGAAGATTAAGAGGATATAAGAAAAGTTTCTGCACACTCACTAGGATGGCCAGGATCAAAAAGACAATAATAACAAGTGTTGATGAGGACGTGGAAACTTTAACTCTCACCCTTGGCAGGAGTGTATTCCAAATGATGCAGCCACTTTGGAAAACAGTTCTTGAATTCCTTAAGAAGTTAAATGTAGAGTTGTCATAAAACCCAGAGACTCCACCTTAAGTGCAAATCCAAGAGAAATGAAGACATATATCTACATAAAGACACATGTGAGTATTGATAGCAGCATTTATTCATAGGAGGCCAAACATGGAAATAACTCACATGGTCATCATCTGCTGAATAGATAAATAGAATGTAGTTAATTCATAGTGAGTGTAGTAATTTTTAAAAAATAAGAAATGAAATGCTGATACATCTCCAATACAGATGAACCCTGAAAACAGCATGCTAAGTACAAACAAGTCAGTCACAAAAACCCCCATGTATATCATTTAATTCCATTTGTATGATGTCCAAAGTTAGTAGGCCAATCCACAGAGACAGGAAAGTGGTTTAGTGCTTTCCCAGGCAAAGAGTTTAAAGGAACTCAGGGAGTGAATACTAAAAGACACGAACTTTCCTTTTCATTAATGAAAATTCTGCAGTTGGCTGCAATGATGTCTGCACCACTATGTAAATATTTTAAACTTCCTAGTATTCCACACTTTAAATGTGTGAGTTACATGGTGTGTGAATTATTTCTCAGTGAAAGTGCTACTCTGCCCATCCCCAAAAACAGAAGACAAAAAGTGACTGGCACACAGACAGTAACCTATTTATAATATCCCAAGTCCCTTTCCATCTCACAGATGCCTTTTGAAAGGGTTGACAAGCCCTGAGTTCTCAGCTTTCCAGGTTCAAGTCTTCATAGTCTGTTCCTCAGAACGTTATGTGCTCTCCAAAAAAAGACACGGAGCCTTCATTTAAGCCAGAAGTGCTTACCAGAATGACACTCTTAGTGGAATAATTGTTTTCTAGAAAATCTGGGAGTATGAGATAAAAGCCCAGTTTCTACCCACTGGATCCCTTTTCCACGTCTCTAGAGATGGCTTTTATTTATTTGTGTCTATGTTGAATCTGTATAACAAATTGCAAAAGAATCTGCTGAAAAAAGCTAGTGTGAAAGAAGTCCTTCCCGCTGTCTAATTTAGGTTTCTTGTAGTAACTGAAGCCTGCTTCCCACCGCCTGTCTGAATTCTAGCATCTACTGAGGCTTGGATGCCTGGAGTCAAATGGAATAAGTGCCTCTTTGGAGAACAGCTTCTGGAGGCCACTGCATATTTGTCACATGTCACTGAGATCTGCATATGGATGTGAAATGTATATTTAAAAATGTGCACACACTTGGCTGCACGCGCATCCTGCTCCGAATGTATTTATCTAATCGCCCATCACAGACCCACCCTGGGGGTTGGGGAACTGGAGGCTGGCTGACCCATTCACCTTTGCCTGTCAGCTCATAGCCTCCCCGGTCCATTCAGTGTCCCCTGACCACCTCGGCTCCTTTCTCTGCCCCCCTGAGAGGTAGGGGCTTGAAGTTTCTGCTTTGTGGCTGGTTACCCAGCTCCAAAGATGGATTTGTTACCTTGATAGAAAAGAAACAGGCAGCTACACTCCCACAGTAGCCAGCATGAGGGGAACAGAGAGTGAGCATTGGATTTGGAGTCAGCGGATTTCTTTTTTAATACTGGCTGTGTCGCTTTGCATTGACATTGGGTATATCATGTGGCCTCTCTTGGTCTCAGTATCCTGAAAAATAAGGACAAGGACCTAGGTTTCTTAATATACTAAAATTTGGAGCACTTCTTATTTTTATACTTGAAGGTAGTGAAAGTGGAAAATTCAAGGTACTGGAATATTCTGAATTATCTTCCCCTATGACGGGGGACTTAACATCTAGGACTACTGTACGTAAACTAGGGTATTAGTTTTCCATCATCATAACAAAGACCTGGAGTAGTTAACCTCTAAAGAGAGGATTCATCCTGGCTCACAGTTTTGGAGATTCCAGTCCATGATGGATTGGCCCTGTTGGTTTGAGTCCGTGATGAGGCAGCTCATCGTGGTGGGGTGTGTGGCAGAAATCAAAAACACTGCTTCATGGTCACGGAGAAGAAGAGAAGGAGAGGAAGTAGTCAGGGTTCCATAATACCCTCTCCCCATAGCGAGCTAAAGACCTCCCACTAAGCCTTACTTCTTAAAGATTCTACCACCTTCTGAATAGCTCCTCCCTGGACATCATATAGTCAATTAACACATGGGTCTTTTGGGGAAAATTCAGGACCCAAAACATAATACCAGTCCTACACCAAACCCCGCAGTCCTTACCAATGGCAGTTTTAAACTTGAACCCAGCTCTTTGACGCTCTTCCCGTGGAGGAAGTCTTTATCTCCTTCATTTCATATGGGTAGGCTGTGACTGCTTCTTTTCATTGATGATGAAAGGAGAACTGCTGTAACATCTGAGGGTGGCCTCTTGGGAACCTTGTTTCCCTGGAAGTGTGCTTCTCAGAACACACCTCCTATACAGTAAAAAGCCCAAATCACATGGCAAAGCCATGCCAACCCAAGATATGCAAATGAAGAGTCCCACTAGGAATGAATTCCTCCAGCTGTTCAGTTCTCAGACATCTGACTTATTCCTAACTGTTCCAGTCTTCGCCATTGATAACCCAGACACTGTAGAGCACAGTATTATCTCTGCTGAATTCTTTCTTAATTTCTTATGCTCAAAACGTCTGAGTAGTGCTATGTTGTTTTTTAATGTTTGCTATTATTGACTGAATGTTTATGTTCTTCCAAATTTATATGTTGAATCCCTAAACCCCAATGTTATGGTATTTGGCGATGAGGTCTTTGGGAGGAATCACATTTACATGAAGTCATGAGGATAAGACCTCTATGATGGAATTAGTCCCCTTAGAAGAAGAGGAGGAGACATCAGAATACAGTCGCTCCACACACATACACTGAGGGAAAGACATATGAGCTCAAAGCAAGAAGGCAGCTAGCTATCTGCAGGGCAGGAAGAGAGGCCTCACTACTGGTACTTTGATGTCAAACTTTCACCCTCCAGAACAGTGAGAAAATAAACAGCTATTGTTTATGGCACTCAGTCTTAGGTATTTTATTATAGCAGCCCAAGTTGACTAACACATCTTTGCAGTAGTAGAAAACTAGAAGACAGACTGAACCCTGGTGTTTTCCGCCAAGTGCCTAGGTCACAATAGGGGTATCTACACGATGTGAACTTTATACTGCAAATATATTTCCAGGATGGAAATCCATTTCTGTCTCATACTTATTGGTGAATGAGAGTTATGTTTGCTTTCTTCACAAGAGGCCACTATGAGATATCTTTTCCATGGCAAGAGTTGGATGGAGTAAGAGTGTGTACGCGTGTGTATCTGACAGGGTAGTGTGAAGATAATTTCGGGAGCAAAAGCACAGAGTTCCTCTGGGAATGCTCAAGCCTGCACTCTCTTGTTTTCTCCAGCCTTTCTGTGTGAACAGCTCAGCATTGTTTATCCCCAGACAGCCTCCTTCCTCTTGCCCTGCACCAATTCAAAGCTATTATCCAAGGACAGTGGGGGCCTATGGTCCTTTTTATTCAGCAACAGCAAGGTGAAGCTGACAAAATGGGTATTTGTATCATGCTCTGGCCTTCCAGAGACATCATACTCATTAATGAATTAATTCTTCCTAACAACAGTCCTTTCACTAGAGTGGCATTGCAATGCATGCTCATCAGACAAAGGCACTGAGGTAAAAGCTAAGGCTGCTGTTGATATGAAAAGCTCCCAGTTCTGGCCATTGAGGACTCACTTATTTCAGGAACAGTTGAGGCCACAGGACACCAAATACAGAAATTGGGGCTAGGAGTTTAGAGTCCAGAAGTGAGTAAATCCTCTGGTTATTCCTTGAACATATAACTTTGCTACATTGCATCTCTCTTTTCTAATCTGCAAAATGATAGATAAAGTAATCCTGCCAGAATATAGACTTTTGAGGAAGATCAGGTAGCATATGGAGATACCTTGTAACTTGCAACACGTCACACATGGTCGATGTTATTGTTTCTGGGTCTATATGAAGATTCCACGATTAGCTGTATTTGCAGAGAGAATTACCAGTTGCATCAGGGGTGAAGATCAGAAGACAGAGTGAGGACTCGTAAATCTCCTGGCTCAGGATGGTGATTAAAAAAAATACGAGACAAAAGCAAGCACCCACAGATTCTTCCACCCCACCATTCATACCCTCACCATACACTCCTAGGTCCATGTCATCCACCTGTTTCCCAGTACCCTAAAGCCATTCATTTTCACGTGCTTGCTCTCATGAATGATAGGTGTGTTCAGGATTCATTTATTCATTCACTCATTTAATTGTATTTATGTATTGAGAAAGCATTGTATTGTTCTTCTAAGTGTGACAATTATTGTCAATGATGGGTGATTAAAAAGATAACACTTCTGAGACACATTCTGCCTAGCCCTGCTATGCCTAAACTTGGTTTTAGGATATTGACAATAGTACTTTCCATGACTGGTGGCTCAGTCATCAGTCATAACTTCCAATTCCAAGATCCAGCCTTTACATAAGAAGCTATTTATGGTCTCTTTAGATCACTTTGTGATATAATGTTTTTATATTTGGTAAAACACATGCATGTAAAATGTACCTCATTAACTATTTTAAATGTACAGTACAGTGCCATTAAATACACTCAACATGTTTTGCAAACATCAACACTATTCATCTGTGGAACCTTTTTATCTTGAAAAACTGTAACTCTGTACCTACTAAATAATAACTCTTAACTTGCCCTTCCAAGCCCCTCATCACCACCATTCTACTTTCTAACTCCATAATTTTGATTGCTCTAAGTGCCTCATGTTTAAGTGGATCATGTATTTGTCTTTTTGCAATTGGCTTATTTCACTTACTATCATATCTTGAAGGTGAATCCATGTTGTAGCTTGTGCCAGAATTTCCTTCCTTTTATGGCTGAATAATACTCCATTTCATGGATATACCATATTTTGCTTATTTATTTATCTGCCCACAAGCACTTGGATTGCTTTCACATTTTTGTGAATATTTCTGCTATGAACACGAGTGTGCCCAGGACCACTTTTAACTTAGCATGAATGGCTCAATCTGATGAAAATTCGCTGACAGCCAACCACCATACTTTTCCACAATGCACCGCTATCTTTGTGTAATATTCAGACAACCGTGTATGTACTTGAAATTGACTGATCGCATTTGGTACAAAAGGAGAAAGCCAAAATAGCCAGGAACCCAGCTCAAATACTATTTCTTCAACTTGGGGAACTTACTTAACTTCTTTGAGCCTTAGTTTCATCAATTGCAAAATAGGGATCGTGCTTTCTGTGTGAATGACTTGTTGTTTGTCCATGGCATGTGCAGTCCAATGATAGAATGAATGGCAGTTTCATCCCTCCAGGGCTTGGCACATATTACATGCTCATTAAATGTTCAAATTAATGATTGCTGTTTTCTTTGCTGAAATCTGTAAACAGCAGCCATTATTTTTTTTTTTCCAATTTTGAATCTCTTGCCCTCAGATTAGTTGTTCTGTATTCTCCACTCAGGGTTGCCCTACCACATCAACCATATTGATTACATATATGCATATGCATGTATCCCTGTGATATTGCATGGTTCAAGAGTATGGTTGTATTCCTCTTGTAGTGGAGAAAGTCTCTTAGGAAAATAGAGGCAAAAGAGGTAGAGTCATAACCAGACTCAGGGAAAATCAAGAACCAGAGAGAACCACAAGGACCTGGCTCATTGTGGCCTAAGCAACCACTTCTCAAACTTCAGTGTACATAAGAACTACTAGGGAGCCTGTTAAATGCAGGCTCTGACCTTGTAGATCTGAGCTAAAGCCTGAAAGTCTGCATTTCTAGTGAGTCTCTTGTGATATTCCTTGTAGTCCATGAGCCACAGCAGCAAATGTCTTTCTCCTCTAGGTTCATTGGAGAGGATGGTCACAAGGAGATGCCTGGGTCTTGTGCCATGTCTGTAAAATCAGACTCGCTGGGGCCAAGACCCAGAATCTGCAGGTGGCATGTGATTCTGACATCCCCTGGAACCTTAGAACCTCTGATCTGTGCACTGAGGAGAGAAATTCTGGACTTCCTATCCTGGTATTCTTGTACTTCCCCTGAGCAGATCCCAATGGGATGTTTTGGTGCCAGGAGGTCAGCCTTTGTTTACACATTTGATGAGAACCTCAACCTTTTAAGTCAATTATTCAAACTTTACCAGGAACATCCTTTGCTTCAAGGTCTGAAGCACATTTGGATAAGACAGTCAGACATTTGTGAAAATTGAGTTTTGTGGATCGATGGCCAGGGCTGAGGCGTTAGCTCAGCTATGATTACTCATCTAGCCTTTGCCCTTTCTGCAGAGGTGTCTAAGAAGTGAATAAATTAATACCTGTGGAGACTGACAAGGACTTGCAGAACCACAATTTTTTCTCATTTAGAACGTGAAGAGCAGAACCTGGCCTGGGAGGTCCTACCTGGCTCTTGAATCTCTGTCTGTCCTCAAGTAAGAGCAAAATCTCCTCACTGCAGGATGTGTTCTAGCCTGAAATGAAAAGTGACAGGATAGATTCAGCCACAGGTCCAGTTCTGACCATCTGGCCCATCTTTAACTGGTCCAAGGCAGGTATAAGAAGATTGTTAACGGACTCCATCCAGGTCTGTGTCTTGCACATGCCTCACTTTCTGCACTGTTTAAGTCCCACCTCTTTCTCTGAGTTCTGCTCCTATCTTCTCTCCTTTGACCAACAGAGGGTTTGAGATGCTCCTCTTCTCTGGACTTGACTGTCTTCCACTTGGCATACATCAGAACATGACTTGGTAGCATTTCTTGATAGCTTGTCCTCTGTCAGCACACAACCCTTGTGGACACACTTTCATCTTAATACCTAAAATGGAATCATTTTCTCAAAATCTGGAAAGCTTCAGGAAGGCCTAAGACACTGGAATAATTATGAAACTCATTGTTTCCTAGGTATGGATGAAAAATTTGGTCCAAGAGAGCCAGCTCAGTTGAGCATTCCTAGGAGAACAGGAAGGATGGAACACTTTTCTCCCTCCCATTATCTTTATCACCTTTTTCTGATAGCAAGCATATCTTGATCAGCTGGTAAATTCTGAAGGGAAATCATCTCTACTATCATCAAGGACAATGGACTACTTTGTGACTTTTGAGTGTCCTTATGACATTCATTAAGTCACAGTACCCTTTATACTTTGTGTGTGGTACGTGAAGAGGATTTTCCACCAACAAAACAGAGGTAACCATGGGCAGAGCAAATACTCTGGACACAAAATCAGAGAAGGCCCAGCAGGGAAGATAGACAACAGGTTAGCAAAGGGAGAGTCCAGACAGAAGAGAAGGGAAGCTTTAGTTTTATGTTTTTATTACAGCTTCTTAATTTTACTGCAGTGACCTTGGTATATGGATACCTATTATTTTGACACCTGTTAATCCTTGGTATTTCTGACTCATGGAGGAAACACGTGGAAATTGGCCTGGATTTTAGGCAGACATATTAACCTTGTTAGATGGCTGGACCTGGAAGACCTGGGGCTCAAGCATCTTCACCCAGCTCTTCATAGTTCTGTACATGAGCTGAAAATGGAAACAAAAAGACCTCTTTCACCAGGCTCTGTTAAAGTCTTTCTCTTGCGTTAAGCTGGCCACCCATTTTGGTGCTGTATAGGAAGGAACATGATCAGGAAAAATAAGAAAGTAATATATTGCTAAGGTACTATCTTGAAGATCCAAATAAACTGTGTGCCTTGTCTTGCTGGAGGAATTGTGTGTGGTTCTTCCTTCTCATGGCCAGCATCAATAATTCAGATGAATATCAAAATCTGACAGGCTCTGCATATTAACAAGGTGAAAGAGGAAGACAAAATATTGTAAATGTGTGGGTTCTTACCAGATGACTGTCTAAAAGACCAGGAAGTGCAGAGGCGGGAGAGAAATGGGCAAAAGATATTAACTAGAACATTATTGACTCATGGCCATCCAGCTTTAGCAGGAGGTCCTGATTAGTCCTGCTGTCTGCCTCATGCCACCTGCAACTCAGGCATCCCTTCTGTTTGTAAGCCAAAAGTTGTTTATGCACACTTGGGTGTATTTCTCAGCATTTTGCCTTTCCGTCTATTTATATTCCAATCCCTTATTGTCTGATTTGTTTCTGCAAATACGTTTTTCCCACAAGACAAAGAAAGAGGAAGGAGATGTCAGTTCTATGACAATTGTTTAATATGAAATTCTTATTGGAGCCCTGGGATACACAGAGCTGGATATTCCTGAAGCAGAAAGTTTGGAATGCTGGTAGAGAGTGATTACTCACTATTTGCCGGGATCTCCTGCCTCCTCCATGCCTTGGGAAACACGTAGGAAGACAAAGCAGAAATGCCACTTTTGTGCATTTACTGAGTGAAGTTTTGAGGTCTAGTATTTATCATCATCTCCAGGTTTCCTCTTAATGTATTCCACTCATCTCCCCTTTTATCCAATCGCCACTTCTTATGCAGAATGTGCTTCTGAAAACATAAATCAGATTGTGTCACTCTCCTGTTTAAAATCCTCTCAGAGTTTCCTGTTGCATTTTGGGTAAAATTCAGACTTACTTATGGGAGCCTGCATGCCCCAACATGATCTAGCCCCAACTCCTTCTCGAAGCTCATCTTTTCTTCTACCTGCATGAACAATGCTCCAGCTACATTGACTTTATTTCTCTTCCTAGATCTCTCAAAGGTTGTTCTGCCTGTTTACATTTTGCAGTTGTTGCTTTTTCTGTTCTTACCACCCAAGGTAGTCCATGGCTGGCTGACACTCAGCATTTTGGCCTCCACTCTAGTTTTCCCACGCTAGTCCATAATAGCCCCTTCCTTTCCTCCTCGTCACACTCTTCCTTATTATCTATCATATGTTGTGTTTATTTTCTTCAGTGAAAAGATCTCTCTCTGAATTTCTGCGTGTCATTTGCTCATTTGCCTTTTAATCTTTGGTCATCCATCATTAGACGGTAAACTCCATAAGACCAAGGGCCACTCCAGTACCATATATAATGCATGGCACATAGTTGATGCTCAATAAAGAACTCTTGGGTGAAAGAATGAATGAACCAGAAATGAAAAGATTCTCTGTCCACTGTCTCTGCCTTGGGCCCTTCAAAATTCACCCTATCTTTAACCATAGCTTTGACTCTAACCCTAACCCTTGTTCTATCACCATCTAATATTTGATGTTGTTTGGGAAATGGCCAAAGAGCCTGTTGGAGGAGGATCATAGGTACCTCGAGGTGAGAGCGTAGTGGCAAATCTGTACTGGGGCCATGCTGCTTGTGTTCCAAGCCTGGGTCTGCCCATTCTTAAGGGTGACCTATTACTAGACTCAAAGTAAATACACAGAGTGTTTACTACCTGTGTTATGATCATAGTCGTTCTGTGGCTCACCTTACTCACAGCTGAATCTTCTGAGGGATCCTTAAAGACAATAGTAGCACACAAGTCTCTCTGGAACCCCCAGCCTCTTTCTCAAGGCCTGGGGGAGCTTTTAGGAGTTTCTCTGTTTCATGTGACTTTGGAAGACAGTGGTAATACGCAGCCTGTTGTGTACAAAGGAACATAAACTTTAAAAACAGAGAAGGAAATGACTGTTTTAGTGAACAGAGTTGTGGAGAAAGCCACCCACTAAATCATTCCTGCACCAAAAAAAGAACTGCAGGAGAAATGAGAATGAATGACGATGGGGTGGTAAAGATGTTGGGAATCAGAGCTGGTAATGATGCACAAAGCCCTATGTTATTTCTAGTATTAAGGAATGTGTGATTATATTATTCTTCTCATAAAGAGTCTCAATTCATTTTTTGTGGTCACTTCTTATTCATACCCCGTGCAGCTCATGTTCTCTGTGCTTGCATCCTGCCTGGTGTAGACCAAGCCTAACAGCTGGAATAAGGGGCTGCAAGCCTGTAGTCAGACAAAGGGAATCCCAGAAAAATTCTTGGGAACCATTTACTTAAATATGTTCATTGACAGGTGGGACAAGTAAGGCCATGGTAGAAAGGGATCTTACATATCTATTAATTCAGTAGTGATTTATTGAGCAAGTTTGCATTACAAGGCCCCAAGCTGGGAGAGAAAATTGAGAGGGTCCTCTCTTACAATTAGCTCTTGTAAAAGACTATTTAATGGAGATAATATGCAAAGAGCTCCAGCCTCAGAATTATATGTTTTGAGTTCCAATCTAAACTCTACCATTTTATATCTATCTGGGGTAATTTACTGAGCCTCAGGTTTTTCATGTGTAAAATGTGGAAGATGGTGTCTGGACTGTGAATCTACCAAGAATTTATGAGCATACATATAATCACAACACATGCTGATGCTTGATGGCCTATAAAGCAATTTGTAGATGATGCTTTTGTTACTGGGAGGATGATAATTTGCAAGCAGGGAATTGCAGCCACTGGAATAATATAATGGAAAAATGAAAGGGCTGCTTGTGAAGATGGAATGCAGATTGTACGTTGGAGCTGGAGCAGAGAACAAAATGGGACCACCAGACCTTTGTTCGGAGAGGTGGCTGTATTATTGTTTTTTCTATCACTGTAACAAAATATATAAGATAAACAATTTAAAAGGATAAGGGATTTATTTTGGCTCTCAGTTTCAGAGGTTTCAGTCGATAGTCACTTGACCCCATTGTTTTGAGAGTATTTCAAGGCAGAGAATCATGGTGGAGCAAAGATGCTCATGTCATGTTAGCCAGGAACAAAAGAGAGAAAGGGGTGAGAGAGAAGGAGGAAGAGGTCAGTATCCCAATATACCATCTTTCAAGGACATGTCTCGATGACCTACTTCCTCCAACTAGGACCCACTTTAAGTTTCTACCATCTCTCAACAGTTCCACCAGATGAGGACCAACGTTTCAACACAAAAGTCATTAAGAGACATTCTAGAGCTCAACTACAGCAGCAGTCCTTGGCACTGTCTGGAATAAATGAGAATGGATTTTCTGCTATGAGGAATGATCCGATCTATGACAATTACCATTCAGTGGTATCTAACCTGGTAGTTGGCTGAAATATGGAAGGTAAAGAGACCATGCCTGACCATCCAGGATCTCAGAGTCGTGCAAGAGTTGGAGAATCATAAATAAAAAGTGCTGTGCTGTGACTTTATAAGGAATCTGGATGAAGGGATCCAAGCCCAGCCTGTTGGAAATGGACTGGAAACTCCACAGAAGAAATGATGACTGAGCTGGATTTTGAAAGTTGTGGAGGGCTCAACCACTGGGTAGGGCAGTCAAGGGTGGGAGAACACGACAGAGATGGCATGTTATAGTTTACATCTGGATGTCCCCCTAAAGCCTCATGTTCTAAGAGGCTTAGGCCTTGTGGATATAATTGAATTACTGGAGGCACTCTCACTGGCTTGGTGTTGAGAGGTGGGTCTTGTTGAGAGAGGTAGTTTATTGGGGAGAGTGATCCGGAAGTATGTGTCTCCTTCATTGACCTTGCCCTCTCTGTATCCTGTCCATCACAAGGTGAGCAGCTTTCTTCTACTCAGCCCTTCCATCATGCCGAGGACCATGCAAAGACTCAAGCTTCTGAAACATGAGCCAAAATAATCCTTCCCTCCTTTAAATTACAGGTGTCATGTATTTTGTCCCAGTGATGAATACAGGGACTAAGACACAGCATATTCATTTCTCATTTGTGAAACAAAATACTTGATGCTGTATAACCTTATAAATAAAAAGGTTACTGAGATCACAGTTCTGGAGGTTCAAGGGCATGGCTCCAGCATTAGCTCAGTTCTAGCAAGGACCTCAGGGCAGATGGTGTCACAATGATAGGAGCATGTGTACAGAGACAACACAAAAGTTGTCACTAGACAGGAAGCCAAGAAACTGGGGAACTGCCACATTTCTTCTTTGGTAACAGTCCTCTCAAGAAAACCAACTCGGGGATCCCAGAAGTAACTCCCTTATTCTCTGCTAAGCACTCACTCCAGGCTCCCCACGAGGTCCCACTTTTTGAAAGCTCCACACAACCTCCCAGCATCACCCCACTGGCGACCAAGCTTCCAACTCATGAGCCCTTGGAGGATGAGCAACATCCGAACCATAGCAGACAGTGATGGAGCAAATTTTAAGAAAACCAGACGCGCTCCGAAAAAGAGGCTGGAGTGTTGGTAGGCATCATAGAGGGACCATTTTGGAAATCATTTGGGCTCTAGGAGAACCTGAACTGGGCAAGGGGATGGTATCTGTGAGGGCTGTCCTGTGGTGAATTTCGACGACATTTGATTGCAATCCTTTGGTTAGACATTTAATTTACAGCCAGAACCAGTCTTCTGCCCACTGCATCTGCTTTTGGAAGCCACTCATGGGCTTATGAAATCTGTAGCCATTTCTGCCTGAAGGGTTTTCAGCGTTGGGATGCAGTCAGCACTCAGATGAAAAAGGGGTGCACTGCAGAGGGGACCCTTGTAAAAGAGCATCTTCCCTGGGAGCAGGATGGCAGTGCCCTCAGACTCCTCATCTCATGCATTTATTGAAACTGTAACCCAACTTTTCTATCAGAGGACCTCTCTCCGAGCCAGAGGAAATAACAGAATCCTCAGGCAGGGTGCATTTCATCTGTGAGGAGGGAAAGATGGATTTTACTGACGAGGTATACACCTATTAAACTCCTGTGGTTTGGAGAATCAGCCCTGTGAATAGTGACAGCTGGGAGGGTGACATCAGTGGCCCCTTGTGGCATTTCACAGACGTCGGCATCCATGAACTGCAAATCCAGTGTGTCCAAACCAGAAATCACCACTTCTTTCTCAAAAGCACTGCCTCCTTATTCAGGTAAATGCCACCCTGCAGTGGTCCAAGCCAGTGTCTGGGAATTGCCCTCAGCGCCTCCCTGCCCCAAACCCCATCCCCATTATCCCCCAGTTCTGGCTGTTGTACTTCCCATGCATCTGCATTGCTGCTGTCTTAGCCCTAGCCTCACATCTGATAAACCAGGAAATCTGGTTCTACTCCTTGTTTGTTCCTTCACTTCCATTCTACACCCTGCTGTGATTGCAGTAGTGTCTTGCTTTGGTTTACAAGGTTCTGAGCTACCAGTAATTTTTGTTAGTGTTTATTTATCTGGTCAGCATGGAGTACTCTTTTTGTGGAAGGCCCTGTGATGGGTACTGGAGGTGCAGAGGTGAAAGAAACAGGGGGCGTCTATCAGGGACTCGCAACCTGGAGAGGTGTGGTTGGAGAGGTGACCATAAGGAAGGTCAGTGTTTAAAACACCGAAGTCTGCGTTCAGCATGGTGAGGCTCAGATGGTGGGAGCCATCCCTGATGGAGACCAAAGGAAGTAAGAGCACTGTCTGGCTTATTGTTTTGTCTGCCTGAAGTTCCTTCCCAATGCCTAAAATATACCAGGGACTGGTTGTAAAGCTATGAAAATAATGTATGCTTTAAATTGAAAACTCAGGAAAAAACAGCCAAAGTATAAGTGTAAGACTTCTTCTCCTAATATCTACCTCGGTCTAGCCATTGTTAAAATTTTGTGCCTTCCCTAATCATTTTTCTTCTTCATGATTTATACTTTACAAAACGTGAGATACCCTTGGGTACAGTATTTTGTACACTGCTCTTTTTACTAACCAATGACCTAGCATTTAAAGCAGCTCTATTATTTCTTGTTGTAAAAAAGAATACACAAGTGAAAGGTATAATAGATAATGTGAAATAAGAAGAAAAGGTGCAAAGGGGAAGGGGAAATGGGAGGGGTAGGGATGGAATTAGCATGAGAAAAAGGAAAAATGGAAACAAAGTCTTTGTAGATAGGGAGGGGTGGAGGGGATGAAGGCAGGGCCGGGAAATGGGGAAAAATAAGAACCGGGATGGATTATGTGGAGGTACAAATTTCCAATAATGAATGTCACTACATTGTATGCCTTAAAATACCAGTAAAATTAATTAATTAATCAATTAAAAGAGTACATAACTATTTCCAAAAGTTTTACATGATAAAAGCTACATGTAAAACTGAAGTCACCTACCACTCGTGTACCTGGAGATATCTTCTAACATCTATAGTAACAATGTGTTCTTTTGGAGTTCTATGTTCATATGTACAGTTAGATATAAATAGAGGTTATCAGTATAGCTGGATTTGATCTTTAATCTTCTTTTGCATCTAATACATTATATTTCTTTGTCTTCCCTTTGAGTAGTTGTGTTCTTCTTTACATATATATGATAGTCCATATAAAATATTATAAATTACTTAAACTCATACTTAGATATTTAGGCTGCTTCTGTATATTCATCATTTCAAAGATCAGGATTATGAAAAGGTTTCTATGTGCATATTTGTCTTCTGGTCCATTTATTTCCTTGGTATTAAATACTAGAAGAGAAGTCGCTATGGAGAAGATTGTAGATATTTCCATCTTGGGTCCAAATGTTTCATTATATGGCAAAAATGAGAGAATTTTCAGATACAGCTAAAGTCTCATCAGCTGACTCTAAGTCAATCTAAAGGGAGTTTATATTAAATAAACCTGACCTAACTGGGCAGGTGTTTTAGAGAGAGGGAGTCTAGAAATCAGGAGCTCTCTTGATAACCTTGAACAAGCAAGCCACCAAGAGCTGCAGGTTCAAGAAGATGAATTGTGCCATGAATCACTTAGCAGTGGAAGGAGATCCTCAGCCACAGAGGAGAACCAAGACCTGGCTGACAACCTTATTACATTACAATTTTGAGAGATCCTGAGCAAAGAACCCAATGAAGCAGAGAACCAGCCTAGACTCCTGGTCCAGTAAAACCTTGGGAAAATAAATGTGTGTTGTTTTAATATGCTAAACTTATGGTGACTTGTTTTGTAACATTAGAAAAGTAATACAACATAGGAAAACTGCCTTTGGTGAATCACGTACCAATTTATACTCCCAACCAGTATGAGAGCTCCCATTTCTAAAACTTCTTTCCAATACTATTACAAAATTTTTAAATGTTTGCTTATCTAACAGGTTAAAATAATATTTATTCTGTGATTAAATTGCAAGTATTCCGTGTTTTTATTTTCTACTTTAAAACTATTTTGGCATATTGCCTCATCATATGCTTTTCTTATTTTTGTCTTTTTTATTGATTTATGAGAACTCTTTATATATGTGGAAGACAGGAGAAAGACAGAAATATGGAGATTGCTTTATGGGTTACAAATATTTTAAGTGTATTTGCTTTTCTAGCTTGACTCCTTTTTTCTTTTTAATAGCAGTTGTTACTTTTGGTGAGCAGGGTTATGGATGTTCTTTTCATTCTATTGAGTTTCACAAATGCCACTCTGATGGGGTGTGTAGGAGATTGGTGGATGGTAATGAGAATGAGAAAACAATTTCATGAGTCCAGATGAACTAATGAAGATGAAACTTGAGTTACCTTAGGGATTTTAGGGATGGTATGCAGGGCATTGAGCTTCAGGAATTGAATCAGCAAACTTTGATATTGTTTGAACTGCCTTTATTCTGGATGGGAAATGGAAATGTAGAAATAAAATAAGTAGAACATATCCTGGCCTGGACCTGTGAAAGACATCTCCCTGGCACAGGTGAACTCTATTGGTACTGTTGTGTGCTATGTAACCTGACTCCTTGGTGCTATGGTTAAATTTGTGTGGCTCTCAGTTAGGGTCCATTTTTCTAGTCCCATAAGGGGACATTTGACTGCAACTAGACACATTTTTGGTTGTCTAGCATCTAGTAGGTAGAGACCATGGATGCTTCTAAGCATCTTACAACACACAGGTGGTCTTCTACACCAAAGAATTATTGGGGCCAGATGTCAGTAGGGATAATATTGAGAAACCCTAGTTTAGTAAAAACAAGAGGGACGATGTGAATCAATGCTATGCCTAAATTAGAGCCATGTGCAGGCAGTACACCATATTCTGCAAATAACTGACCTCCATGAACATTTTCTCTTTCCCTTGAATCTCTAGTGGGTACCAGCTAGCCTCTATGATACTGAAGATGAAAGTGAGAACTCAATACCAAGTAGTAGGAACCCCTAAGTTCACCTGTAGAGTTTTGGCCACAAACTTCCCAGCTTGTCCTAAAGCTTTAGAGCATACTATAAAGAACTTCTGTTTGTTAAGGGCGCTGAATATATCCTTTCAAATACCGAATTGAACATCTATAAAATTTACTACTGTTTACTTAGCAAGATTCCCACATTGTGTACAAACCCATCAACTACTGGCATCTCGTTTGATTCTGGGGATCCATTCACTTTGCTCAGATAGAAGCTCCATGCCTGCCCGATGAGGTCAGCTGTGGGAGGAGAAAGGAGACTGGATACTGGAAATCCTGAGAGTGGATTAAGAATTGGTATGTTGTAGCTCGAGCTGGACACAGTATAGGTGGGAGATTCTGAATTCTAGGGATAGTACTTTTTCAAAGAAGTCCAGAGAAAAAGGTCAAACTGGACTAACAGCATTAAGCACCTTCTATATCTCTCAAGCATAATATGGTTTCTCTATATGTAATATAGGTAAAGGTATAGTATATTAAGATGTTAGTTTTTTAAAGAGATAGACTCAATGGAACAAAGTTTTATTTTCTTTTATATTTTTAAATGTTTGTTGATAATAACAGTATTCTTTATGGTCTCAGGAAAGATACTGAGAACAAATATTGCAAAAATAAATATTAGCCCTATTGTCACTCATGAAGAATCCCAATGACTGTGTTGTGTTTCTGTGATCTAATTTTACAGACAGAAATGGTTTTTCTGTGTCGAGTCTGTTCTTCAGAAATGGTCTCAGTGGGACAGGTTCTAGACTGACAGCAGCAAATGAGGTTTGCATGGCAGCAGCGTCTCCAACCACCAATTCCACGGGGGATTCTCAGTCCTCCTCAGTCTTAATCCCCCTTGGCAGGAGCTACTGCCCACTTCTTCATGTCTTTTTCCTTCACTCCCTTTGTGCCTGAGCCCTGATTCGCCTGCTTTGGATGTTTTGATTTTTTGCTCTCCTAACTTGCTTTCTGAGACCCCATCTCACCTTTTACTTTCCTTCTATTCTCTGTTTTGCGGGGATTTCATGAATTTCCAAGGCCTCAGTCAATAATTCTTTAGATAATTCCTAAACCCCAATGTCCAGCCTTAACCTTTCTCTGGGCCACAGCTGGCCAAGAAGATTAAAATGTATTTATAAGTCTAAATTAATTTCTTCCCAATATTGTCCGTTTCCAGAAAAGGGATCTTCTTCCTGTTTCTCTGTGGTGAAATATACAAAGTGATACAGTGGTGCATCCATTCCATAATTTGATCCTTTCTATGATTTTGGTTCCAAACCAATCTAGACAGAACTGAATCAGATTTCCCCATAAGGTCAACATTGAACTTAACCATTGAATTTGATTTGGTTCTTTACCAACTGGGTTTGTGACTAGAATGGTGGAAAGAATCGAGTGTGAACCAAGATACTACTGTATTCTCTTTTACATTAGGAAACAATCTCAGAGTAAATTAAAATATGTGTCTTCCTTGCACTGCTGAGGAGGTTCCTGGATTATACACGTAAAGAATCAAACTGTCATCTTTCAAGTGGTCATTGTGTCTACTGATCTTAATATGATTCCGGGGAACAACTACACACTTCTCTCTGAGGGTTGAAAATTGTCAGTGAATGTGGAAATATTGAGGATCTTACCTTCTACAAAGTCTGCTTTTAGCAGATTAGTCATCAAACTCTCCAGCTCTGCCCAAATGCCAATAACTAAGCTGTGTGACAACCCAGCTTTCACCCCAGTGTTAGTTTAGCACCTGACACACCTATGGAGAAGACTAAATAGTGCAATGCATTAGAAAAAGACTGGGAGGATGGATAGGAAAGGAGTCTGTGGGATGAGCCAGAGAAGTTGATGCCTGATGAATACAACTTCCTTTCTTGGGATTTGGAGAATTTTAAGCTGGAAGCTGTTGGAAACCAGTTGAGTTCTAGCTGAAGAACTAGTGTGAGAGATTTTGGCATGCAGTGGTAACCAAGGAGGCAACTTTTGAAAACCTCTCCAGTGATTCTGAGATTCTGGGATGATTCCTATGCCACAGCTGAGATCTGAACCCTGCCAAGTTGCATGAACCTCAGCTTGGGAATCTTACTTAGTCAGAAGACACCCAAGCTCTTTAATTTCAGGTGTTACTGGCTCAGTTGACTTAATAATGTTCCAGTGTGAGTTTTTTTACCCACAGGAATTTCACCAAGCATTTTTACAGCACTGGAAGATCAAAGTTCCATGTATTGCTGAATATCATATTCATTAACAAGATACAAAAATCCCCCTAAAACTGCCCGTCCTGTCAGCTAAAGGAGAAACTGCCTTTTGATCCTTGATTTAAAATAGTAGGAACAGATGGCATGATTCGTGGAATCCTCAAGTTAGAAACCACAAGGAAGTCCAAACAGAGAGGCAGGTGCTGTAGACTAGACCTTTGTAAGGTCTAGAGGACAAGTAAATTCCAGTGAGTCAGTTCACACTGTCAGAGTGAGTAGTTTTATGTCTTCAGAGCATAATATATGTCCTTATCTTTTTTTTTTTTCCTCTCCCTTGTTCTAAAAATGTTTGATCCCTTTAATGCCTCCCCAACCTTGCTGGACTCAGGGAACAGTCAGAAACTAAGTTCCCAGCTCTAACAGCTCCTTTCTTAGCCTGGAGCTACATCCTGAGAAACTGCAGAGTAGGAACCAGTAGGCTCCTAGCACTTTAATTTTGTTTTCATTGTCTTTGGTAACACATTCTATTCATCTTTGCAATGTGGATGAAAGGTGGGAAGCAAAGATAGGAGAAAATGGCCTCTCCACTGGTCAGGAGACTCTGAGTAGAGATTACTTATTAATCTACGTAGAGCCTGGACTACATGTTTGTCAGGATGGAATCACTAGCAAAGTGACCATGACAGTAATAACTGTGCTGACCACAGAGATCAAGTACAAGAGCTTGTTTGTATTTTATGCTAGTGGTTGGCTTTTTGTATACATTATTTTTATTTAAACCGTCAGCCGCTTTCTAAAGTCATTATCATGATCTCTCATACTGATGAGAAAATTGAGCTTTAGCAAGATATGGGTTTTACTTTTCAGAGAAGTGAGGCTTGGGTAGTAGACTAAAACAAATTTCATTGGAGCCATGTCACATGTTAACTGTTTTCCTGATTCTTGGGCTTGCTTTAGTGCTACTGCAATGGCCTTGTGGACAGTCTCAATGACTGTAGTAGCAACAATGTCAGAGTGTAAATATGGTGATGGTGGATGAGATTTCTCCAGGAGCGAGATGGGAGAGCACTGGGAAAGAATTGACTTCCCTGCTTCTCCTAACGCATAGGACATGCAGGAGTGTGTCTGTGAATGTCAATTTTCTATGTCCCATTTTATATAACTAACAGTTTGTCCAGTCATGATTAAACAGTGTTATCCAGATTTCTGTAAGCTGCCACATTGGATATTTCTTACTAAGCCTGTACACTGTGCCTGTCCCAGAGAAGGGAGAAGGATCTTGATCATGGGATTGCCAAGGAAAAACTGCAAGCTGACATCGTACCCATCTTCCACTTGGATAAAGGTCTTTGTTTATAAACTCAGTTTAATATACACATTCCCTTTCTCTGTCTGTGTCTTCCTCTTTGGCATTACGTAATTTGTTTCCTGTGTAGTATTGTTTGTCAATCTTTGCTGTTTCTGGAGTTTAAATAAAAAATAGGAAGCCTTTAGGTACTCCTGTGGTTAAATTTCTTTCTGCTTTTCTCTATTGTGTTCTATGATTTGAAGGGATTATTTCACACTTAAAATATTGGTTTGTTTGGAGGTTATCTTGTTGTACAGTGTAAAGAATGACGCATTTATAGAAGAGTAAAATAAATACATTAGTTCTCTCTGGCATTTGAGCCCATTTCTGGACTTTCTGGTGTTCCACTAGTCAATGGGTCAATTAATTACCAAGGTTTTAAATATCAGGGTCTTAATAATTATAATATTGTGGTTTTATAATGTATTTTGAAGATAGAGCAAGTTTTCCAACAGTTTTTCTATCTATTCTCGCTACTGTTTTCCAGGGTCTTAGAATGAGCTGAAAAAATCTGTCTGCTTCACCTGTTTGATACTTCCTCACTTTCAAGATTCAGTTAGAGCATTCTCTCCTCCAGGGAGCCTTAGCTATGCTCTTCCAACCCTGGTTTGTTCCCAGAATATCCCTTCTGCCACCTGCTCATATGGTGCAGACTCCATGGTTGGCTCCACTGAGCTATTATCCCCTTGAGAGCAGAGATAAAATCTGCTTCACGTCATGCCTTTTAACAGTTAACATGATGCCTGATACATAGTTGGTGATTATTCCATTGATCTGTTGCATAACAAGCTATCTGAAGCTTAACGGGAGTCAGTGTTTCATTTTTTGTCATCTTTTGTTTTGATGAATTGTGACTGGGCTCATCTAGCTGGTAAATGACTGCAGTTGCTCATGTGGTTGCATCAGGCAATGGCTGGAGCTGGGGTCATGTCTAAGTCTTCCTCACTCACAGTTCTCATGGCTGACATTGGCTGGCATCTGAGGGCCTCATCTGGGGCTGGTTCCTGGAACACTTGTCTTGGCATCTTCATGTACCCTGGGCTTCCTCACAGCATGATGTGTGGGTTCCAAGAGCTGGAGCACCTGAAAAAAGCTGTGTTACCTTTTATGACTTAGCTTCCTTATGTTTGCAACAGCCATTGGTTGATGCAGTTACAAAGGTCCATCTAAGTTCAAGAGGAAGAGGCATAAACTCAACCTCTTGATAGAGAATGATAAAAACATATTGAAATAATCATAGTATGATCATGGTCATCACCAGAAAATATAATCCAATAACTCAAGCAGTATATTGAGATCTATATGTGTCTACGTATATTCCACTGTTATAAAAGTGCTAAATACATATTTGCCAAGTAAATTTGTGAATGTACCATTAAAGATCACTGCAGTGAGTACAGCTGGAGCCTAGTCTTCATCCAGCACTTCTGGTTTATGAGCAAAAGACCAGGTGTCAGAGTGAGTGTGCTTCTTCCTTCCTGCCCCCAGTTGGAGATGAAACCAAGTCATTGGGCTCTTGGGGAATTTTTCTCATCTGCAGAGCAATTCCAGAAGCTGTAGGGGGTTGTGTGCAGCTAGGTGGTAAAACATTTTTGAGTTCTTGGTCATAAAGTTCCTCTCTTCCATTCAAAACACCAGGTTATTAGAGTTTGTTTTTCCTTCCCTACTTTCTGAAATAAGTGCTTCAAAGAAGACAGATGCAGGAGAAATGACATATGAAGCCTTTCTGCTGAAATGTGGGGTTTCTGTTCAAATGGAAGGTGCTGTGTTTGTGACGGCACACCAATTGAAGAATGGAACTCACTTTTTGAACAGTGGAGTTTATCTCTTTTTTTGCTCAGAGGTACCTCTTGCTAGTAGAGAAAGCTAAAGGCATTTGAGGAAACTTCTTCTTTGATTCTGCTGGATTAAAATTACTTGGGACATAAATGAGGAAGGTGGAAGGTCACATGAGAGAATTCCCCAGGTTCACAATGGCCCTATAGGGCCTTGACCAGTCTGATACCTGGGAGGTTCCTGGTAGTAGGGGAGAGTGAAAGATTCTGCTGCCTGGGTGTCAGTGACAGGATTTGTCTGTCTAATGCAATGTGTGCTGGCTCATTTGAAGGGAAGTCCTCACTGAGCCAACCTTTAATAAATATAGTAATTACTAGACTCAGGTGCTCTGTGTTCAAATCCTGATTCTGCTGCAATCTAGACCGTATTACTTCACTTCTTATTGCCTCAGATGTTCCCTCTCAATCATGGGGACAATACTTGGGCCTACTTTTAGAAGTATCTATGAGCGTTTGAGTGTTCAGAACAGCACCTAGCACTTTATAAATATGTAATCAATATAAGCTTGTATTTTCAGTGTTGCTGTTCTAATTGTCATTATCACTCATGAAATATTCTCCCTAGACCGGAGTTCTGCAAGTGATAGATGTAATTTTAAATATTCTATTGATATATTAATATAAAATCAAAGGAAATGAGTGCAATTAATTTTGGTGGTATATTTAACTTAACCAGTAGGCACAAAATATTATTTCAAAGTGTAATCAACATAAAAATCATTGATGATATATTTTGTATTCTTTTTTAATGCTAGGCTTTTAGTCTATGATGTACAGTGTTTCCCCCCCAGCACACCTCAGTTAGCATTAGCAACATTGACAATTCAACTGCTCAGTAGCCTTTTGTGGTTGGAGGCCCATATATTGGGCAACGTGGCTCCAGAAGTCTTTTTCTTATGCTGTGATTCAGCTGCAGCAGAAAAGATGCCTGCTAAGAGAGAGGGGTAAATTCTTACTGAGTACTGCATGAGGTTGGTTGTTTATGTTATAATATAATTTAATCTTTATGAGTATTTTGCCAGCAGGTATTTTAGATTTATTTTATAGCTCAAAGGGAAAGAATCAACTTGTCCAAAGTTACCCACCTATGCAGAGGCAGAATTTGGACTCAGATCTACAGTACTGAGATTCCTTCCCCTGGCAAGATGATGACTAGATGTTCTAGCAGGACATGAGGGCTGTCCATTGCTGAGAGGGTCCTCACACAGGGCCATCTGCCCACTATATCGAGCCTCCTGTGTGGCCACAGTTGATGATTGCCAGCTGAGCTGCTTCACAACCAGAGGAAGGGCTGAATCCAGTGCCAAGGTGAGAGCTCAGGTTACATCTGGGCTTGTAGCTATGGCCTAGGTCATGATTTAGTGTGAGTCTGGGATCTGGGTCCAGTCTGTGCAGGGGCCAGAGCTGAGACTGACTTGCAGTAGAGTTCAATCTGTGGCTGGGTCAAAGTTTGACCTGACACTAATATGCGAACTCTGGTTTGAAACAAGATTGGAACTCATTTCATGCCCAAAGGGCAGAATGGGAGGTACAGCCAATTCACAAAGGCTTCCGTGTTTTAGGTGATCCTGCCATGCTAGGCATTGGAGCCATGCTAGGCAATATCTCTGTCAGTGCCTGGACCTTGTCCTGCCTCTTCCATGGTACAGAAACAAAGGACTGGGGCCATCCTGGGGAACAACGCAAATGCTTGCTTGCAGTCATGGCTTCAGTGAGGGTTCCACCTTCAGCAGGAATGGTAACTTTTCTGGTGAATGTTAAGGATTCACAGTGACAGAATCCTCTCCTCTGCACATTTGCCCCGGAGGGGACCAGGACCCATGAAACTAGGATCTAGCAGCTGTGTGGCATGTGGCCGAGGCCTGTGAAGCAGAGGACAGAACTCTGTTGGCCCTTAGCAATGGCAAGCTGAGCTTAGTAGAACTCAGCCAACGTGGCGGGACCATGGGGTCAATGAGCGCATCTGGGAGCCCAGAACACAGTATGCTGTTCTCTCTGAGGTCTGAGCTGAGTCAGGTGGCACAACCAGCAGGGCATGGGGAGGGAGATGAAAGGTTAGATCAAGGCCAGTGCTGGGCTAAGGAGTCATCTCTGTCACATCTTAAAAGAATGACCCATTCAGAAACGATTTTCTTATAGAAATAAAGGGGGAGTCATTTTCAGTAAACTGTTCAGAGAAAAGCAAGGTGGGAGTAGGATGCATAGTATACCCTCCTTTAAGAAAACATAAAATATAAATAAAATGTTGAAAGTATAATTTTAATTTGGCAAAGGCAGGGTAAATTCAATAGTCTGTTTTGGAGTACTTGGCAACTATTTGGGAAAAGTGATTAGACCTTATCCTCGACTCTAAAAAATACCTTTATGTGTACTGCTATTGTTAAATAATCTCAATTAGGAAAACTGAACAAGGTATAGGTAAATATATACAAAATCTTGTATAGGAAATGATTTATTTCGTAACTGCCTGCCTCAGTTTCTTCATCTATAAGAAGAGATCATGAGAGCAGCCCTTTTAGAGGATCACTGTGAAGATTAACTGAGTAAATATATGTAAAGTCCTCAAAAAAGGCATCTTGCCCAGGGAAAGTTCTATATGAGTGTTGACTGTTATTGCTGCTTCTAAACATAGTATCAAAGAGAGGAACTAAAATAAAATGATTGGATTGCATAAAATGTTAGAATCTCCAAATGTAAAAAAAAATAGCATGCACAAAATAGACTACAAATGACACATTAAAAATTGAACCTAGGTGACAGGAAAGGAGTAAATATTCTATATGTGTAAAGTTATTTTAAATCAATAAGAAAAAAAGATTTCTCAAAAGAACATAACCAATAGCCTTCTGGACACACACATAAATTATATATTAATTCATTCTTTTAACAAATATATTTCACTTACCCATTCTACACTGGACTCTTTCTTGGATGCCGCAGCAACGGTGAGCAAAACTCAGTTCCTGCTCTCAGTGAATTCACATTTATAGACATATAAACAAGGAATGTGGTTCACAAAGAAACATAGAAACTCAGATTTGAATGAAAGGTAACCTTGTTTATTCATGTTCCCATCTAACAAACATTTCTCAGTGATTTTGTCATATATTTGTGATGATAAAAGGAAATTAACACTCTTGCATATTTCTAATGGGAGCAAACCAGTGATGCCTGTCTCTTGGAAATTTTGTTCAACATGTGCTGAAAGACTTTGAAATGTGTGATTCCTACACTGAAACAATTTAACTTACAGGAAATCATCTTGAGAAATAGTCACACATGCTTAGAAAGATTTCTATATAAGAAGAACATGTACTCATTGATTCATTCATTTATTTATACACCTTTATTGATCAGCTCCACCCCTAGGGCACTATTTTAGGTCCAAGGCACACAGCAATGATAAATCCTGACAATATTTGCACTCTTGAGGAGTGTGTACTACAGTGTGTGCATGTTTTGTGGGAAGAAGATGCTGTCTAGATAGGTAACACCCCCACCACCACACACACACAGCCACAGCAGAAGAGGGGGAAACATTGTGAAAATGCTATAAAGAAGCCAAAATAAGGTAAAGAGGGAGGCTGTTTCCCAGTTCCCAAGAGGCTAAAATGAAGGAAAAGAACCTTTATCTTAGATAAGTTATAGAGGAGACCTCTGTGACTGAGGCACAGAAAGACTCCCAGAAGCCAGGACCATACCATGATAACAAAGGGATGGGGGTGGTCCTCATGCAGAGGAGAGCTAGTGCAAATGCCCTGAGGTAGGCAGAGCGTGTACTATGTGTTTAAGAAGAAACAGGAAAGCCAGTGTGACTACAGCAGGGTGCCGTTTGATGTTAAAAAAAAAAAATGCTGTTCGTGAAGCGCTATTTTGAGACAACTGTCTCTAGGAATATATTTCCAAGGTCAGGTTCAAGATCATTCCTGTGGACCCATAGATCTGGGGTAGTTGCAAGGTAGTCTCATCATTCGTTCATGATATGCTCAAGGAGCTGCCCTTACATAGGCAGGAGCAAAACAAAGAAATGGAACTTCTGTGTGCCAGCCGCTGTGGTAAGCCCTGGGGCTACAGAGATGAGTGAGAGCGACACTTCTTTGTAATGTTTGCTGAAGAAATCAAGTCTTCCATCTGTTTCCTGGCCTGTACTTCATAATAACTCCACGGATGAATGAATAAAGGAACCATTTGGTGGTGAATTTAGGGATCAGATGTGTAGCTGAAATGTTCAAGTTCCAAAAAAGAAGTGAGGAATGTTCCATAGCCTTCTCTGTAAGGTCCAACTCATTGGGTAATCCCTGAGATCATTGAGTAAATTCCTTCAGGTACTGCTGGTTTTCTTAACCAGAGAACTCCTGACCCTACACAAAATACCAAAGGGCAAGCACAGATGGCTACAGTTACCAGTGTCACAGCATCTCTGCAAATTTTGAAAAGGCAACCTCTCTCGGTGAGCAAATTCCAACTCTATATCCTTTCCTTTCTTCCCATCTAACCTATGCAAGGAACTGTGGCTTCCAGGCTAATTATCTTCGGACTTTGCTTCAGCCCCATGGAGTACACAGCCATAGGTGACAGCCCAGAGGCTGTGGGGCCTTCCTGGCATGGTAACCCACTACGGTCCTGTCTCTGCCCATCTCTGGACAATGCAGTCCAGCCTGCGATTTCACCTCTTGCCTCTGGATTCTCTCTGTCCAACAGCGGGTTGAAGTTTACTCTCTTTTCTACTTGGAGTCCTCTCCCCAGATGTCACCTTCTGGACTGTCCTCCATACCAGGGCTGCGAGAGCCCGTCCACTCCCTAGCAGAGATGGTCTGTAGATGACACCAAGACAGGTACCTACCTTCCTCTTCTGTCCCAAAACAGACCGAATTCAGGTCTGTGGGGACCCTGGGGAGATGCTGAGCCGGCACTTTCTGCATTATTGAGATCATCACAGCACTTAGCAAGTAACCTGGAACACTGGGCTCCCTGGCAGGAGTCAAAGCCGAGATCCCAGCCCCTTTGTTTCTGCCAACAACAAACTGATTTGTTTCACTTTGGTGTTGTGCATTCATTTCAGCTACTGCTTTAGAGAGAATTTAAGTTGTTTATTGATCTGGGCTGTAAATTGCCCAGATGCTGCAGGCAGGAGACCAGATAACAGTACCAATTCCACTGCATCCAGCAGCACTCACCCCTTAAAACTCTGAGCTATTTCCACCTGCAGGGGCAGTGTCTTAAGCACCTTTGCTTTTAGACGGCACTTTTTTTCCCCATTTAGAGGCAATGTAATTTGTCCTTCCCCGGAGTTCCTTTTGCATGCTCATTTGCAGTTTTATTTCCTCCTGTATGCAAACTCTCTTGCTGAGGCTACATCTTCAGCCCCTCCTGCTGAAGAATTGGGGAAGGGGTAGGGTTTAAGGAATTACTTCGTGATGTAGAAGATTTTCTTCTCCGGTGACTTTAAGACTTTGCTTCTGCAGTCACCAGTTAGAGATCACTCAATCAATGGATCTTTATTAAGCGCCCAGTAACACTCTTCTAAGTGGTTGACATACGTTGGTACACAAAGCACTTCCTGGTGCTTTAATTCTCATGAGAGAGACAAAGAATTATCAATGAGCACAATAAATAAATATAGTTCATGGTATACTCAAAGGTAGTTTCTAGCAGGGGATGTGTGAGGTAGAAGTGGTTTATAACTTTAAATAGGAGATACTATAGGCCTCATCGAGGGTGTGACTTATTGACAAAGCCTTGACACAGGCAAGAGTTTTAGCCAAATGTGTCTCTTTGGAGAGGGGGAAGAAGGAACAATTTTCTTGCATAGGGGCAGCCAGTGCAAAGGCCCTGAGGTAGGAACATCTTTGCTATGTTCAAAGAATAGTAAAGAGGTCAAGGGCCTTGAACAGAGAGAGTGTGTGTGTGTGTGTGTGTGTGTCAGAAAGGGGGGAGGGAGGAGATAAAGTCAAGGATGTGACTGTAGACTGGAGCTTGAGGCTGGAAGGCAATAACCTCATACAAAGCAGGAGGCTGTCGTAGCGCTTTTAGCATAATATTGAGGTCATTTGCTTGCACGCAGAGAGGATCACTCCAGCTTTGACGTTGATAATAGACTATAAGAGGCCTTTGGAAATCCTAATTTCATAGATAATGACATCTGTGAAGGAGAAGCTGGTGGAATGGTTGGATGCTCCACATGGTTTGAAGATCCAGACAACAGGGTTGATTGTGGATTAGTAATAGACGTGAGAGAAAGGATGGTGTTTAGTTCTGGGAAGCAGGAAGGGTGGGACTGCTGCCCACTGAGATGGGGAGAAGGTGCACAGAGCAGGTTACGGGAATCAGTGGTTCAGCTTTGGGCGTGGTGAGTTGGAAATATCCTCTTCACATCTATTAGGAAACATGAGAAAGGAGGGAAATACAGCATCGGTGTCACATAGGTCTGAATTGCAATTGCTTAGTTCTGTGACATTCAGAAAACTACTTAACATCTCTGAGCCTGAGATTTGTGTGCTTTTAACATCTACATGATTCTCTTCATACACACAGCACTGGGGGGGTTGAGATGAGGAATCAATAACAGAGTGGGTCACAGAAGCAAAGTGAGCCCCACGGGTGGCTGGTGTATGTCCCGAGGCCAGGGATTAATTCTGATCTCCACCCATAGACTCTCAGGTCCGTCTTGATGTTAAGGCTGCATGAGCGTGAGGCCGTCAGGGCCAGAGGCTCTACCTTTCAGCTCGCTAGTGCTGTCCTTATCCTGGGAATTCACACACATGTGTGCATGCCTGTAAACACACACACACACACACACACACACACACACACACACACACACACACACACACACAGAGCCTGGCCCAGCCCTGAAACTTTTCTCGAGTTCAGACAGATCCTGGGAATGCCAGAGACTGCATCTGCTCAGACTCTTCACTTTGAGGTGCACAAGTCTTCATGCTCTTGATCTCCTTCCTCTCTGGACCTATGGCTAGCTCTTCCCTTCCTTGGTGACTGCACCAGACAGGGAGTGCCCTCCAAGCAACCATGGTGAGCACTGGAGAATCACAGTCATTGCCAAGTTCTTTGCAGCAGTTTCTGTAAGAGAGAAGCTAAGTGTCCCAAATCTATGAAACCATCGTATTTATATTGAACAGGGCCAAGCTCAGAGGAGAAACAATAGGTTCTCATTCTTTCTATATTCTCAGACTTTCACGCTTGACTCTCCCCCATGCTCCCTTTTTCCCTGGGCTAGCCTACATCTCCACTGGGTGCCCCCTCCTGTTTCGCTTTGTCTTGGATCCATCGCATTAGGCTGGCTGACTCACCCTTTCATAGCCAGGAGTCACCAGGATTGGCACACTGGCACGGCCCTATTGGGGAGTGAATTATACAAGCTCGTTGATTTCTTTGCAAACCACATTATGCTTCTGCGATTCAATTTTGCAGACAGCCCAATGTTTCCTTTCCTTCTGTCTATTATAGCAGCTGCTAGTGTTAACCTGACCTATCTCGCTTTATTTTTTTAAGGCTATATTGGTTTGCTTTCTTGGCACTGGCCTGTTTTATTTTTTTCAGACTGTTAAATCTACTCATTTCTAAAATACTACTTGACCTGAACATTTTAGTATACTTTACTGTCAATTTTATTCCTCATTTTACTCCCTAGCATCGTTCCTGACCATCCATTTATCATGCAATTTATCACACTATATCAAAATGGCCTGTCTTCCCAAACTACAGGAAGACAACTGGATATCAGCCACCTCTGTAGATGCAGTGGCTAGTTTGGGGTAGAAACCATGTACAAGCACCAGGAACCTTTACATAATGAATGGATTAATGAAAGAATTAAAAATTAATAATCATAATGAGGAAAAGGTGATTATAAATCCACATGCTTCGACACAGGAAAATGTGCAATGTGTTAGTGCCTTTGTGTTTCTGTAAACCATAGTACACCTTATAAAACAAAGATAATTTAGGAATACAAGTTATTTTCCTGACTCCAGAATTCCATGAATTACAGATCAGTTCAGGGCAGAAAGCCACCTGGATGAGGGCGGGCTCAACCACCTGGAACCCAAGCCACCGCACCTCTGACCTGTAGGAAAAGATGGCCAATGGCTTTGATATTCATGTTGGATATTCTCAGATCTCCACCCTCTTATCCCAAGAGTTAGTTGTTTGACTCACAGATGCACCCACTGAGTCAGCAGATGTTTACTGAGTGCCAGCTGCAGATTAGGCACTAGGCTGCAAGGCATGGATGTGCTGCTGAACACAACTCCTCTGCAGATGCTTATAACTTAGTGACAAGGAAACAGAGTGCTGAGGAGCCAGGCAACCCTGACTCAAGACATCAGGTAGGGCTACCCACAGAAAGTGATGCCTAAACTGATTTGAGTTGGATTGAGGAGAAGGAGGGGGCACTGTTGTGATAGGCAAGTGGGTCCCTGCTAGACTGTGCCCAACAAAGCCTAGGCAGGAGAGACCATGAGGTGTTCTGCAAAACTTACATTGGCCGGATTGTAGAGTGCAAGATAGAGGGCTAAATGAAATCGGATTTCTTGCAAGACTGAGCTGACATGTTGGCTGGTCATGAATGCACATGTTTTGGTGGAAACTCAGGCACCCGCTGAACAGAATTTGGATCAGAGAGATGACCTGACCAGCACTGTGCAACAGGATGCTTCCTCTGCAGCTGAGAGGAGGACGAGAGGGGAAAGTGTAGCGGAGTAACCAGGAAGGTGGCTTTGGAGGCTGTCCAGGCAACCAAGGGTTGTGGCTGGATTACTGGGGCAGTCAAAAGGCGTGGAGGGGAGTGGGCAGACCCATGAGATTTTTAGAAAGTAAAATTGCTCTGGCAATTTCTTAGAACAGAAGTTGGCAGCCAATAGAATATGGATCGAATGTGGCTTGTTGTCTGGGGTTGTAAGTTTTACTGGAGCATTCACTCAACAGCAGCAGAGTTGGTGAGTTGTAGCAGAGACCGTGTGAAGTGCAAAACCTACAGTGCTTACTAGGAGGTCCCTTACAGGAAGCGCTGGCAAACGCTGGGCTGGATGCAAGGCAGGAGGAGTCGAGGGAGAGTGAGGACTGGAGGGGCCTCCCAGCCTCACGTGTTGGGCCTTCTGTGGAGATGGTGCTGCCTTGTCCCTTTGGCCATTCTCAGCCTCCCTTTCCCCCTCTCTCATCTGGGCCGAGACACTTAGTCTGTCTCTTCCATGCCTCCTTTCCTGGGCAACTGGGCCCCGTTCTCTCTACTCCTATGTCTTGCTGTAACTTCTGGGAGTTCATTCTTCTTCCAAAACCTTGACCTTGGATTCATCTGGCCATGAAGTTACTTGATGACCCACCCACCTTGACCAAAAGACTCAGCACCTAGGCCAGCATCTCACTTTCTGGAGTCTCTCCAGGCGCGTGGGTGATGGCTCACATCGAGATGCCCTCCAAGAGCCTCATGTACTCATACGTAAGGTTTGGAGGGTAACTGGATTAATGGGGGATATTGGCTGACCTGCTGTTAGGAGGTGAGGCCTGGTTGGAAGAGACAGGTCACTATGGGCATAACCCAGAAGGTTCTATCTGTCTAGACTTGCTGCTTCCCAGATGCCAGGAAGTAAGCAGCTTTTCCTCCAGCGTGCCTATCTGCCATGCCATGTCTACAACCCTTGAGCCAAAATAAGCCTCTCCTCCTTTAAATGGTGGGTGTCAGGTGTTGTGTCTCAGTGACGAGAAAGTGACAAAGACAACGTTCAGCCCATCTGGACCAGAGCTGGATCCAGTACTAGTCCTAGCCCCGGGCCAGTGTGCTCCCATCCTCTTACTGCCCATAAGCCCATCACCTCCTCTGATGTGTCACTGATGTCTATCAGCCCGTCTGTCCAGCTGACCCTGTGCCAGTGGAGTAGTCCCTGCCTGGACTGATACTGCCCTTTCTCTCTCTCTGCTCTGTCAGTGCTAATCTGCAGGACATGGCCTGTGACTGTCCCCCTTAGAGGCCAGGAAACAATCCCTGCTGTCTCTTCTTAGCAAGTCACCTTTGGTGGGTGTGTAAATCCACTTTTCTACTTGTCAAAGTGACATTTTCATGATGCCTAACGTTATTAAGTGGCATCTTTGAGGGCCCACTCTTTAACCAGAGTGGAGTAGGCTGGAAAATGTCAATAGTGATAATGTACAGTTATGTCCCCAATACCCTTTTGATTGAACACATGATGGAAACAGTGCAGACTGCAAAGCCCTTTGCAGGGAATTGCCAGTTAAAGAATTTGTTCAGACTCATGGCTTTTTAACTGTGAACTGGAGTGTCTTAAATAAAATACTAGCTGCCACCACCCTCTGACTGACTAAGAAATGTCAGAGTTCAGCCTGCGGTGCTTGGACTGCCTTCGTAGCCTCCTGCCCTTATCCACAGGCTCAATGCTTCCCCGGTTTTGTAGCCCCAACTACCCTCAGTCGGCGAAATGGAAGGAGTCAGTCCTACCGCTGAGGCCGCTGTGCTCTGATAGAGCTGCGTTATTCCCCATTTGTGAGGACCTGCTTTGACAGCTGTGTAGACAAAGGTTTAAGTGTAAGGGAGAAAGGAAAGGAGAGAGTAAGAGAGGGGAGGGAGGGGAAGAAGTCAGAACTTGTATCATGGCGTAGTCACCTATAAATGCCCTCCAATTTCAAACCCGGGCTAAAGACTAGCATTTCTCCCTGAGTCTAAGGCTGATGATGACAGCTCAGTTCTCACCACAGTTCTGTCTAATGCCTCCTCTTGTTAGTGAGAGAGAGAGCCCTCTGGGTCTTGACACTTTATGCCCTTTTTCTCCCTCCCACTTCCTACTGGGGAAGGATATTATATCCAAACCATCAGGGGAAGCAGAAGAGAACTCATTCCCAGTGGAGAAGTGGCGAGCCCCTTAGCCGCCAGGCAAGCTGGCCATCCATGACGAAGGTCATTGCACCTTCCAAACCCTGCCTCCCTGCTGCTCACCCTTTACCTCGATTTCCCTTGTTCCCATCTCTTTCAGAGCCCCTTGCTTAGTTTTCCTCTTTCGTCTTGTTGCTCAGCTCCAATAACATTAAGTGGTGCTTAATTAAATAATTTTCTCAATTTGACAAACGTTTGTTGCTAAAGAAACTGGACACTACAGACATAACAAAAGAGGATCCTGCCCTCATGGGGCTTATATTCTAGAGACACAGAGCCAGACCAGAAGAAAAAGAGACCAATTATAGATTTTTATCTGTATACATATCTAATATGTGCCAGTGGTGGTCAATTGGACTTTGCCTCTGCGGAGTCAGTGGACTCGGGAATGTGTGGAATGCTCTGCTTCTTTCTTGCTGAAGGATCTGTTTGTACAGGTGCACCCTGCTGTGAGTATTCACAGTAATTGTGCTGTGTGAATATTTCTGGAAGCATATTGAACTGTGATTAAAAGTTAAATAACTAACTTAAAAAGTTAATTGATGATAATCATGAGTGGTGCTATACAGAGAAGAGCAGAGTATCTGAATGCCAAGGAAAACCTCGCCGGGTGTCTAGGAAGACTTCCCAGCCAGGGGCCTTCTTTTGGGGGGCTCTAGTGCAGAATCCACTTCCTTGCCTTTTTCAGCTTTCTGCCAACATTCCTTGGATTTGGGCCCTCTTCTCTATCTTCAAAGCCAGCCTTGTAGCATCTCTTCCACCCCATCTTCTTTTCCTCTCCTACCCTTGACTTTTCCCTCGTTTCTCCTCTTTTGCCTCACTTTGACCTGTTTTCTTTCCCCCTTTCCCCTCCCTGCTGTCCTTTTCCCCTACCCTCCCTCTCTCCCTTTCCCTTCCTTCTCTTGACCTTGGTTTTCATTCTAAAGACTGCTGTGATTACATTGGGCTCAGCTGAGCAATCCAGGCTACTCTCCCCATCTCAAGACCTTAACTTAATCATTTATTTAATTAATTAACTTAATCCATAGATTCTCTTTTGCCATGTAAGAGAACCGATTCATAGGTTCTGGGGATTAAGACAGGATGCAGACTTGTTTTTGCAGGGTGGCATTGTTCTGCCTATCCCAATATTTATCACAGCATTCCTTGCGATGATAAAAGGTTAGAAACAACCTACGCATCCTATAGAAAAAATTGCTCAATAGTATATCTTCCGCCTCACATTTGCCACCATTAAAATACTTTAGATGAACTGCTTATAGCATGAACTGTGCTGAAGCTGTTTAAATTTGAGAAAGTGTTATGCTTTGCCTAACATGTGTGAAAAGGATTAACAATTATGAGCAAGTAATATCGCGAGGGAATAAAAGTTGACATTTGTGAAACCTGGTAGTTGAATTGTGTGCACTTAGTTGCCTGCGTTTATTTCTTTAATTTTCTATAATAAACACATGGGTTTTAAAAATCTGTCAGCTTTAGCAAACAAACAGACAAACAAACACCAAAGCCTGTAGTGGAGTGGGCAGAGACTAAAAAGAACAAGGTCTTAAAAGCTCTCTTGGCCCAAAACGACAGTTGACCCGCTGGCCGGATGGGTCTCATCCTTTTGTTCACTTTGAGGTCACTGTGTTAGGGCATTCGTCACTCTGAGAATCAGTCCAGTTCTGTGGGTATGGGGGTGAGTGTGACAGATAAAGGATTTCATGTGGCTTTTTTTTTTTTCCCTACCAGAGATGATGATATTCCTGAGTTGTGAGCATCCAATTTTTGCCCAAAACATAGCAACTTTTCCATGGTGTGGTCTGAGACCCAGCAACAATAGCTCCTGGTTGGCAGGCTGATCCAATTTGGAAGATTTTACTCGATGGCTCCCAACAATGATTACTGAGCATGCACAAAAAGACTGTCTTTAGAGCTGTGCATTGCTAGTGTGCAGCAAGTAAGTTCTATATGTTCTCATCTTTATATGCAGTGAAAGCTATGTATCAGTAACCCATAAAATTGCTTGGTTTGTAAGGGAAAGAAAATATTTATTTTTGAACTAAAATCAGTTCATTAATAGAGAACTCTAATTCGGTATGCTGTTGAAAGTCTGGACTGCCATGCCCACCCTAAAGCAGCTTAAAAAGATAACAGTAGATGCCCACACTTACAAATAGAGTTGTCCTTTGGTATCCATGGGAGATTAACTACAGGACTGCCCTCAGATAACCACATTCTCCATGCTCAATTCCCTTATAAAATGCATAGTATCTGTATATAACCTATATACATTCCACCGTATCTAGATTACTCATAATATTTAATACAGTGTAAATGCTATTTCATTAGTTGTTATACTATCTTGTTCAGTAATAGTGATGAGAAAAAAATTTGTACATTTAGTGAAGAAGTAACTTACTATATACTATACCTAAAAAGAAGCCAAGAATAGAGTAGACACAGACTGGAAAAGGCAAGATTTAAAGATTTAAAAACTCTCTGGGCCCCAAAGCAGGCAGTTGACTTGATAATCTGATGGTTATGATCCATGGTTGGTTGCATCTGCCAGTGTGAAACTCAAGGATAAGGAACTTGTGGATATCATGGGCAGATTGAGTTTTTACAATATTCAAAAGGTGGATTTTGATTGGTTGTAATCTTTATGAACTTCTTTTCTTTTATTAGAGCTTATACAGAATTATTCTTAGGTTTTACTTTTGTTCTTGTGTAATTGCTGCAGTTACAATCGTTATTGTTACATTCACTACCAATTTTTATATATCAAGTTCACTCTCAGAAAGTGATATGAGAGAGTAAAATGTGGGGTCTTTCATCTTTCCTGTCCAAGATAGCTGCAGGCAGAAAAGTTTGGCAACCTATAAAAGAGGTGAACACTTCAGGTAGCAGAAAACGAGGATAAGATGACAAATAATGCAAATTTCCTTGGAAAATCTTTGATGACATTTCCTGGAAACATCTAAATGTAGGAGTAAATGGCTTATTAATTACAAGCCTCTCACCTTGGTAATTAAGCAATAAGGGCCCATCAGGCAGTGTATTTGTGGGCGATTAGAGCTGTGTTTGGTGGAGTCAGAAACTTGCAGCTGAAAATTAAGTGGTTCTCACCACCTGAGAGATGCATTAATCACTTGGAGCTGCCCTACCTGGTGGATTTGGTTGCTTATTTAGAGTGGCATTTGCACATTAAAGTGAGGAATATCTGTACATGCTGAGGAGAGCCCTGGAGTGAAGGATAGTTACAAGCACTAGCAGGATTTCCAGGTGTAATATCCTGGCTCAGTACAGCATCAGCCAAAGGGTCATCTTTGTTCTACTTTCAAGGAGCGACAGATGGGAGAGATGGCCCAGACACTGATGACACACATTGGATGTCCTGCCAGGTAGGAGGACTGCATGATCTTCCAAAGGACGGAGGGAGACAATGTGGGATGGTAGAAGCAAATAGGTTTTAGAAAAGGATGGGTTTGAATTTAAACAGTAGGCTCATTTCTTACTGTGAAATGTGGGGTAAGTTAATCTTGCTGATCCTCAGCTTCTTCTGTAACACTGGCGTATGAATTTGCATTAGTCAGCTGTTGCTATGCAAGAAATCAGGCACAGCACATCAGTGGCATTCAACAATGAGCGTTTATTTAGCTCATGCATGTGCAGGTTGGAGAATCCCAGCTGAGATTGTGTATACATCTGCAGGTTCATTGGGAATTAGCTAGCCTAGACTGATGGCTGGGCTGGTTTCATTCCTGATGTATAGATTTCTGTCTGTTCCCATGTGTCTTTTTATTAAGTGAGCTAGTCAGGATTTGATCTCACGGTGAAGTTAGCAGAATGGAAGATAAATAGAAACATCCAAGTGCTCTAAGGACCAGTCACAAAACTGACACACTGCTACATCTGCATCATTATATTAGCCAAAGGGAATCCATCACAAGGGCAAGTGTAAAGGGCATGGAGAGTCCTTCGTAGAGGAACCTGTTGAAGGGAGGATGAAATTTTGAGCCAATAATAAGATTTACCACATAGCTCTTTTATGCAACTTCTATTTTTTAGAAGGAGGGCATGTACTACGTGCTTCTAACTCTGCTCAGTGCTGGACATAGAGTTCTGAACAAGGTACTTTATGCAACATAGAACATAGTAAGCATGTCAGACATTAAGCTGATAATCATGTTCATGCCCTAAAATTATAATTGTCTTGAATATTACAAAGGGAAAGTATGGGATACTAATGTGATTTATTACAAATTTGCTCTTACAATGTCTTGAGCAGAGTACCTGGTACATGGAAGGCATTCATAAAAGCAAGACTACCATGGGCATCAGGAAGAGTGTACATCTGCATAGACCATAGTTAAGGTGAGGGTTGGATGTGTGCTCTGCTCACCAAGCCTTGCATGCTAGCGTGGAGCTGTGATAAGAAGCCAGCCCTGCAGTAAGGGCACATCTATTCTCTCCAGCCCCAAATGTCTCTCCAAGTTCATGGTGCACCAATTGTAGAATTTTTGAAATAGGTAGATATCCTGAGTGCAATCAGGGAATTGGAGCCTGAGAATTCTGCTGGGCTGGTCATTTTATGCCTCACCTTTCTAGTCATGGGATAGCATGAGTTGATACACTGCAGGGAATGGAGCCCTGCAAGGGAAAAGAGGAAGCTCTGGATAATAGTTTCTAATGTTAACTCACTTCATGGGGTGACTCTGTGAGCCCTAAAGCATGAATGAATGCTTCCTGAGATCAGGTGACAGGATGTGTGAGACCATTGACCAAATCAGCCATGTGCTTATTTCATAGAAGGACTCTGGCCTAGAGAGCTCACTATTGTTTTACACCAAGGAGTTCTACCTCCTGGGATGCTCTGAGGGAAGGCAGTAGAGGATGAGGTGGGTAGAGAGGAGCAGACAAGAGTGAGTTGGTAGACAAGGCTGCAGGTTTAGGAATTTGATCAATATTCCTGTGCCGAATCATTGGGGTCTTCCAGAGAAGCTGTTGTCCTCCAGCTTCCCTGTGATTTCAAAATAGTTTTTGACCTTTACTGGCAACTATGTGTTGAGAATCTATCATATGTAGAACTTTGTGACGTGTACTTTAGAGATAAAGAAGAAGACAGATTCTCCCTGCTTTCAGACAGATTGCAATCTCTTAGGAGAGGAATCATCCAGCATCTAATTTCATAGTGAATTTTGTAGTCACAATCATTTTTGCCCAACATATCTGAGGCTGTTTCAACCTCTCTGACGTCAGAATCGTAATAAATAATAAAGCCTCCTGCTAAGGTTATTGTACTTAGCTGTGCTGTGCAAAGTGCTTGGTGCAGTACTGGCATATAGTAAGAGCTGAATTATTACTTCTTCCAGAGGATTCCCAGAATCTTGGAGGATCTGGAGTTTAGCGGCTCAGATAGCTCTCTCTCTCAGCCTAGGAATGGGCACCTCTGACCCCAAGCCCTAGTTCCAACAACTGGACTTCAGTTTATGGCAGGCATTATTTTTTTAGTTCTGGCATTCAGCTTTTATTTGCGAGTCAACCCAGAGGGGCATGGAAGAAATTGGATTTATTTTTATGACAGTTCTTAGTGGAGCCTGGCAATCAATCATATGTCAGGATGCTGTTTTGAAAGGAGGCAGGTTATAGGTGGACTTTGGAGACCTAGCTCCACTTACAAAGTGAACAGTGGTAAACACTTCACTTATTCTTTCTGCTTCTCAATTTTCTCACTGGTAAAGTGGAGAATAATAATTCCAACCTCAAAAGGTTCAGTGGGGATTCAGTGAAATAACAGGAGTGAGAGCCCCCAGTGTGTGTTTGTGCTACGTCTAGTAAGCACTCAATAAATGGAAGCTCTCACCTTTAACATTGTTGGGTGTTCGATGGAAGGCATCGAATTGACTATTTAAGCCATTTTTCTGCATCAATACTAATTAAGACAATCACAATCATGAGACTGAGTCCCATGCATCAACACAGACACTGTAGGCCACCGAAAAATATATCACAACCATAAAGCAGGCCTCATGTTCAATATTTTGCAACTGATTAATCATCATCTACATCTGTGCAGTACTTCAAAGTTAATGAAGCAGTTTGAGACTGGTTGGTGTACTCTTCACAACATGTATATGAGGCTGGTATTAACTCATTGCACAAATATTTCTGAGCATCAGGTGGAATATGCTAGCTGCACAAAGACAAGACTTCTGATTCAAGGATGATATCAGTGTGGTTTAGGAATGGGAGGTTTGCTTCTCTTGCTTGTGATGGAAGAAGGATGTATACAACACAAGGGTACAGAGAGCCCACCCCCCCAAATAAAGCACAGAAAGCTTCTTAGTGGAAACAGTTTTGGACCTGAATCCTGACATGTGACTAATGGGACTAATGAGAGTTTTGTTGTGTTTTGTCTTTGGTGCTGGAGATGAAACCTAGGGCCTCTTATATGTTATGCAAGAGCTCTACCACTGAGTTATACTCCAGCTCAGTGACTAGGATTTTTTTTTTCAGCTTTAATTGAGTTTATTGGTACATTTTAGGGATACAGTACAGTTACATTCATTGTTGGGATCTTGTACCTCTACATGTCAAATCTTGATTCTCATTTTCCCCCTTACCCCTCCCCTCCCTTCACCCCCTCCCCATCTACAAACACTTTATTTTCATCTTTTCATTATCTCATATTTTCTTCTTTTCCCTTATTACCCTTTCCCTACCCATCCCACCTTCCCTACACCTTTAGCTCCTTTCTTCCCTTTTCTAAATGTCAGTAATCTTATTAGGATCTTATGTATTATTGCAGATTATTCACACCAGGGAAACTATTTGGTATTTACACATGTGTGACTTATTGGTGACTAGGATTTTTATAGATGAACAGGAGCACATTCATCAGAGCAGAATGGGCTGCAGCAAGAAATAGGCCCAATATATATTGACTAAACAGAGTTGACATTTACTTTTAATGCACTTTTAATTTTCGAATAATTTCAGATTTAGTGGGAAAGTTGCAAAAGTGGTGTACAAAGTCCTCATTTCCTTGAGTTTCACCCATTGCCAATGTCTTATGTTACCATGGTACAACTATTGACTTTATTTGGATTCCATCCATTTTTAACAGAAATATACTTTCTTTTCCAAGTTGAATCCGAGATACCCACATTGCATTTAGTTGAAGTTTGCTCTTTACACATTCTGGAAAGACAAACAGGATGAGCAATCCTATATTTAGTCATTTGTTTGTCTAGGTAGACAGAACCCTGACATCCTTACCGCATGACTTCAGGATATCCTTGTCATCTTCACCCCAGCAATTACTTCTCCATTTCATTGTGAAAACTAGTCTGGAGGTTCTGTAGCTTCCACTCAGTGTTGCTGCAAACCTACCATTGCTCTAAAAGATTGTCTATTTGATTAAAAAAAAAAAAAAAGGAAAACCTTGCCTTTGAAGCCATACACAACAAAAATGAAGATGGAAAGTATGTTTCCTAGCTTGGGAGCTGCTTCCTGGCTTCAGGTGTACACTATGGGAGAAGAGACTGAATTTGATAGAAAACAAGTGATCTGTGCAACAAGAGGGAGGTGGGAATGCATTTGAAATGGAAGGAATTGCATTAGTAAAGGCAGAGAAGAAGGGCAAGTGCTAATATGGTCCGGTAATAGACAGGAAAGCGGGCCCCCTTGGCACAGCTGATAGGCACGAGCTGTAGGAGCTCAGCATTAGGATTGCACTGGTCCCAAATTAACCTGCACTCTTTCCCCGATCCCAGCAGCTTTGAGAACATCAGAGTGATCTGCTAGAGAATCGCAAAGGTGCATTTCCATTTTATATGTGCCATTCAGGGTATTTTAACACAAGTTTTACAACTGTTCAATTTAGGAGGCAAACTTTCCTCCAAATTTCTTCATTCTACCTGAAGAGAGCAAGTTATGAGAGAGGATAAGAGAGATATTCCAATGTCTCCAATTGATTCATTTTTCTCACCAGGCTCTGGACTTCACCATGCCCAGAGGCTCCATCACAGCTGGGCTCGATGAGGACGGTGTGTGTTAGAGACAGCATATCTGCCTGTCATCGCCTATGTGAGGATGCTGTCTATTTATTTCTGGCTGGCTGGAATATAATTGCTCCCCAGGCTGACAGTGACAAATGGTGTGGGGAGTGTATTCCTTTGAGCAATGGGATGGGCTTGTGCACCTCAGCAGACAGAAACAAGCCCTGTCAGAAAGCAACAAGGGGTTTGTTTCTTAGCTTGAGGCCTTCAGGCTGGGGGCTCTGAGATGCTTCAGAAGCTGGCAACTGTGTCTTCTGAGATAGGAGGGACACTCCTGAGAAGAGGGGCAGTGAGGGATACTCCAGGGCTTTCTTTTCTCTGAGAAATGGTAGGAACACCTATGATAAAGATATATTTACTCAAGCAAATCAATGTCTGCATATAATTCCATTATATATGTGTACCATGATTTATTAATAACTCCCCTATTAATAGACATTTTCTGATTTTAGAATTTTGCAAATGTTTTAATTATGAACAGACTTGTACATATCTTTGTGTGTATATCCAGCCATTTTCCTAGGAACTTTTCCAGAAATTGAATTACTTGAACACATTTCAGTGGTGTTTTTCCATCAAAGGAATGTCTTCTTGGAGAAAAGGGTAAATTTTCCAAGAGTATAATTCTTTACACTCCTTTATAATTCCTTCAGGAGATATGAAATATCTAATTTTCCAAAGGCATAAATGGACTGAATACTAATCTGATAAATGGACAATAATAGCTTATTCCAATATGTTGTTCTTTGTTGATTAATAATGTTGAATAACATCTTTATGTTTATTGGGCCTTTATATTACTAATTCCTTGTTCTTTATACATTTTCTTGTATTGGATGCTTTGCATATTTCTTATTATTCTGCAAGAGCCCTTTGAATATTTGTTAGAGTGTTTTTAAAGTTTAGTTTTTAACATACTTATGTCCTTCATATTCTTTCTATGGTGAAGTTTTCAATTTTCACTTTAGTCTTTCATCCTTGCTTTAGCACTATTGTCCTTTTAGAGAACCAATGCTAGAATATGAACATGTTCTCTAGATTTTCTTCTAGGACTTTTATTGTTTTTTTTTTGTTTTTTTTTTGCCTTAAGTCTTTAATCTTTTTAGATTTCCATGTAAAGATAACCACAGTATGGTTATCTGGCTTTAATTTACTGTACAGAGCAAGAAGCATATTCAAAGCACTAAAAGAAGGTTAGGACAGCTGGCTTGCAGCCCTAGGGAGGACTTCTTTACCGAAGTTGAAGGGCTCACCAGGGCCAGGAGATGAGGGTAGTGGACACAGTACAGAACATGCTGAGTCTCAGGTGCCTGTAGGACATCAAAATGTGGTGGTGGAGAACTGAGGCACAGGATTAATTTTGGCCCTTAAACTCCTCGCCTGAACCTTGAAATAGACTCAGATGAAAGGAGTCCCTAGATCCATAAATATTCCTACATTAGAAATCTACTAAAGGTTTATTCATAGTACCTCCCAACTGGGAACATCCTAAATGGTTACCCAGAGAATGAGTAAACACGTTGTTATAGCATACTCACACAGTGAAATGCTACTAGCAACAGAAAATAACCAAATATTGGTATACTCAATAATGTTGATTAACCTCAAAACATTTATGTTGAACAAAAGTAGACACAGAATATATATTATATGATTCCATGCGCATAACATTCTATCATAGGCAAAACTACTCCAATGCTGATAAAATTCAAACTAGTGATTAGTTCTGGGGGTGCAGCATTACCAGGGACGGGAAGTAAAATAATACTGGAGGGATGGAAATAAATGTCCTTTATATCAGTTTGGGAGGCAGATATGTGGAGGTCTGCATATCTAGAAATTTGTCTAGTTGTACATCTAAGATTTATATATTTTACTGAATGAAAATTAAGCTCAAGAATTCTCTTAAAAATCTTGAAAACAGAGAAAAATGCTTGCCCACATTTTACAGATGAAGCCACTGAAGCCTGGAGATTTGATGTGATTTGCTCTGAGTTGGCATTTCAGACCTAAGCTGCCTGATTTCAGGGATGGAGCCGTGAGATGACAGAATTGTGATTGCCCTGACCAGCAGTGGGGTGGAAGTACAGGCCTTGGCACCACTCCCAAGAGAGCTGGGGGAGGGGGCCGTAGCCAGTGTCAAGGTCATGGTCCGTGAGGCTGCAGTTCTAACAGAAATCTGTCATGTTAAGCATGGAAATAGAAACTCTATCAAGCGCTTTTCTGCTTTTCGGAGACGTGTCAGCCTGAGCTGGTAGCCCCTGCTTACTGGGAGCCCGGAGCAGAGCGCTTCTGATCCCTCACTCCTGTGGAATACTAGCTTGGCAAAAGCAAGCAGCCTGATGAAATGTGATGACCATCATTCTAACCCCACGCCAACATCCATGGGAAATAGCACATGGTAAGCACAGTCTATCATAAGTGCAGTCCCAGGACTGGAGAAGAGACACCAAGGTCTCATCCGGATTCTTCGAGAACTTATACCTGGCTCAACTGGTACACGCTTGAGGAATCAGTCTTACCATTTTTTTTTCATAACATGTAACTGCAGCATGCATGGGACACTGATATTGACAGTGAGACAGCATTATTGATATTAGATACTCATTGATGGCATGTGTAGTCCACAAGCAAGATAGCCCAAACTCTCCTCCCTGCTAACTTGTGAGGTCCCAGCCCAGCCTCCAGCCTTTGCAGGGATTGGAAGAATAGGCAGTCACTGCAGGCCCGTGCTTCCCTCTTGGGTTTGCAGGAGGAGCAGGTACCTCCTCATGAACTCTTAGGAAATTGGCACAGACATTTGCCCACTTAAGAGCAGTTCATCTCTCAGGTTATATTTCTGAGGGAGAAAAAGCAATTGTTGCAGTCCTTAACTGAAGGCAAAGGCAGACCTCATTTAGAGGTGATTGCTGCATGCTGGGGACAGGCAGTGTTTTTGTCAGCCACAGGTTAACCACAGGGTGCTGGTGCCAATTCAGAAGCCTCCTAGACCTTTGTTCCCTAGAAGAAAATTGCCCACCAATGTGAAGCATCATTAGAAAAAAAAAGGCTGGGGGTGGTGAGTGCGTAGGTGTGGTGTGCTTGTGTTCTGCCTCCAGTGAAGAGGAAGCCAGGGAAGAGGATTTCACTAAAGCCACTGGGGTTCCAGTTAGGCAGCTAGCGGCACTTCCACTTAGAAGCTTTCTGGATGGAGTGTGCTAAATGTGGGGCTTCTGGTTTCTGCCCTTCTGAAAGTTCTAAGTCTAATTAGGGATAAATTGCTACCTTTGCTGCTGCCTCAGTTACTCACCGAATAATCCAGTTTGAAGAGCACATAGACGGAAATGTGCCCGTGCCAGATTCCCAACTGCAGGCAGGTGTTACGCTCAGTGGGTTAGGATCAGTTGGTCACCTTTTGGTCACATGTGGGGAGGGTGTTACTGGCATACAGCAAGTAGAGACCAGTGATGCTTTAAAATAACAAAGAGTGCATAAGACAACCCCTCAAAACAATGAATTATTCAGTTCCAGATTCTAGAACTGAGGCTGAGGAATCCCTGCTGTGTAGGAAGATGTAGCCTAGCCACTGTCCAAACCATTAAGAAGTGGAAAGAACATGATTTCCCCAACTCTTGTTTTTTCTGTCCACTAATTTCCTGCCTGTGCTCTTACTGACTGAAGCCAACCAGAAGCCAGAGGTAGGAACTTAGTAAGGCAGGTTGAAAGAATCAGCTTCCCAAATGCTGCCCAGAATGCCCTTATGAGGTGAGGGGACCAGACTCCAACCCATACCTCCTGGTGAACCCTGGTCCTCCTCAGACAGCAGGGCAGGTGTTCAGTGGCCCTGGGCTGCTCTCTTTGTCATCTTTGCTCCTGCCGATGCTCTTTTAATGTTTGCCTTCAGAATGAGGGCACGCCATGGGGATGGGAGTTTTCTCTGGGCTCTGGGAAGAGCGAGTATACAGGATGCTAGAAGAGAGCTCTGCAATGCTATTGAAATGTGGATTTTCATACAGTTCAGAAACTTCTCACCTCCCACCCAGCTTGGACGAGAAAGTAAGAATTAAGGAGCTGCAACATTTTTTCTAGCACAATGAACTTTAAAAATGGAATTGCTGTGCAAAGCAATGACTGATATTTCAGTAAATAGGCTAAGTACAAATACATTATGGTTATTTCAGCTTTGACATTTCTTTGTGTCCAGAATAGTGTCAGCAGTGATGTTTGGAGACCAAGTTGTTCTCCCTTCTTGGCCTATGTTTTTCAAGTTAGAGGTCAAAGAGCATCAATGAAGGGACCGTAATGTCAGACTACACCCTCAGGTCTGTAGATATCATTTCACTCTCTTCCTGGTTATGGACTGTGCCTGTTTTAATAATAGCCGCATACAGTTATAGATTAAGTCCTTTTCCTCACAGCAATTGTCCTAATCCTTCTGACTTTCCATTCTATCAGTGTAATGCTTCAACCCTCATAATAAACATTGGGGATATCGTTAGGACTGTGAATGGACTGCGCAGGTTCATCTGACCTTGGTCCTCATGGAGTTTATCCCTCAAACTCATGCAACTTTGATGTGAACCATGCAGTTGGTTCTTGAAAGCTATCATTTTGGTCAAAACGCTCCCAACTCCTTCACTCAGAGGATACTGTTCAGAGACTCAGGGACACTAAACTCCAAGGTGACACAACTCCCAGGGCTCTGACTTATATCTGGCAAGCTGGCTTTGCATCAGACACAAGCAGGCACTAAGCACCACTTTACAGTGTATGTTTATGGCCACATTATAGATGATTGCATCAGGGAAATTTTAAAACCAGAGTGCTCTCAGCCGGTACTAATAGGGATTGGTAAATCTACAATAGTGAGTTGGGTTTGAGATTAGTTGCAACAACTGGGTCCATGTTACAATTTGCCAACTGATGTATTACCTAGAGTGGATTTTCTTGCCTGCCTTGTTTCCCCAAGATGCAGAAGAGATCCCAGTCTTTCCCCCCTGAGCCATGTGAGGTCATTGTCATCTTTCTAGATTTGTCAGGAACCATATTAACCCTTTTCAGTTAAACACATGACCCATTTAACTGAAGAAAAAAAAAGATTTTTATCTGCAGTTGCTGAATATGTTGCCCAAGATCTTATGGGGCAGATGAACTGGCTACTCCAGCCATCCTGAGCACTCTGTTCTAGGCATTTCAGGATGGAAACTGATATTGGGGACTGATCCAGATAGAGGAAACAAAGGTGAGGCAGATGCTTCTATTTCTTTGCTGTATCAACTTATTTTCTTTGTATGGCTGCTTTTGTTTTTGTAGTTTTATACAGGCCAAAGTTGTCACACAAAATTGTCCTTCCTTCCCTGGTCATTGATTGCACAGATGCATTCAGAGTGTCATGAGAAGTGGGCTAGTATTACTTACCTAAGCAGAGGGATGGGGGCTCTAGGAAATGCACCTGCTTCTGGCTGTGAAACCTCCTTATATTTCATGGGATATCTTGTTAGTTGCAGAGCTCCCTTCCCATTTATAGAGCAAAGGATCCGAGCAGAATAACCCATTTATGCCTTTGAAATAAAAGCACACAGATCATCTGTGAGTATTTGAAGAGCAGAGATGGTCTGCTGTGGCTTCGGTGCTCCTAGGATCTAGCACAACTTATATATAGTGGATACTCAGTATACATCTGAATGAATGGATGAGTGAATAAGTAAATGTATTCTAGGGTGAACAACCACAGTAAGACTTCAAAACTATTGAGTTTTCTATGGAGGGGTTGAGCTTCCAAGCTTGACCCTCTGTCTCTGCTACATGGTATTGCCTCCTGTATTTACAGAATGATGGTCTGTCCCATTTGGGAAAAGTGTGTGGAAGAACAGAAGTACAGCGGGGAGACACACACTCTTCTCACGGTGACCCCTAGATTTGTAGCTGGTGTTAGTCTCAGACCCTGGTGGGAGTAGCTGTTTTTGAATAAAGACACACTGCATGTGGTTCTTCTCCCTGGGCATCTGCCCTGAGCTTCCTGTCAGCAAGCTAAGGATAAATTGATGAAATAGTAATGTCTATTGAATTTCTTTAAACTAAACGACAATGGGCCACGTATTTGGGCATAGTTCATCTCCATAGATGCCAACCTACAGCACAAAAAATGCTGTGCACAGGTTCTGAGGGGACAAGAATTCTGTTTCTAAATTTCCTCTGCTGAGATGTGAGACCTTTAGGGAATTATTTCATGACTCCTAGCTTTGGTTTGCTCATGTATAATGCTTAGGTAACAAACAACTCATACCATCATGAGGGGGATTGATTAATCAAACATATTTTAAGAACCTAGTGATACAGTGAAGATTCCCAGTAAAGCAGAGACTGTGCCACTAACATCCACTTACTGGATGGAGTTTGAGGATGCTGCTTAGCTTGTAGCTTTCACTTTCTCATTTGTTGACAGGAGACGACTGTAATCATGACCCTTCTTTGCCCCACAGGCTGACTGTAATATTTGAGTGAGATGTAAAGAATGAGGAGATAAAAAAATTTTACTGTAGACCCAGATATACCTGCCTTTGTTTGCAGGTTGCAGTGATTGTGCTTCAAGTAATTTGGTTTTATTTGGGAGGGTTGTTGTTGTTGTTATTGTTGTTGTTGTTTTGTCCCGGGAATTGAATTCAGGACCTTGTGCTTGTGAGGCAGGCAGTAGAACTACTGAGCTAAATCCCTGGTCCTGGAGGATTGTTGTTTTAGGTTCCTGTTTAGAGAAATGGAAAGAGCCTGCAGATATGATTGGCTGAGACTGAGAAATAGTGCAGACAGCATTCATATTGTGATCTCAGCTGGTTAGGTTCCTACCCTGTGGAATCGTGAACAAACCCAGAGAAAAATTTTCAACTATAAACTTCACTATTTACTATATATGTGATTTAAGAAAGTCACCTCATTTCTCAGGACCTCAGTTTTGTCATTGTATTTCCTTCTTTCTGGTCTTTGTTTAAATGTCACCTTCTTAGAAAGTTTTTTTTTTTTTCTTCCATTAATCAGCTTTACTGTGGTAACAGAAAAAGAGTATCTTGGCTTACACAACAAAATTTGAGGGATTTCTCGAGGTTATGGCTCTGCTTCATGTATTTTTATTCCAGAGCACAGGTGAAAGGACTAACTCTTGGTTGGGATGGTCTACTTTCATGGAGGAAGATAGAAATAAGGGATTGAGCTAAACACACAAGGTACATTCCCACTGGATATAGCATATGCCACACCTACTTCCATTCTACTGGCCGATCCAAATCACACAAGAACCTTATACATCTCTTTTGGCTTGGTTCTAGATGTCCCCGAGAACCTCATGTGGTCAAAGGCTCGATCTAGCGAGTGCACTAAGCTCAAGGGCCCTAGGATTATGGGTGTGAGTGCTACCCTCCCTAAATAGTCTGAATAAGGTAAAAGGGGCAGAAAGATGCTGTAAATGCTCTTAATACCTTTTTTACCTTTTGTACCCCATGTTTCTCCTGCTTGTTTCCCATCCCAATTATGGACTGAAACCTCTATGAAATAGAAGCCAAAGAAACCCCTTCCCTTTTGACTTTGGGTGTTGAGTGTTTTATCTCAGAAACAAGAGAAAATCAAATAACACAACATCGTAGGCACAGAGATCGGTTTGGCCAGCAGAGAAGTCACAGGAATATGGTCGTGATGCACAGTCACCTTGGAATAGCAGAAGTAATAGGTACTGAACAATAACACAACATTCTGCAGCTTCTCTTGCTGTGCTAGTACCAGTTACAGGTGGCCTGCAACACCAGCATTGCCTACCCCTGGGTTTCTAATGTTTCTCTGTTATACTCAATGTGCTGTATTATCATTCTATTTAATTTGCTTACTTAGTGTTTAAATTGCTTATCTGTCTATACCTGATCATCCTAGAATGTCAGCTCTCAGAGGGCACAGGTTTTTATTTGTCCTTCCACAGATGTATCCTAGAGCCTTGGACAGTAGCATAAATACTTTGAATAAATTGATTAATCAATTCCGTGAAGGTAACAATGAATGACGTTCCAGGTGCCTCTCTGAACATTAAATCCTTCCTTCCAGCCCAGAGCATTATGTACCCAGAGCATTCTGTACCCACAGCAATAGCGTTGCATCTTTCCCAGGCACTGTGCAGGAATGGCCTCAGTTTTTCCAAGGATCCCAATGGAGAGCTTGTTTGTCAATCAGTTCCCATAATCTGGCTCATTGACAAGAAGTCATCTCTGTAGATAAAAAGTTAGGATAAACTCTTGGGACAGGCAGCCCCTACTTCAGAACACACCCTTACCTGAAAATGCACATAGAAGTCAAGTGCCCGATGATAGAAGGGTTCACTTTGGAATTCTTGTGTTTTGGAAAGGATTGAGAAAGCCAATTTCAAGAAATCTAAAAGTAATAACAACTGCCTCTGACTTGCCTTACCTTTTTGCATAAAATCTTCCATAGTCTGTTTCTAGCATTCAATATATTTTTAATTTTATTGTTTTCATTGACAATTGAGCACAAATTTGACGAGGAGCATACGTTTGATGAGCAGCCAATTGAGGCTAAAAATGTACCACTTTCAGTGATACTTAATGATTCTCATCATTGCCTTGGGTTTATGGACCTGAGCTTCTCATCACAAATGCGAGTGCTTTGGTAATTTCATTTCAATTTTCTGTTTTCACAGAATAATAATGAATAGCAACGTGAAAAATATTTCAAGTGTTCATGCACTTAAACATATTTCCAAGGCATCCACTAAGTAGGTGGATATAATTCTAGAGGCAGTTGGGACCCTGTTGGGAACAGGGAGGATACTCTCCTCCACGTAGCAAAACTGGCAACCTTTTGGGGTGATCGTTGAGTTGATGACATTCGGTAAAGGGATGACACAGGCACAATTTAGCAGAGACCAGGCAAAAATTCCCAGCATGCTCTATTTTTGATTAAATCTGTTAATTCACAGAGCCTAAGTTTTGCAGGGAAAAAGTGTTTTAAGAAGTATACTATTCAAGTTGAACAAACAAAATTCAAGGACAGCTTTAGATAATTATGAATTCTTCTTGAGGCTTTTCATTGTCTGACTTTGTCACAAGTATTTCTTTACCTTAGATAAAATAGCTTTACTATTTAGGAAAACCCATACTACTCTTTTTATCACTTTCCATGGCTCTTTCTTGTGTTTCTGTGGTGTTGCCCTGTGAAACCTGAACCTTGTCCTAGATTTTTACTTGCATTTCATACATATCCACACAGTGGGTCAGATCCATGAAACCAATTAATTCTGCCTGAAAAATGTGTACTGTGTTCACAGCTCTCTTCATACCAGGATGACCACTGGATAGGAGATCTCAGTTCTGTCCTGGGGTAGCGTAGCCGACTTCCTGTCCCAGGTCTCCACCTGCTCCTGGCTGCCTGGAGATTCTGGGAACTCTGATCTGGCCACTTATCCCTCTCTTGGGAATGCTGTGGATTAAACAGGGAAAGTGACAGAGTACCACAGGAGGGAAGATAAGAAGTGCATTTGAATAAATGTGAAAAGTTGAGAGAAAGTGTAGCTATAACAAAGGAAGAAGGAGGAGGAAGAGGAAGTAAAGATAAAGAAGGAAGAGGAGGAGGGAGTGAGATTGACATGATATCTAGGATCACAAAGCCCTTTTGCTTTTGTTTACTGGCAAGCTAAAAGATCTCCTTTTTCAGCTTAATTTGGATCTTTCAAGGTTTCTTTTTTCTTTTTTTTTTTTTTTTTTGGTTTTTTTTTTTTTTTTTTTTTTTTTTTTTTTTTGGTGCCGGGGATTGAACTGGGTCCTTGCCCTTGCAAGGCAGGCCACCGAACTGCTGAGCTAAATCCCTGGCCCCTTTCAGGGTTTCTTTCCTGTGCAAAATAGGTGAGTGAACTCACTGTAGCAGGAGCACTCCATATGTGCACTTGGAGCAGTGTCTGGTGAGCCCTGATAAAAATGACATCTTACAAGGTCAAAAGGAAGGCTTCCACAGTCCATGATTTGGGAACAGGGGGAGGGGCATCATTTAGAGATGCATGATTTCATGATACTTGTCCTTGCTTAATAAACCTTGTCCTGTAGGACCTGAATTACAAGCCCAGGCTAAATGACAAAGGGCCTAAGAGACAGTGCTCTAACCCCCTCCCATTGTACCATAGCCCCGACCTTTGTTCAAACCCTGGCTTAGGAATGTAAGGCAATCTTGTACTGTTTGAAGTCCAGATCATGATTAACGTGTAAGTTAGTGGTTCTAGACTATGAGATAAAATCTGTACCGTTCATAGAGACCCCAAGTTAATTGTCGAACTCTTTGCTCATCCTGAATGTCTTGGTGGCCTTTGAAATATCCTATAGGTATCTGTTAATCATCGATGTGTGACTGCCGAGTAACCTTTGTCCCCTGCCTGCAAGGTTAGAATGTTAACCCCCCCTTTTTTACCCCCCTTAAAAGAACCTCAGCCCCTGAGCTGACTCCTCTCTGAGCCAGCTACTTGGTTCTGAGAGTGCTGTCTGGCCAGACTAATAAAGGTCTGTTTACCAGAGAGCCTGGTGTGTTCCTTCCTGGGTGACTCTCACTGTCCATTGAGCTCCCGGAGCCTCGCTGAGCTATAGGTCCCAGCATCGTGAAGGCCCTTCCGGCTGTTCACGCTCCGCTGGGTGAAACTTTAGGTCTTACAGTCCTTGTTGGGACCCCAGCATCAAGGGCAAGAATACAGGGTGCTGGAGGCTGCCAAGGTGGCTTCCTTGAGAGAAACAGGGAAGCTGTGACAGCACACAGCAAACTAAGTCTGTCAAAGATGCAGCTTTCCCAAGTGAGAAATGAAAATTCATTTTCTATTTCACTCCTGCCTCCTGTAATACCTGTGTGCAGAGAAAACAGGCATATGAAGTATGGGCATGACTGAATGTAGACGTTGCAAGAACACAGAGGTAAAACTATAGAGGTGAAAAGCCTCCTATTATACATATTATCTTCCTTGTCTTCTAGTGGTATTGATTGGCTTCCAACCGGAGTTGAGATGTAAGGGCAAATCATTATGCTTTAGGGACGAGAGCAATATAAATGTCAAAGCAAAAGTGCAATACTTAAACATATGCCACAGAAAGGGACCATGTCAAACTGGATTTACTAATGAATTCCCAAATAGAATGCAACATATAAATCTAATGTATTACCATGTTAGTGAAGAAAAAATTCAGTGTTTCAAGCTATCTGAGTCCTTCAGATTAAATTGTTAAAAAATCTGGATTGAATTAAAAAGGAATAAAGAAGTTTATGGTCTTATGCATAGGTGTTTGTGCAAGTAGAATGCAGTGGTGTGTGTGTGTGTGTGTGTGTGTGTGTGTGTGTGTGATTCCCTTTGGCTTATGCGTGTGACACCCTGCATTCCTGCCCTAGGCGCTGCAGTCCCAACAGGGACAAATATCACAAGACAGTTCATCTCTTAATCATGTCCTCTAGCCCATCCCCAAGTCATGAATTGTGGTGGCTCACTTTGGTCTGCCAAGACATCATTTTCAACATAGTTCATTTCAAATGGTATTCAAATCAGGAATTCCTTTATTCCTTTGACAAAGAGTTTATAAGGACCTACATACTATTGCCTACTTGGACAGTGAATTTAGGGAAAAGAGAAATTATTAATAGATGTTCCCTCCTTTGGAATGTGTATAGATTGTGAAATGTTACCAGAGTGCTTTCAAAGTACTTATGTATCCTTGCCTTATATTTCTTGACTTTCTCTGCAAGTCATGGGTTGTACTACATTCTTTTATTTAGCTCTTAATTCCTGTTCATTCATATACCACAGGTAGAAGCATCTTACTGGAGAGATGCCCAATGTTTGTTCCATCCTCTGGATGTCTTCTCAACCATCTTTTAGACATGGCCCTTTGCCTGCACAAAAAACATTTTTTTTAGGGGCCGGGGATATAGCTCAGTGACACTGTGCCTGCCTCACAAGCTCAAGACTGTGAGTTCAATCCCTGGTACCAAAAACAAACAGACAAACAAAACCAAACCATTTCTCTTATATCAATTACTCCCAAATTCATACTCTAGATGTGGCTCCTAACACATGCCTCCTCCCAGACACACTTTGTTTTTTTCAATACAGAGTATCCAGCCCTTTTTTATTTTGAGCCAGTATCTTGCTAAGTCACTGAGTTACCCAGGCTGGACTTGATGAACTCATAAGTGTTCTCCCTCAGCCTCCCAGAGTGCTGGGATTATAGGTGTGCACCACCCTACCTAGTTCCCTCTCAGCTCTTTTAACTCATCTTTATATTTTATCCAGGATATAATTTCCTCTTAATTTATTACATTAAGACATTTTCTATAGGATAAAAGAGAAAGATTTAAAGAAGAAAAACTAATTAATAATCTCACCACTTTGAGGTAATCCTGATACTCATTCTATTCATTATATCATATAATGAACCTAATTAATTCCCAAACAGTTTTTAGGATTTCAAAAAGTTTTCACTGTTATTTTTTTTTGATGAGAAGAAACATCTGTGTTTTACATCATTAGTTTATTATTTTGAGTAAAGTCCAAGAAATTGAATTTCTAAGTCAAAGTATGTAAACTCTTGTCACCATTAAATTCATTGATTTTTTTTCCATCTTAGAAGCAAGAACAAAAGGAATCTTTTATTTATAGTTGTATTTTCTGTTACATATGTCATCATTCACCTTAATATCTTTCCTAAATGAGGATTATTTATTTCTGTCTGTTGTCCATTTTTGAAAACTATCCTGGTTGTCTCTTACTTATTGATTTGTAGGAAAGGAGATCTTTACATATTAAATATAACCATGTTGTTTCTTATGTTACAAATACCATTTTTATTTTTCATTTTCCTTTTATTTCACTTCAGTTTTACATACCAATTCTACTATAATGTTTGTTACTAAATATCGTAGGTACTGTTTACTCAAGGCAGAGAACATAGGAAGAAACAAATGAAGAAAGGCAAAGCAATGAATTAGTAATTTATCTTTGCATTATTTTCTAATATTATGTAAACCTTATTATACTACATATATTTTTATAGCTTCAAACACATATAACCATTTTGTTATATCAGATACTCCTTTTATTATATTCAGTCTTACTAATTGTTCAGTGCATTTTGGTGGCATTTTCATGTATGCATATACTGTGCTTTGATTATATATATACTCCTCTCTTGTCTTCCTTCTTCCCCCACCCCAATTCCCTTTTTCTTTTCCAAAAGTCCACTCTTCATTTCAGTTTCATTTGACTTTTTAAAGTTTCCACATATAACAGAAAACGCATGCTGCTTATATTTTGTGTCTATTAATTTCATTTAATATTATAACCTACAGTTCCATCCATTTTCCTGTAAATGATATTATTTCACTCATTATAATGGATAAGTACAACTCCATTGTGGACTGTGTTTTTTAATCAATTCATTGTTGATGGCTACTGAGGCTGATTCCATGTCTTGGCAATTGAAGCCGGGCATGGTGGCACATGCCTGTAATCCCAGCACTTGGAAGGCTGAGACAGGAGGATCACTGTGAGTCCGAGACCAGCCTGGGCTACATAGTGAGTTTCAGGTCAGTCTTAACTACATGGTGAGATCCTGTCTCAAAAAACAAAAAACAACAACATACCTCGGCAATTGAGAATAGTACCACAGTTAACATGAGTGTATAGGTTAATACTAAGTATTTTTTTACAACAAGATTTTAAAATGCATATATGTATAAAATACACATATATAAAGTATATATATATATATGTACTCTACACAGGTCTTAATTTTCCAATTCTTACTGACAAGCACAATTCTATCTGTAACTAAAACCAATTCGTGCTCTGTGGTCCCCTGTTGGACCAGGATTTTCAACCGCATTGAGTGTTACAAAGGAGATATATAGTCTGTGGAGTAGATGTATAAAAGGTTTTTTGAAATTGTCTTGGGAACCATGGAAAGTTATCTGAAAGAGAGTAACAGTCAAAGATCTCCAGAGATACAGAACCAATAGTGTGTGTGTGTGTGTGTGTGTACACATGATTATGGAGGTTGACAAGTCCAAAGGTTTGAATTTGGCAAGCTAGAGACCCAGAGACCTGATGGAGTAGTTGGAGTCAGAAGGGCAGTGGGACTGACCCTCCAAAGACTATTGTTTCTGCTCAAGAAGGAAAAGATCATGTGCCATGTTAGAGGCAGTCAGGCAAAAGGAATCCCTCTTATGGGGGTGGGAATCAGCCCTTTTTGTTTGAATCAAGCCTTCAATTGATTGATGAAAGTCACTTACATTAGAGAAAGCGTCTGCTTTACTTAGCCTGTCTTTTAAAATGTTTAACTCATCTTAAAAGCCTTCATGGACACTCCTAGAATAATGTGGACACTCCATGACCCAGTGAAGTTAGCCACTACAGGAAGTGATGTCAGGAGCCTGAAAAACAAACTTTTCCTTGTCCAGAGTCATGGGAGAATACTCCTGGTCAGTGCAGAAGCCCTCAGGTTGAGGTAAACGATGTCCATTGAGGCCTGCAGGAAAATGGGTGTCTCGCTAGAGAGGGAGAGAAACCGAGACCCCATGAGGTGAGGATGGAGAAATACTGCCTTCCACATTGTGGAAGGTTTCACTGAGTTTTTTCCAAATACAGTGGATGGTTTCTAGAGAATTATAAGTGAGTAGGTTATTTTGTATGAATGCTGTTTGAAAGCTCACTCTGTTTCTTGTGGGGGAAGACAGGTTAGTGGAAAGGACCTGAATGAAATTGAGAAAGCCAGAAAGGATGATTATGTGCAGATGGCAATGACTTTAAAATTGAGGGATGGATAAGTAGTTGAAGACATGCTTGGTGAATTCCAGAAGTTTACAGTCTAGTTGGCAATGGCAGGTACAGCATGGGTAGAGTGGACACTGGTTCTGCTGTTTCTGCCTGGAGGAACTGGGAGGTTCTAGGACTGAGATGAAAATATTAGAGGTGTACCGCTTAGGCAGGACCAGGGTCCATGCCCTGTGTGAAATACAGTTGACAATGGTAAGCAGGTAGAGAGGCTGTAGGTGAGAAGCTGAAAGGAGAGGACTGGTCTAATGCCATCAACGTCTGAATGAGGCTGGCTGCCATTTTGTGGGTGCTTTCTTAGAGCTGGATATTATCCCAGAGCCAGCCATTAGCTTTTGGAACTTATAGAAGAAGAAATAAAAGTAGCCAGCAAACACATAAAACTTTTCTATTTCAGATGTTAAAGACTTGAAAATTAAAACAATAAAGTTTGTGACTTATGATATTGTACAGATTGAAATGAAAAATAGTATAAATCTTAACATGGATTATCTCATCTTACTCCCTCAACAAGTCTAGGAGGTAAATATTGCTACTAGCCTTGCTTTACAGGTGAAGAGGCTGAGGCACAGGGAGATTAAATAATTAGTTGAAAGTAACAAGCGGTTCACTCAAGCAGTGGAACTTACACTTTAGTATGTATCAGAATCACTTGGAGAGCTTGGCTAAACAAAGATTTTTTTGACCCATTCCCAGAGTTTCTGATTCAGTGACTCTGTGGTTAGACCAGAGAATTTGCTTTTCCAAGATATTTTCAACTGATGCTGATGATACATGTCTAGAGACCACACACTGAGAAGCAATAGTGTAAAGAAGGAATGGGAGGGAGTCTACAGAACGCTAATATTTAATGATAAAATGAAGAAATAGCAAGGACAGGGAATAAAAATAATTAACTTGAGAAGAAAATGTTTCTTGGGCGAAGGGCTAGCTTTGTTGAATGGGCAACTGGAACCAACTGTAAGGTGGGGCATCAGGAAAGCAAGGGACCAAGGTGTGTAATGAATCAGGTTATAGAGGCCATCGGTGGCTCTGTGAGTTCACTGAGGTGTTTTGGGTCAAATGAAGATTGATATGGGTTGATACAGAGTAGGACTGCTGTGAGGAAGAGGAAATTCAGTCAAGGAGCTCACTGGGAAAGAGATTTGACTTGAGCTAGCCCTTCATTGACTTTTTATGTTACTTTCACTTTTCCATTATTACACCATTTCAGAGTATTGTTTTACATGCATGAATGAAGATCCATATGACTATTTTGGGTAAATTCCTAGAAGTAGGTTTGAGTGAAAATTATTCACAGTTTGAGCTTTTAGATACAGAATATAGATATGGACTAAAAAGAGCCAGACTGATTTCTAAAATCAAGTATCACTACTCAAGAAAGTTCTGACTTCTCTGCCTCCACCAATACCTGGCACTAGTTTTCTTTTTGCTTTTTGGTACTGGGGATTGAACTCTAGTCCTTGTGCTTGTGAGGCAGTCAGCGGAACCACTGAGCTGAATCCCTGGTCTACTAGTTTTCATTTTAATCTTAGAAGTATCATATGTCAAAATTTCAAGTTTTAATTTTTAAGTCTTTGTACATAAAGTTTTCCATGTTTGTCGGCTGCATTTATTTTTCTTGTACGTTTTGCTTTGGAGCCGTTCTTTTTTCTTCTTTTTGATTCGTAGAAAGTACTTTATGCATTAATAGCATTGAGCCTGGTTGCTTCTACATATGGCAAATATTTTCCATTTTAGACATGTGCATTTGAATGTGTTAATGTTCTATGGTAATGAGAAAAATTCTTTTATATGATTACATTTACACACTTTTAATGGCCTTGTCTTTAAAATAATGCTTAAAACTTTTCCTGTGCAACATGTTTCATATATATTTACCTAAATTGTGGTGCCATTTTGTTTGCTTTTGTACTACAGAGAGTTTTATTCCATCTGGAATTTATTTTAGGATAAAGTTTGATATTTTTCATATAGTTAACCTATTATGACACTACTATTGAATAATCCTACATTATTCTGTGGCTTTGAAATGTGAGCTTCTATTTTTCTTTTTGTATTTTTGTTTGCTTCTATATATCTTGTTCTATTCTGCAAATCCCTCTTGTTTAGTTAGCCCCTAATATGGCTTAAGGAAATAGTCTATGTCTGATTCCTAGAATGTCTGAAGTTTCTCAGGAAGCTGCTTTGCAAATGATTGTCTTTCTTTTACTCCTTCATTCTGATCTCATGTTTATCATGAAGGTAACAAAATCCCTTGAAACTTCAGTGCTGCTTCAGGTTTGGCCCTATTTATTTCCTTAACTAGTTCTTCAAGGAACAATATTCCATAAACGATAGAGAATAGAATAGAATTATGCACAGCAATGCAGGAGTTTTAGGTTGATGTTGGTATTGATAATGAGGAACATCCCCTTCGTGCACAAGGAATAATAAATGTTGGAGATCAGTTTACCCAGGGATAGAGTTGCCAAATCATAGAAGAGGATCTTAGAATCATAAAATCATAAGGTGCAACCTTGAGGAAACCCAACATACAGGAAAGTGTTGAAAAAACAAAGATGTGGATATAAAAGTAAAGACTGTTTAGTCAGGAAAGCCAAAACAAAGGAGACATTCCAGAAGATCAGGCTAGTCAACAAGTAAGGCAACAGGTTTTTTAAAGGCATCCAGGAGCAGATTGCTGGTCAATAAGCTAGAAATTACCAAGGAATAATTTGAATTCAAAGATTCAAAACTCTTCTTATCACAGATGCAGACAAGAACACCACAAGGCAGCTTATTATACTAGATAAGCATTGACTAACACATTTTGCATAGGGGAAAATGCACTTAGTCAAACAAACAAACAAAAAAAAACCCTCTGTTTAGCCATCCATTTCAAATTTTTATAGAAAATTGTGTAGGCAGCTTCAATTATGCTTGGGCAAATTTAGACTAATTAATGGGTTGACTAAGATAATTATTGAAATTTGCCTATGGATGAAAAGAGGAAAGATGAACCATTTAAATTGCTTTTTGTGTGTGCCTGATGACTATTTCTAAAAGAATGGGCCCACTGGGAAGTGTATGAAATGGGAGTGGCCCGTTCTTTGCAGGGTATGATGATAGAGTAACAAGGCAGATGTTTTAATCAACACACCAGGACCAGTGCCTTAAAAAGTCTAATATACATAAATGCATGTAACACATACCTTATAAAGAGAGATATAATTTATGGAGGGTCAACCGTGTACAAGGATTTTTTCAGATATTTTGTGTGTGTGATTACTTTTCATCTATTAAAAACAACCCCATGAAGAAGGCATTATCATCCCTAATTTACCAACAAGGCCCCTGAAGCATAGAGAGGTTACATTAATTACCATTCTATGTAGTCGGTGTGAGAAGAACTGTACCCAAACCCATGCTCACATTTGGTGCCCTCTCTTCAAAGAGGGCTCTTTGGGTGGTAACTTACTTGTCGAAATGAAAAGGCTGTTGTTCATGCTAGACTTGTATTTGCAGATAAATGAGTTCACAGCCAAGTGTGATGTACCCAAACCCATGCTCACATTTGGTGCCCTCTCTTCAAAGAGGGCTCTTTGGGTGGTAACTTGTCGAAATGAAAAGGCTGTTGTTCAAGCTAGACTTGTATTTGCAGATAAATGAGTTCACAGCCAAGTGTGAGATATATCGTGCACCATGCTTATTTCTCTCTAGTCATATTAAGATGTTGAAACATGTTTTCGGGATCAGCTTTTTCATCCCTCAGGTCTAAGCTGGGGCAATTTCTAAAACTTATGTCTTCTCCTAAAAGGATGAAGTTTCACCCCACGTTGCTGCTCTTTCAAAGGGGAGTGTCCCGCTGCTGGGAGCCAGCATAGCCACGGGGAGACAGTCCCCATTTGTGCTTCCATAGCTCAGTGGGGAGTGGCTGTTGTATCAGGAAGGCATCTGGTCTGCCATTTGTTGGCTGTGTGAATTTGAATGGCTCTCTATTATATGGGATTCAATTGTTAGAAACTCAACTCAAAAAAATCTTAGTCAAAAAGAGTAATTTTGTGGCTCTGTCAATAAAAAGTTCAAGGGTAAGATTTGCCTGGTGTCTCTCTTTTATTTTCTCCTTCTCCCCCTCCTTCTCTGTCCCCTCCTGCTTTCCATGCATATCATTGCATCTGTCTTTGTTATCTTCCTTTTCTAGTGAGTCCCTTCAAGAAATGAGAAAAGTGGTCTGAAAAATGCTACCAGCCTTTAATGATAGACTCTTACCATCCAAGCCCAGGTGACATACCTACCCCAGGGGCATAAAGTTAGGGATTTATTTGACAACCCACCAGGGTAACAGAGAAGAAGAATAAAAATTCAGAAAAACTGTATACAGAAGATAAAGCAATAACTATCTACTCTGGAGCCATGATTTCTTCAACTACAAAATGATCTTGAGATTCATCTTGTAAGTTTGCTGTGAGTGTAAAGGACATAAATTGAGAAGTGGTTGGCACATAATCTCTTTTTTTTTCTGGGTACCAGCGATTGAACTCAGGACCTTATGCTTGTGAGGCAAGCGCCGTGCCGCTGAGCTAAATCCCCAGGCCCTGGCACGTAACCCTTTTTTTTTTTTTAAGTGTCTATCATGATTATTCAGTTGTAAACTAGCCCACAGTTCCTCTAGAGATTAACCCCCAAATTTAAATCATTCGAAGTTGATGCTTGTTTGTAATTTGTTTTTGTTTGTTGGTTGGTACCGGGGATCGAACTTGGTCCTTGCTCTTGCGACAGAACCACTGAGCGAAATCCCCTGCCCACCTGTTTGTAATTTGAAACAGTCTTGACTTTGTCTAAGCACCTCTGGCTAAGTTCAAAATTACTCAATGTATTATTGAATGAATTATTCTGATAGGTCTTTCAGATAGGGAATCAGGGTGAATCTTTGCTCTTGAGACTCTCCAAACCTTGTACCAGAAGCCTCCACAGTGCTGTTGATGTACTTTAAGTAGGTCTGGTCCGTGCGATTGCAGGCAGAGAGCGTAGCTACCTGTTGAAAATTGTGCATTCCCTAAACTATAATCTTTCCTTTCCAATCTGCAGTGATGGTGAGGGATTTTTACTGAATCACGTGTCTTTATGCAGGTTCTAGGCATATTAATAAGCAAGTACCTATTCACATGAAGCTTTTGTAATATTTTTCAGTATTTACTTCAAGGGGATAATATGAAACTAACTTTACCTTTGACCTCTGGAACAGAGAAATGATAGGCTCAGTCGATGGTAGCTAATCTTATTTGTCTAAAAGAAACAAAAAATAATTCCTGCATTATTTCATTGTATTCACCTCTTCTCTCACTGTTTCCCTCTCCCACATTCCTGCCCTCCCCACAACCTTTTAATGCACTTTATTCCTTTGTTTGTGATCTGGAATAATGTGTTTTGTTAGTTTGAATATTTTAAATTTACACCAGTAAAAACATTTATAGCTCATTCTATTTCATCCTTTTAAAATCAGCACTGATTTTCAAAGTTCCGTCTTGGCTACGAATGTGCATCTTACCCATAAATTCTAACCCTTGTGTTTTAGTCTACACTTTTCTTCAAATCTCTGCCACCTCATGCTACATGATGGAACACATCCACTCATGGCAACCCGTGAGAAGTTCTTCAATCTCTAAGTCAGGGGTTGGATTTCTGAGTCACGGAGTATAAGTACTAAAGATTATTTTAAAAAATGACTGCACTGATTTACACCCCTGAAGTTGTACTTGAATATTATACATCACCACAGATCTACCCTGATTCTGCACTGTGTAGCTTCCTCATTTCTACGCCAGTCTGTTAAATATAAATGATAGCACATTCTTTTAATTTTAATTTTTCTAATTACCCATGAGTTTGAGCATCCATCCAATGTTTATTTAAATTTTGAATTTCCTCTTCTTTATTATTTTTCTAATCATATAACTTTTGCCTATTTTTTGGAAGAAGAGTTTCTGTTTTTTCTATTAAATTTTTACAATTGAATTTATATTCTAGGTAATATTTGTCTCTTTTAGACATTGCAAGTTATCTTTTTGCAATCTGTTTTTTGTTTTATTGAACATAAGTACATTTCAAAATATTTCTCTATTATTTGCTTTATGATGTATGCTTTTTAAGAATTTCCCTATCCTTATGTCACAATGATATTCTCCTTTTTTCTTTTTTCTGGTACCGGTGATTGAACTCAGGACCTTGTGATTGCAAGACAGGTGTGCTGCCACTCAGCTAAATGCCTGGCCATCCTATTTTCTTTTATTAACTTTATAGTTTTCCTTTTTCTTTTTTGTACTAGGGATTGAACTTGGGTCCTTGCGCTTGCAAGGCAGGCGGCAGAACCACTGAGCTAAATCCCCTGTTCTATAGTTTTACTTTTTTATATTTTGTATATGATCCAATTGGGATCTGCCTTTATATTTTATGTTTGCTTATAAGGAAGCCAGTATTTCCAGCACATGTATAAGTCTATTACTTATCCATTGATGTATAATTTAACCTATGTCATATAATACTTTTTTATATTTCAATGATCACAGATATTACTCTTCAATTCCATTATAATTATGCCTTTTTAGTTTTTCTCAAAATTGGGTTGGGCATATTCTCAGTCTTCCACCATAGCTAATCATGGATCCTTAGTCCCTCACGTAAAATTTAAAGTAAGTTTATCTCATTCTCGTAAGACTCCAACTAGAATTTTTATGAGTTCCGCTGAGTTTATAGATAAATTCAGTAAAAATATTGACATATTTGTTATATCATTTTATCCTCTCCAGGAATATGGAATGTCTGGATTTATTCAGCTTTTCCATTACCATTATTAGATTTTTTAAAAGTTGTGTTCATAAATAACTTGTGAGTTCTTGATTAATTCTTATTGTAGTTATTGTTTCATATTATAGTTTTTGTTGTCATATATATAATTTTTACTGCTTTTAGTTAGTTATTGATGGTGTAGAAAAATGCCATTGATTTTCTTTGTTGATATTGTATCCAGCTGCCTAGTAAAACTTTTATTGATTCTAATAGTTTGTGACTGTGTTGCATTTTCTGTATGTATGATTGTATTATCTGCAAATATTGACAATTATATCTCTTATATTTATATCTCAGTCTGTTCTTTGCTTCTTTATTAGATTATCAGAAGGAATGAGTTAGTGTCTTTGTTTTGTTCCCAATGTTAATATACATAGTATTTCTAAAGTTTCTCAAAACTATCTACTATTTATTGTAGGTATTAGATTTCATTTAAGAATATTATATTTTATTCTTATTTTGCTTAGATAATTTTCTTCCTTTTTTTTGCAGTACAAGGGATTGAAGCCAGGTCTTTTGCACTGAACTACCTTCCCAACATCCCCAAACCTTTTTTATTTTTTATTTTGAGATTTAGCTAAATCATTGTTACTCAAGTCGGGCTCAAACTTGTGATCCTAGGGCCCCACCCTCTCAGTGTGGAGGAATTACAAACTTCTGGCATCACACTTGGCTTAGAGTTTTTAATCAGAAATAGAAGTTCAAGTGGGGCCTAGTGGCACAAGCCTATAATCCCTCACTCTGGGAGCCACAGGAGGATCATGAGTTCAAGCCCAGTATGGGCAACTTAGTTATTTAGTGAAATCTTGTCTTTTAAAAAATAGAAGGCTGAGGCTGTAGTTCAGTGTGAAGGCCTTGGGTTCAGTCCCCAAGTACCACACACATGCACCTAAAATAGAAAGTAGAAGTTGAACCTCATCAGTTTTCTTTTCTGACAGCATGTTTTTTCCTTCTGAGACTTCATGTTTTTTCTATTATATATAAAAGAATCTATAATCATCTGTGAACATGAAGTCTTTAAATATATATTTTTTCATTCTTTCATTTCACAGTGTTTCACATATGCATGAATGCTTGTTTCACACTAATAAGCAGTGGATAGCTTATGTGAATATAGACAAGTAGTATCATTTGAAAATGATTTTAATGTTTCATGGTTTCCAGACCAGCAAAATCGTTTCCAATTTCTGAACTATCTGTTTATTTTGCAACTACTTAGTATTTTTTGAAGTTTTATGGTTCATTTAGTGTGTATTTTTCTATATAATTAAAATGAAAAGGTACAAAACAGTACATAAGAACGTATATTAGCATTCACGTGGGCATTAGTGGTACATGCTTATAATTCTAGACCCTAGAGGGGCTGAGGCAAGAGGGTTACAGGTTTGAGAGGAACTTAGCAAAGTACCCTATCTCAAAATAGAAACAAAAATGTGTGGAGTTGTAAGTCAGTGGTAGCATGCCTGTGAGTTCAATCACCAGTAGCACACAAAAAAAGACAAAGAATCAATTCCCTCCAGTCCACATCCCTCAGCTGCTTAGTTTCTTTCCCTTACATTAACCAATGACCAACAGGTGATAAGTGCATAAATATCCACACATATATAAATAAATACGCAGATACAGTCACCTAACATTTTTGTAATTAATTTTATTGATACATTTTAAGTATACAACATGACATTCATCATTGGAAATTTGCACCTTTACATAATCCATCTTGGTTCTTATTTTTTCCCCCTTCCCCTGCCCTCCCTTCAACCTCTCCACCCCTCCCTATCTGCAAAGACTTTGTTTCCATTTTTTCTTTTTCTCATATTAATTCCATCCCCTTATTTTCCCTACTCCTCCATTCCCCTTCCCCTTTGCACCTTTTCTTCCTATTTCGCATTATCAATTGTACCTTTACATTTTTTAAAATGGAGATGTTTGTAGATCTACTGCTTGCAACTCTGCTGTTCATCATTATATCTTGTAAATCATTCAGTTACATAAAAAGAGCATTTTATGGCTGTTTAGTATTTTTATGGCATCAACTCACACTGGTCTACAAAAGACTCCTCTCTAATTTTGTATGGATATAGTGGATTTAGCAGTCCCCTACTAATAGGTATTAAGTTATCTGTAGTTATTGGTTCTTGTAAACATTATTTCATGCATGTGTGAGTATATAGTAGGAAAATGCTTAGAAGTAGAATTGTGGATCCCAAGGTGTTTGAGGGTGTAATTTTCATAAATTTGCCAACTTATCTTCTCTACATAGTTTATATCACATTGTAGTCCTTACACAAATATGAATACTTTTTTCTACATGGTAGTCAGCAAAATGTATTTTTAACTTCTCCAATCTCATATGTGAATAATTATATTTCAGTTAAATATTATTTTGTATGTCTGGAGCTATAAGTTAATTTAAGCATCTTTTTAATGTTTATGAGTCATTTATATTTTTTCTTCTCTCAGAAGCATCTCCTATGCCCGTTTTTCAATCAGGTGATTGTTCCTTATTTCACTGATTTAGAGTAGTTCTTTCTACATTAGTCAAACTATAAGTTATATATTTTTTTCAGTTTAGTCTTTTGACTTTGCCTTATGATGATGTTAGCCACATAAACTATTTTTTTTTAATTTTCATTCATTACATTTTATCAATATTTCCTCTATGGCTGCTAGGCTTTGGTCAAGTTTGGGCTTCTCCTCTAAGATTTTAAATAAATAGTACTATCTTTTATTACCGTTATACTTTCATCTTTTGCATTAAACTTTGGAATCTTTGTGCCATTTTTCCTCTGTGTGAGGTGTGCACCTACTTGCATCTTTTTCTGTATGTGCCCACCTAACACTGTTTACTAAATAACCCAGGTCTTTGTTCATTGATTTCTATTCCCCCTTATCCTAGATCCATGCTGTATTTGGATCTGTTTCTACATTTTTCGTTGTATTTCCTTTGTCTACTGGTAGAGCTGAATCTTCCAGTTTTGTTTACTGAAACATAAGATATGCTTTCCTACCTTGGGTCACTAATATCCTCCCCACCCAACCTGACGGGCTCCAGGTGATGTTCATTTTCACAATTGTCTGACGTTGTCAATCATTCTTCACGTGCAGTTTAGAATATTCTTGGGATCCCATTAATTTTTAAGTAACCCCGGGAGTATCGACATTACACTCTCTAACATTGTCTCTCAGAATCCTTAGGCCAGTTATCTGTGCACATAGTTTAAATCGTCACATTGTTCTTCAGTGTGTGGTGCCTGGTAAGTGCAGACCTCAGTTCCCTCCGCACCCAGTAGCAAGCACTTTTCTCCTGCTTATGATGATGTTCACCTCAACCTCATAGTTCTAAGTTATCAACCTTTATTGGTCCTTGGGATTTTCCTACTTTACCCATTAACTTCTTGCTGAGAAAGGTTATTTAGCTCTTCCTTCTCCCCAACCCAGCGTTCACACAGGCATCCTTCTCACCCACCATCCCCATCCTTCCGATAAAATTATATCCTAATTTTGGTCAGATAAACACTCGGTGTTTACAGTATTTTGACTATGTAAATGTCATTCAAAACTGAACCACGCAGCAAATGATGATTATTTTCCCTTTCTGCACAACTATTATGTTTCCCCGAAGCTAATATTTGCTGTGTTTATGGTTTGTTTGCTTCATTTTTATGTTTTTATTACTAGTTCAGCCCCAGCTCTTTGCCAGTTATCTAACACTCTCTGCAGATATTCAGATGCTTCAGTTGCTTTTTCAGTTTCATTCTCCTACCGAAAGCTCTCCCTGAGCTGCTGGCCTGCTTTGCTCAGGCGCTCTGCTCTCTCTGTGCCTGGTACACGCCAGTTTCCTCTATGTCACTTCCGCGTCAGTCCAAGGATGCTCCGGCCTTTTCTCCTTTGTTAATGGTCCCATCACAGATGACTCCCTCTTCCTTGTGTTTCGGCCTCTCCTTGAAGGAACTTTGGCTTCAGAGACTTTCTCAAAGGACATGTGCAGGAAGCCAACATATGAAGACTTTTCTATAGTCAACCTTTCCACTGAATGAATAAGTGAGTCCACCAGAAATAGCTTTCTCTCCCTGTGGAAGAACTGTTCCATTGCTTTCCAGCATCTGGCCTTGCTTTAGAGAAAACTGTAGCTATTCTGATGCCTAATCATTGTCCATTCCTCTCTTTGTGCCCAAACCAATAGGATAATATGAAAATTCCATAATTCTAAAATTTCATAATTATATACCTTATTGTGAAAAATTTTTATCCATTTCCTTGGTTGAGCACATGATGTTTTTTGGGTTTTTTTTTTTGGTGCTGGGGATCAAACTCAGGACCTTGTGCTCGTGAGGCAGGCGGCATAACCACAGAGCTAAATCCCCGGACCTACTTTGTTCTGTTACTACTCACCATTTACATCCAAGAAAGTTTCTTGACCACTTTTGGGTGTTATTCACACCCTTCATTTTCCCTGCTTTCCTTTTTTGGAACTCTAGTGTTTGGATGTTGGAAATGCTGGATTGGTTTCCTAATGCACCAATTTTCATTATATTACAAATATTTGGATTTTTTGCTCTGCTTTTCAAAGAGATTTCCTTAGCCTCATCTTCTGGCTTTTCTGCTGACTTTTAATAGGTTCTATCATATTTTTAATTTCTAAGATCTCTTTATTGTTTTCAGAATGTTCTTTTGTTTCTAATATTTTGTTCACAGTTTTGCAATATGTTTTCTTGTCTCTCTGGGGAGGTTAGTAACAGTGCTTTTGTTTTCAGTTGTCTTAACACTGAGTAGTCCATTTCCCAAATTGCTTTGTTCTGCTTATTTGTTTTGATCTCTGTCTCTCATGTTTGATGCTTTCTCTACATATCTGTATCTGGTGAGAAATAAAACCTAGACTAAGACAAATTTGGTGAGTAGGGGGGTAGATTAAAGAGAGATAAAGGAAACGAATATACTTAAATTGAACACTGCTTAAAGCAGTGGGAGATAAAGAAATTGATGGCTATTCTCTAGTTTTTTAAAATAAAAAGAGCACAGTAAAAGCATCAGAGTTAGAGGGAATAGTGTTTAATGTTAGGAGTGCCAGGTTTAGGTTTTCTGTGGCATATGGCTTTTGCTGTCCCTGTAAAATATTTGGCGCGTGTAAACAATCCTGTGTATAACTTTCACTTCATTTTATGACCAGACAATATGAATGTTCCCTAACCCTATAACCGGAAACCTAGAACCACAGTAAGTGTGTGCCCAGATATAGCAGCAACGAATCAGCAAATATTGCATCTTCCTGGATACCAAAAGCTGTGGCTAGCATCTGGGTGGGCAGCAGTAAGAATGGCGCAGTTCCTGACTCTGAGCTCCCATCTGCAATGGAAGGGACTGGTAGGCACATAGGTACTGCTCCTGTGGTGCCAGTGAAAGGAACGCTGCACTCGTGTCACCTGGAATACCAGCGAAGGAGAGTCAGTGATAATTCCATGAGCTTGTGATGTTTGCATCTTCTGTTGAAAAATTAATAATTTACCAAAATACAATGAAGGAGAATGTTCTATAAAACACGGACAGCAGGGATGGACTGGATGCGTGAGAAGGTGTAATGTGCAGAGGGGCAGGAGAGGTTCTGTGTGGCAGGAGATACTGGAAGATTACCGAATAAATAGTTAGAAGTATATCTCTGCCTTTGTTTGCTACCCAACATACTCATGACTCGTGAGAGGAATAAATGAGAACATCAAGAGTCCCCTTGGAGGCCGATTGTCTCATCCTTTCTGCACTGAACTGTAATGTTCCTCATGCTGACACAGGTTATTCCCCATGTGACTTGATGTATAATATTTCTGAGTGGCTAATTAATTCTGTTAATCACATCAGTGGCAATTAGCAAGATGCTCTTCTGATTAGGGGGCTGTGGTCAAGAGGCTCTTACTCACATTTACTGAAAAATAAGTCCCCTCTGTGCAGAGTCTGTTAATTTTTGCCACCAGGAGACTTCAGATTTAACCACAAAGACCTCACCTTTTCTCCTCTCTAACTTCCACCGATTCCTGTAGAAGAAGAGACATCTGACTCTCAATTAATATCGCTTGGATTTGAGAGAGGATGCCGAGAAGTAACTCTGATGCATGAGTCCTATTGAGCAGCTGGTTTGAAGGTTTGGGGAAGGCGGGGTCTATGAGGTCTCAAGCTAGACAGCCCTACATTAAAATGTGGCTTAGCATCCTCTAGCTGTATATCCTAAACAAATACTTTATTTAGTTTCATTTTTAAAAATCTCTTTGCCTGACTTCTCTCGGCTGCAAAATAAAAACAATCATAATAGTGCCTATGTTATGGTTTAGATTTTTAAAAATTGTCCGCAAAAGGCTCATGTATCTAGAGGTAGGGTTTTGTGAAATGATTAGATCAAGAAAGATGAATTACCTCATCAATGGATTGATCCACTGATGAATTCATATCTGAAGTTAGGGAGTGGGGCCTGGTTAGATGAAGTAATTCTCAGGGAGTGGGAGGCGTAATCTGGAAAGGTATAGTCTTGTCTCCAGCCCATTCCGCTCTTCAGTTCTTCCCAATCTTCTCTACTTCTTGGTTGCCACGAGAAGTTTCCCTCCACCCTGTCCTCTACTGTGATGTTTCTGACTTGCCTAAAAGCCACGGAACCAGCTAACCACAGAATGAAGCCTCTGAATCCCCAAGTCAAAATAAACATTTCTTTTTAAAATTGCTCACTTCCGGTATTTTCTCACAGCAATGAGTAGCTAGCACAACCCACTTTATGGGGATAGTGTAAGAATTAAATGTGTCAGCCCATTGAAATGTTGGAAAGATGCCAGGCGTATAGTTAATGTTCAGTAGCTATCTTCATTATTACCATTGATTTGAAGATTTGTTGGCGAATGCAGATACTTGGGTCAGCAAGGTATTTGGGTGCTCACATTATATGACAAGCCAGACTCAAAACAAGTTGTTGCATTGCACTCCCCTGCTTTGTTACAGTCGTTGGTGAAGAGTAGGTATTCTCTGAGATGTCTGAGCGGGGTAGTCTGCCTTCTGAGCGCATGTTGGTCTGGCGCCTTCTTTCCTGCAGTGTGATGCCACAAGAACAGGGAGTGCATCTGTTCTGGCTGCTGTTGCATCCCAGTGCGCAGCGTGGAGCCTGGCCACGGTAGGACTCAGCAGAGACTGTTGGGTGGGTGACGGCATGGAAAAAGAACTTGGAGCCAAACCTGGTCTTCAATCCTGGATCTGTGCCTTGCTCACTGGGCAAATCGCTTACAGGAAAATTCATGTCTATCATCAGCAAAATGAGGGCCATCATTTCCATTTCAGTGAAAAAAGAGTTTAACTGACATATAAAAATATATCAAGGTAGACACACAGTAAGCTTCTATGCTAGCTTATTTTATTTTGAAAGAAAAGGAATCACCTAATGCATTATAATTTTTATTATGTTACCTTTGTAAGCGTACAAGTCATATATGAATATACTCATTAAAAAGTATAACATTTGGCAATACATTAGTTCTTCATTCCAGTTCCTAAAATACTGAATGGAAAATTCTAGAAATAAGCAATTCATAAGTTTTTAAATCACATCCCATTCTGAGTAGAATGATGCAATCTCGTATTATCCTACACTCTGAATCATTTCTTTGTCCAGCATATCCATACGTGTATGCTTTCTGCTCACCAGTCCTATCCTAGCCACCTCAGTTATCACACCCATTGTTGTAGTAGTACAGTGCTTGTGTTCAAGTAATTCTTATGTAGTTGTTTAATGCTATATCATTTGCCTCATAGTGTAAGCATTATATTCTCTCGCAGAAAGAAAAAATGATAAGTGCAGTACAGTAAGATATTCTGAGAGAGATACTACATTTACTTTTATTGCGGCATATTGATTTTTATAGTTCTGTTTTATTATTAGTTATTGTTATCTCCTACTCTGCCTAATTTACAAATTAAACTTTGTCATAAATATGTATATATAGGAAAAAGACAGAGTATATATAGGGATGCGTACTATCCAAAGCTGTAGGCTTACACTACACATCTTGGAACACGTCCCTCATGAAGAAGGAGGGGTCTGTGCACAGACTGGTGGCTTTTCCTTGCTGATCAGCTGCTCCAGTATACTGTGTATAGCAGCCTATAGTGTATCCTTAAGACTTAATCTCGTATATGACATTCACAGTCATGTTTGAGTTTTTAGGCAATATTTGGTAATATTGTAAAGTTTAGTTTTTCCACTTCTTTTTACTTCTTAGAGATCTTTCCAACTCAGCAACTACTACACTTTTGTCCAATTCTTTTCACTGGATAAAAATATTATATAATACTAAAACTAGAGGACATACTGTATTTATTCTGCCATTAGTTCATCAATAGACATTTAGGTTGGTTATAATATTTTACCATTACCAGAAGAAAAATGCTTTAATGACCTTTGGATGAGTATCTAGAAGTAATGTTTTAGATTTACTTGGTCTTACCAACTAGATCTACTAACTCTTCTACCAGTGATGTAAGGCTCTATTCCCCTATCAACACTTAATAGTAGAAGAGTTTTTTTTTTTTTAATTTCAGCCAATCTAATGAAGCAATAAAGGAATCTCATCTGCCAGTTACCAGAAAAGTTCAGCATCCTCTGGTGTGCTATGCTGGACACCTTACACATGTCCTCGCTTAATCTGAGACAATCCAGAGAGTGGGTTGTTACAATCTACATTTAACAGAAGTGGAATTAGAGGCCCAAAATGGGCAAGAGAGCCCCATGGCTATAAGTGATGATAAAGTGTTTACACAGAGGAGTGCAGGTATCCCCTGACCTGTGTGCTAAGGCAGAGTAAAAAGTATTAGAAGCTAAAGGTAGAAGAAAAGTCAATGATGATATTGGTGGTAGATAACCTTACGTTCAAACCCAGAGTTCCCAAATTGCCAGCTATCTGCCACTAACAGGGTCATTTAATGTCTTGAAAATATCAGTCTTGACTTCCATAAAATCACAATGTTTATTCTCATGATGTTTCCTTTGAACTAAAGGAGATAACCTATAGGTTATAGGAAGATTTGAGAAATGTCATTTTTTTATTTGAAAAAAATTGCCTGGTATATGAGAAGTTGTTGCTTATGAAATGGTTAAAAGGAAACACTCGAGTCTGTCCTCCTAGCAGAGTTCACAGGCTTCACTAGCGTAGCATTTGCTTTTTGCTTTAAACCTGATCTGGAAGGTTATTCTTTCTTCTCTGAAAAATGGGAGTAGCCAGACTGGGCAACTGTGGTGAGTCCCTATAAGCCTCCTATTAGCTAGATGAGACAGAAATCTGTATGTGCCATTTACAAAAGAGGTCACTGAGACTCAAGCGGTGCCTCACATTCCCTGCTCTATGGGCCTGTCCTGTTCTAGCCACTTCTAGTGGCCTTGGAGTCGACACTGGGTGTTTGCTGCCAGCACTGCCCCAATCCAGCCCACTTCCATCCTTGTTCTGACATCGTGACCTATAGAAGTGTACTGAACTTCTGTATACAGGGCTTCATCCTTTCCAGGACCATTCCCAGCCATTGACCTTCTGTTCCCATCCACCACTCACTATATTCTGGTAGCTACCTGGACACATGAGCCCCTTTTCTCCCTTAAAGCTTAGCACCAATGATAACTTCCAGAACAACCAACCACATCTTTATTGAGTGCTTACTCCGTGCCAGGGACTTTGAAATTAGCTCCTTCGTTTCTATCTGCATGACTTTGGGCAGGTTCATTAACCTCCTTTTCCTTCTATTTCTCATCTGTGTGATAGGGATTAACAGCAGCGCTTTCCTCTCTTGGGTAGTGGGGAGATTGAATGGGCTAGAATAAATACCTAAGCATTTAGACAGTACCTAACAGGTGAATTCTCAGTGTTTCAACAACTAATGACCATTGTTGATTACGATTCTTCTATCCTCACTGTCCTCTTAGATTGTAGAGTGATGGTGAGCCTCCTTTTCAAGTAGAAGCCCTTGAGGCTGACTGATCACAGGATAGCCCGTAGGTGAAGAAATGGGCATTTATTCCAGGTCTAGAGAGTTAAAAAGGCAAAAGAACGAGGACCAACACAGCTCCTGGCATTGAAGTCACTATTAATCATGGCAATAAGGCACGGCTAATCTTGATGAGGTATTCTCCTTACACCTCAGTTTTGTGACACAGCATTTCCGTCAGCCAAGGTGCTGGCCATGTGGAAATCCATGCACAATGGCATCTCTATTTGTTAAGAACTCAAAAGAATTCTCACAACTGGGCATGAGTGTGGTGAAGACTCCCAGTGAAGTTGGTGACAGCTCAAATACTGTTTTCAGAAAACAGCCTGTCTGATTTCTTTCTCTGGCCCTCATGGTCACTGGCCTAAAGGGAGGGGTTACAGACACTTTCTGCCTGTCTTCTCCTTCCCAGGGGGGTCTGGCTCACTCTTTCTCCATCTGCCTCCCTGACCAAGTGACCTGTCTTTGCTCCACGTGACTCCCTATGGAAACTCCACACGTGGACAGAAATGTTCATGAGGTACTATACAAATGGGAATGTGGCTCAGCCAAGCTTCCAGCTTCTGATGGGGGATCCTTTCCAGGACCATTCCCAGCCATTGACCTTCTGTTCCCATCCACCACTCACTATATTCTGGTAGCTACCTGGACACATGAGCCCCTTTTCTCCCTTAAAGCTTAGCACCAATGATAACTTCCAGAACAACCAACCACATCTTTATTGAGTGCTTACTCCGTGCCAGGGACTTTGAAATTAGCTCCTTCGTTTCTATCTGCATGACTTTGGGCAGGTTCATTAGCCTCCTTTTCCTTCTATTTCTCATCTGTGTAATAGGGATTAACAGCAGCGCTTTCCTCTCTTGGGTAGTGGGGAGATTGAATGGGCTAGAATAAATACCTAAGCATTTAGACAGTACCTAACAGGTGAATTCTCAGTGTTTCAACAACTAATGACCATTGTTGATTACGATTCTTCTATCCTCACTGTCCTCTTAGATTGTAGAGTGATGGTGAGCCTCCTTTTCAAGTAGAAGCCCTTGAGGCTGACTGATCACAGGATAGCCCGTAGGTGAAGAAATGGGCATTTATTCCAGGTAGAGAGAGTTAAAAAGGCAAAAGAACGAGGACCAACACAGCTCCTGGCATTGAAGTCACTATTAATCATGGCAATAAGGCACGGCTAATCTTGATGAGGTATTCTCCTTACACCTCAGTTTTGTGACACAGCATTCGTCCGCCAATGGCACGGCTAATCTTGATGAGGTATTCTCCTTACACCTCAGTTTTGTGACACAGCATTTCCGTCCGCCAAGGTGCTGGCCATGTGGAAATCCATGCACACTGGCATCTCTATTTGTTAAGAACTCAAAAGAATTCTCACAACTGGACATGAGTGTGGTGAAGACTCCCAGTGAAGTTGGTGACAGCTCAAATACTGTTTTCAGAAAACAGCCTGTCTGATTTCTTTCTCTGGCCCTCATGGTCACTGGCCTAAAGGGAGGGGTTACAGACACTTTCTGCCTGTCTTCTCCTTCCCAGGGGGTCTGGCTCACTCTTTCTCCATCTGCCTCCCTGACCAAGTGACCTGTCTTTGCTCCACGTGACTCCCTATGGAAACTCCACACGTGGACAGAAATGTTCATGAGGTGCTATACGAATGGGAATGTGGCTCAGCCAAGCTTCCAGCTTCTGATGGGGGAAGAGGAGATGGCTAATGAGCTGAGGCTCACTGGACCATCTCACTGCCACCTATTTATACCCTTTGCCATATTCAGCAGTACAACCACCATCATCTGCAGTGTGCAGCAGAAGGAACTGAGGCCAGGCACCGTGTTTCTGTGAAAGTAGAGAAACTGGGATCGAAAGAAAATGCATAAGGAGTATTTAACATGTGCCAGATTCCCTTGAGACAGATAAAAAAGGTTAGGGCATTTCATCCTCACAATAACCCTTTGAGGTTGGTGCTGTTATAATCATCCCCACTGTATTGATGAGGCACCTCAAGGTTACATGTCCAAGCCTACATAGCTAATAATGGCAACACAGGATATCACCTAGAGTACTTTTTCTTAGCTGTGATTCTCACCCACTTACCAAGTAAATGCATACCCAACACCAGAGCACACTATCTTTCCTTCAAGTGGTGGCCCTCAGTCTGTGCCTGGTTTCTGGGTAGGTGATTGACTGAAAAACTTACTGGTCAACTCCTACTGTGGCAGGATTCCTGGAGGGACACTTCACTGCCTGGCCAGGAAGGAACCAAGGCTAAGAGCCGGCAGCACATCCATGTTTGATTACCCAGTCCTATAAAAGAACTCTGAGTGAGGAACAAGCCAGATGAAATTCCTCTGCTTGATTTTCTGGAATCAAATTAGGCTGGTGAATAGGCCAGTGGCATTTTCATCAATTTCTCAGCCTTCCCTTGGAACTGAGCCTGATTTCCTTGGCCTCCCGCAATGCTGCCTGCTATTTACTGAGCAAACCGGCTCCCAGAACCAGCCCCACTTTAGTAATGTGGCAATGCAACGTGGCAGAGGGAAGATTACAGATATTAGAGGCCATTTAGGATCATTTAGAATCGAGCTGTTTCCCGAGCAGGCAATTAATCCAGTTGCATTAAAGGGAGCTGTCGGGACTCGGGTACCTCTCCCTGTGTTAAGAGGGAGATTTGGAGGTTCTGTTTAAATGACTTATATACCTAGCTCTGAGTCTCAGTGGGACATCTTTATGAGCGGCATGTCTCTTCTTCCTGAGCTGTAAGTCTGCTGTTGGAAGCTGTATTTTGCAAAGGTTGAGTTTGTACCTGAGTCCCATAACTGATAATTATCACCTGGGGGCATGGGACAGAAATTGGGAGATGGTCTTAAGTGAAGAGTTGGCTGGGATGCAAATAAGCAAATAAACTGCCTGAGGGCTTTCCCTTTTAAGGTAGAGCAAGCCACAGCTGAGTATAGGCCTTTTATAGAAAATACTCATGGATCCCTGAAAGACTTATAGAACTGGCATTCCCTGAAGTCCTGTTATATGCTGAGCACTTGTGTTTCCATTATATCAGCTTTCCAAACAGCCTTATGAGGTAGAAACTATAGAGACAGAAGCTAAGGCTCCAAGAACTTAACGAATTAGGAAATGGAACCCATGGCAACCCACCCTGAACCCTAAACTATACACCTGTTCTTCACCCCAAACATGAAACAAAGGGCCAGTGTCTCTTCTCTTACCCACAGCCTTGTCTGTCCCCAAACCAAGATACATACCACTTATCATTGTCTAGTGAAATTGTGTGTTTGTGCATTTGTCTGTCTCACCAGGTTCCCAGGAGGACAGGGGCCCCATTGTACCCATTTTTGTAGCTCCAGCTACAAGATGCTATAAGATCACAGATGCTTAGATGATCAGCTGAATTCCATCTTGGTTTCCTGGTAATAAAGTGAGAGGGCTGGACTGCAGGCTGGGTCTGAGATTGTGCTGTGAAGCTATGTCTAAAGGGTTGTGGAGGACAGTGGTATCTAACCAAAATGAAGCTGTTCTCCTTAGAGGGAAAGCATGTTTTCCCCAAAATCATGGGAGTCCTTGCTTCTGCACTGGGTCCTTTCTGTGTGTCCTTATTCTTGAGCATCTACTCATAGTCTGGATTCCACTACCATCTGCCTGTTCTCACAGTTGTCTATACTCTAGAATGACACTGCTGGGAGTAAAAGCCAAAGGGGCCTGCCTGGCAGCCAACAGGTATTCAATTTGGTTTCTCTAAATGAGTGCCTGAGAAAGGCTGTTGACAGTCTTATTAACATCCTCCCAGTGAGTCAGGCACATCAGCCATCCCCAGGTAAAAATGATCAATAAGAAGATAATCAGTTTATTGAAGTCTCCAATTTCTAGTGACGCTCTTTTACCTATTCATAATCCTTGTTAGCAAAGTAGTTTGCTATCTGTCTTCTCCATAGGTATATTTTGAGTTGCCTATTATTGCTTTGTTTTTCTGAATGTAAAAGTAATTGTGTACATTGCAAATGCTAACATTTCAGATCATTACATCCTAGAAGTAAAACAGAAAGCTTTACACCTAAGGGAAACCATGATTGTGGTTGGCACTTCAGAGTATATTAACATCGCTGTAACTGTCTGATTTTAATTATGACTCCTGTATTCCAAAAAAGTTACTTCCTAACCAAAGGTGAACAAAATACACATGCTACCAACAGGTGGCGGTAGAAATTATAGTTGGTCATTTTTGTCTCCTAGCAAGCATTTCCTGTTTTGTGTTGGGTTTAAGTCAAAAGTGCTTGTGCTGAGTCCTGGATCACAAGATTCTAGAATCAGGTTTTTCCCGTTACCGTTAACATCCACTTTGTCTTAAATCTTGTTTAAAAAGCAAGTTCTTGGGCCCTACCTCAGCCCTGCCAAGCAGTTCTCCTGAAGCACAGTTACTGCTAAATTGGATGTCTGAATCTCACCACTATTATTCTTTTTTTTTGTCTGGGCTGATGCCTTAGGGTGAGACTGTTTGAACAGGGCCATGGATCAAGAAGAGGCCCGTGGTCTACCGGAAAAGCATGTGCATTTTCACAAGTATGCAGAAAGCATAGGGGTTCTATTTTCCTTTTTGTAGTTGACTGGTTAACTCTTCTTCCCATAATAATATTGATCCAAGACACCTCCTCTTCAAAGGCTTTCCCAAGATCTTCAGGCTAGGCAAATTGCTCTCAGTTCCACACTCCCATAGAAGTTTACAGCTCCCTCCACCCTGAGGATGTTATGTCATGATGATCCATGTTTGCAGCCACCCACCAGGCTCTGCACCCCTACTGGTCAGGAGCATGTTGCACATGACCTTCCATGCAGCAGGCATGCAGTGAGTGGGAAGAAATGGCTGGATGTTTGCAGGAGCACTTGACTGGGCCTTGGGTTCTGTAAAACACAATAATCGTGGAAAGCCTACTCTCCCTCCAAAGATGCCCCTCTAATTATGTCTCAGTAAGCCACTTGTAAGTTCTCATTGGATCTGTGGAAATTTCCTCCTAAGTCTATGTACAGCTCTGTTCTTTCCTCAAGATTGATTAACTCAGTCACTGCATCGTGATGTTTTGCCCATTAATGGTCATGTATATAATGGCAGTCCC